>NC_083728.1:33964508-34264508 GCF_028564815.1 Eubalaena glacialis | reverse complement strand
CAGCTCTCGTTTGTACAGCATTCAAACGGCCTCAGGAACGCCGTTCTAAGCAGCCTTACATTCCATGCTGGTGTGCCCAAGGAGGAATTTGGATTCTTCTGAGAAACACCACTGTGCCTCACTAATGAAACCTGTGAAAACCCAAAGGACCTCTCCCTACGGCAGTCGGAAGCTAGATGTTGAGTTCCAGACTGAAAACACCGGACAGCTTTCCCTGTGTCTTTGTTGGAATTCTGGGACCATCCAGATTCACAAGGCCTAACTTTTGCACGGCGGGGGAATGCTCTTGTGCATGTACAGCATTCCCCACGTGAAAACCTTTCTTAGCAGATGGAGGCAGTCTTTCCCTTGTACTAGGTAGCTAGGCAGAATCATCAGATAAACATGCTTTGTCATCGAGCTTGAAAGTGGGACACTGATGGGAAAGATCACATTTTCCCGCTTTGCAAGCGACTTGCTTTTGGCTTCAAAGCTGCCTGAACAGCACTAGCGGCCCACGTTCTCTTCACTGCAGGAGTTTCGCTGTGGGCCAAGGCTGCGTTCTCTCAATGCCAAAAATGTGCTGACAATTCCCTTCTAGAAACTCATCCTACTGCACTCCAAATTCAGCTCCGGCCAATGAAAGGTGACCTAAGGCCACAAGGTAAGATCCAGTGTTTCATATCAGCAGAGCTGGGTGTGCATTGTATCCACGAAACCATACTCTGAAATGGAGTGCCTTAACTCTGCTATGCCCCTGGCGACACATAGGACAGTGGATCGTGCACCCATTTCGCATGATGACCACTGTGTGCCTGAAGAGCGTCCTCTGGCTTCTGAGGAACCCTAGGCGAAATAGGCCCCTGGGAAGCACTCTTCCCATTCATAGCAAGGGAAAAGTACTGCTTTCTGGGTTGCCAAGGAAGAGTGTCCCAGTCGTCAAAGAGCCTCGCGAAAGCAGTGCTGGGCAGACTCTGTTTGCAAGTCGACTGGCCTCAGTGACTGAAATGGAATTCCACTGCTAATACACAGTGTGCTGACGATTGAGGCCTGGACTCAGGACAGCACGCAGGCAGAAGCGAAAGCTGAGCTCTGCGTCCAGCCTGAAGACGAGTACACTTTTCACACTTAACTCTGTTGGGATGTGCAAGAGCCATGGTCACCGAGGCCTACCTAAGGTACTGAAATACTTCCCCAGTTCAGCCTAGGCAGAGGACTCTGTTGCCAAAGGATCTCCATGGAAGGGCCCTGTGAGTTCCGTGTGTTTCCTTGAGGTAGTCAGAAACGACTGAGGGTAACTATAGGAGCTCATGGTTGAAAGCAGGCTACCCTGGCAAAACCTTATTTTCCTCCGCGGTAGGCGAGACAGTTGCGGTTTGAAAGCTGCCTGAAAAACACTCCTGCTGCCCATCTTCTCTTTGCTGCCTGAAGGCGTCACCAAAGTACTATGAGTGTACTCGTATGAGGCATGCTGTCTCAGTTCCTTGCTGGAAGCTCCTCCAGGAGCACTCTGGAACTTACCAGCCAAAGAAATGGCACCCCAGGCCTCATGGAAAAGTCCAGATTTCTCCCATTGCAAGCTTAGTTGTGCCATAGTAGCGAAGAAGCATGTGTTAAAGGAAAGCTGCAACACGGTTACATATTTCGACTCGTTGGGCACTCACGTTCTTTGTAACATCTGTGAAGGGGCACTGAACGCCGCCAACTCTTCTCTTGCCTTTGAGTCCCAGGAGGCAAACGGGTTCGTTTGCTTTAACGCTGTGAATGTGCAGCGGTAATGGCAAAGCCCTGCCCGGATCGCTCGACAGCTCTCGTTTGTACAGCATTCAAACGGCCTCAGGAACGCCGTTCTAAGCAGCCTTACATTCCATGCTGGTGTGCCCAAGGAGGAATTTGGATTCTTCTGAGAAACCCCACTGTGCCTCACTAATGAAACCTGTGAAAACCCAAAGGACCTCTCCCTACGGCAGTCGGAAGCTAGATGTTGAGTTCCAGACTGAAAACACCGGACAGCTTTCCCTGTGTCTTTGTTGGAATTCTGGGACCATCCAGATTCACAAGGCCTAACTTTTGCACGGCGGGGGAATGCTCTTGTGCATGTACAGCATTCCCCACGTGAAAACCTTTCTTAGCAGATGGAGGCAGTCTTTCCCTTGTACTAGGTAGCTAGGCAGAATCATCAGATAAACATGCTTTGTCATCGAGCTTGAAAGTGGGACACTGATGGGAAAGATCACATTTTCCCGCTTTGCAAGCGACTTGCTTTTGGCTTCAAAGCTGCCTGAACAGCACTAGCGGCCCACGTTCTCTTCACTGCAGGAGTTTCGCTGTGGGCCAAGGCTGCGTTCTCTCAATGCCAAAAATGTGCTGACAATTCCCTTCTAGAAACTCATCCTACTGCACTCCAAATTCAGCTCCGGCCAATGAAAGGTGACCTAAGGCCACAAGGTAAGATCCAGTGTTTCATATCAGCAGAGCTGGGTGTGCATTGTATCCACGAAACCATACTCTGAAATGGAGTGCCTTAACTCTGCTATGCCCCTGGCGACACATAGGACAGTGGATCGTGCACCCATTTCGCATGATGACCACTGTGTGCCTGAAGAGCGTCCTCTGGCTTCTGAGGAACCCTAGGCGAAATAGGCCCCTGGGAAGCACTCTTCCCATTCATAGCAAGGGAAAAGTACTGCTTTCTGGGTTGCCAAGGAAGAGTGTCCCAGTCGTCAAAGAGCCTCGCGAAAGCAGTGCTGGGCAGACTCTGTTTGCAAGTCGACTGGCCTCAGTGACTGAAATGGAATTCCACTGCTAATACACAGTGTGCTGACGATTGAGGCCTGGACTCAGGACAGCACGCAGGCAGAAGCGAAAGCTGAGCTCTGCGTCCAGCCTGAAGACGAGTACACTTTTCACACTTAACTCTGTTGGGATGTGCAAGAGCCATGGTCACCGAGGCCTACCTAAGGTACTGAAATACTTCCCCAGTTCAGCCTAGGCAGAGGACTCTGTTGTCAAAGGATCTCCATGGAAGGGCCCTGTGAGTTCCGTGTGTTTCCTTGAGGTAGTCAGAAACGACTGAGGGTAACTATAGGAGCTCATGGTTGAAAGCAGGCTACCCTGGCAAAACCTTATTTTCCTCCGCGGTAGGCGAGACAGTTGCGGTTTGAAAGCTGCCTGAAAAACACTCCTGCTGCCCATCTTCTCTTTGCTGCCTGAAGGCGTCACCAAAGTACTATGAGTGTACTCGTATGAGGCATGCTGTCTCAGTTCCTTGCTGGAAGCTCCTCCAGGAGCACTCTGGAACTTACCAGCCAAAGAAATGGCACCCCAGGCCTCATGGAAAAGTCCAGATTTCTCCCATTGCAAGCTTAGTTGTGCCATAGTAGCGAAGAAGCATGTGTTAAAGGAAAGCTGCAACACGGTGACATATTTCGACTCGTTGGGCACTCACGTTCTTTGTAACATCTGTGAAGGGGCACTGAACGCCGCCAACTCTTCTCTTGCCTTTGAGTCCCAGGAGGCAAACGGGTTCGTTTGCTTTAACGCTGTGAATGTGCAGCGGTAATGGCAAAGCCCTGCCCGGATCGCTCGACAGCTCTCGTTTGTACAGCATTCAAACGGCCTCAGGAACGCCGTTCTAAGCAGCCTTACATTCCATGCTGGTGTGCCCAAGGAGGAATTTGGATTCTTCTGAGAAACCCCACTGTGCCTCACTAATGAAACCTGTGAAAACCCAAAGGACCTCTCCCTACGGCAGTCGGAAGCTAGATGTTGAGTTCCAGACTGAAAACACCGGACAGCTTTCCCTGTGTCTTTGTTGGAATTCTGGGACCATCCAGATTCACAAGGCCTAACTTTTGCACGGCGGGGGAATGCTCTTGTGCATGTACAGCATTCCCCACGTGAAAACCTTTCTTAGCAGATGGAGGCAGTCTTTCCCTTGTACTAGGTAGCTAGGCAGAATCATCAGATAAACATGCTTTGTCATCGAGCTTGAAAGTGGGACACTGATGGGAAAGTTCACATTTTCCCGCTTTGCAAGCGACTTGCTTTTGGCTTCAAAGCTGCCTGAACAGCACTAGCGGCCCACGTTCTCTTCACTGCAGGAGTTTCGCTGTGGGCCAAGGCTGCGTTCTCTCAATGCCAAAAATGTGCTGACAATTCCCTTCTAGAAACTCATCCTACTGCACTCCAAATTCAGCTCCGGCCAATGAAAGGTGACCTAAGGCCACAAGGTAAGATCCAGTGTTTCATATCAGCAGAGCTGGGTGTGCATTGTATCCACGAAACCATACTCTGAAATGGAGTGCCTTAACTCTGCTATGCCCCTGTGGACACATAGGACAGTGGATCGTGCACCCATTTCGCATGATGACCACTGTGTGCCTGAAGAGCGTCCTCTGGCTTCTGAGGAACCCTAGGCGAAATAGGCCCCTGGGAAGCACTCTTCCCATTCATAGCAAGGGAAAAGTACTGCTTTCTGGGTTGCCAAGGAAGAGTGTCCCAGTCGTCAAAGAGCCTCGCGAAAGCAGTGCTGGGCAGACTCTGTTTGCAAGTCGACTGGCCTCAGTGACTGAAAGGGAATTCCACTGCTAATACACAGTGTGCTGACGATTGAGGCCTGGACTCAGGACAGCACGCAGGCAGAAGCGAAAGCTGAGCTCTGCGTCCAGCCTGAAGACGAGTACACTTTTCACACTTAACTCTGTTGGGATGTGCAAGAGCCATGGTCACCGAGGCCTACCTAAGGTACTGAAATACTTCCCCAGTTCAGCCTAGGCAGAGGACTCTGTTGCCAAAGGATCTCCATGGAAGGGCCCTGTGAGTTCCGTGTGTTTCCTTGAGGTAGTCAGAAACGACTGAGGGTAACTATAGGAGCTCATGGTTGAAAGCAGGCTACCCTGGCAAAACCTTATTTTCCTCCGCGGTAGGCGAGACAGTTGCGGTTTGAAAGCTGCCTGAAAAACACTCCTGCTGCCCATCTTCTCTTTGCTGCCTGAAGGCGTCACCAAAGTACTATGAGTGTACTCGTATGAGGCATGCTGTCTCAGTTCCTTGCTGGAAGCTCCTCCAGGAGCACTCTGGAACTTACCAGCCAAAGAAATGGCACCCCAGGCCTCATGGAAAAGTCCAGATTTCTCCCATTGCAAGCTTAGTTGTGCCATAGTAGCGAAGAAGCATGTGTTAAAGGAAAGCTGCAACACGGTTACATATTTCGACTCGTTGGGCACTCACGTTCTTTGTAACATCTGTGAAGGGGCACTGAACGCCGCCAACTCTTCTCTTGCCTTTGAGTCCCAGGAGGCAAACGGGTTCGTTTGCTTTAACGCTGTGAATGTGCAGCGGTAATGGCAAAGCCCTGCCCGGATCGCTCGACAGCTCTCGTTTGTACAGCATTCAAACGGCCTCAGGAACGCCGTTCTAAGCAGCCTTACATTCCATGCTGGTGTGCCCAAGGAGGAATTTGGATTCTTCTGAGAAACACCACTGTGCCTCACTAATGAAACCTGTGAAAACCCAAAGGACCTCTCCCTACGGCAGTCGGAAGCTAGATGTTGAGTTCCAGACTGAAAACACCGGACAGCTTTCCCTGTGTCTTTGTTGGAATTCTGGGACCATCCAGATTCACAAGGCCTAACTTTTGCACGGCGGGGGAATGCTCTTGTGCATGTACAGCATTCCCCACGTGAAAACCTTTCTTAGCAGATGGAGGCAGTCTTTCCCTTGTACTAGGTAGCTAGGCAGAATCATCAGATAAACATGCTTTGTCATCGAGCTTGAAAGTGGGACACTGATGGGAAAGTTCACATTTTCCCGCTTTGCAAGCGACTTGCTTTTGGCTTCAAAGCTGCCTGAACAGCACTAGCGGCCCACGTTCTCTTCACTGCAGGACTTTCGCTGTGGGCCAAGGCTGCGTTCTCTCAATGCCAAAAATGTGCTGACAATTCCCTTCTAGAAACTCATCCTACTGCACTCCAAATTCAGCTCCGGCCAATGAAAGGTGACCTAAGGCCACAAGGTAAGATCCAGTGTTTCATATCAGCAGAGCTGGGTGTGCATTGTATCCACGAAACCATACTCTGAAATGGAGTGCCTTAACTCTGCTATGCCCCTGTGGACACATAGGACAGTGGATCGTGCACCCATTTCGCATGATGACCACTGTGTGCCTGAAGAGCGTCCTCTGGCTTCTGAGGAACCCTAGGCGAAATAGGCCCCTGGGAAGCACTCTTCCCATTCATAGCAAGGGAAAAGTACTGCTTTCTGGGTTGCCAAGGAAGAGTGTCCCAGTCGTCAAAGAGCCTCGCGAAAGCAGTGCTGGGCAGACTCTGTTTGCAAGTCGACTGGCCTCAGTGACTGAAAGGGAATTCCACTGCTAATACACAGTGTGCTGACGATTGAGGCCTGGACTCAGGACAGCACGCAGGCAGAAGCGAAAGCTGAGCTCTGCGTCCAGCCTGAAGACCAGTACACTTTTCACACTTAACTCTGTTGGGATGTGCAAGAGCCATGGTCACCGAGGCCTACCTAAGGTACTGAAATACTTCCCCAGTTCAGCCTAGGCAGAGGACTCTGTTGCCAAAGGATCTCCATGGAAGGGCCCTGTGAGTTCCGTGTGTTTCCTTGAGGTAGTCAGAAACGACTGAGGGTAACTATAGGAGCTCATGGTTGAAAGCAGGCTACCCTGGCAAAACCTTATTTTCCTCCGCGGTAGGCGAGACAGTTGCGGTTTGAAAGCTGCCTGAAAAACACTCCTGCTGCCCATCTTCTCTTTGCTGCCTGAAGGCGTCACCAAAGTACTATGAGTGTACTCGTATGAGGCATGCTGTCTCAGTTCCTTGCTGGAAGCTCCTCCAGGAGCACTCTGGAACTTACCAGCCAAAGAAATGGCACCCCAGGCCTCATGGAAAAGTCCAGATTTCTCCCATTGCAAGCTTAGTTGTGCCATAGTAGCGAAGAAGCATGTGTTAAAGGAAAGCTGCAACACGGTTACATATTTCGACTCGTTGGGCACTCACGTTCTTTGTAACATCTGTGAAGGGGCACTGAACGCCGCCAACTCTTCTCTTGCCTTTGAGTCCCAGGAGGCAAACGGGTTCGTTTGCTTTAACGCTGTGAATGTGCAGCGGTAATGGCAAAGCCCTGCCCGGATCGCTCGACAGCTCTCGTTTGTACAGCATTCAAACGGCCTCAGGAACGCCGTTCTAAGCAGCCTTACATTCCATGCTGGTGTGCCCAAGGAGGAATTTGGATTCTTCTGAGAAACACCACTGTGCCTCACTAATGAAACCTGTGAAAACTCAAAGGACCTCTCCCTACGGCAGTCGGAAGCTAGATGTTGAGTTCCAGACTGAAAACACCGGACAGCTTTCCCTGTGTCTTTGTTGGAATTCTGGGACCATCCAGATTCACAAGGCCTAACTTTTGCACGGCGGGGGAATGCTCTTGTGCATGTACAGCATTCCCCACGTGAAAACCTTTCTTAGCAGATGGAGGCAGTCTTTCCCTTGTACTAGGTAGCTAGGCAGAATCATCAGATAAACATGCTTTGTCATCGAGCTTGAAAGTGGGACACTGATGGGAAAGATCACATTTTCCCGCTTTGCAAGCGACTTGCTTTTGGCTTCAAAGCTGCCTGAACAGCACTAGCGGCCCACCTTCTCTTCACTGCAGGAGTGTCGCTGTGGGCCAAGGCTGCGTTCTCTCAATGCCAAAAATGTGCTGACAATTCCCTTCTAGAAACTCATCCTACTGCACTCCAAATTCAGCTCCGGCCAATGAAAGGTGACCTAAGGCCACAAGGTAAGATCCAGTGTTTCATATCAGCAGAGCTGGGTGTGCATTGTATCCACGAAACCATACTCTGAAATGGAGTGCCTTAACTCTGCTATGCCCCTGGCGACACATAGGACAGTGGATCGTGCACCCATTTCGCATGATGACCACTGTGTGCCTGAAGAGCGTCCTCTGGCTTCTGAGGAACCCTAGGCGAAATAGGCCCCTGGGAAGCACTCTTCCCATTCATAGCAAGGGAAAAGTACTGCTTTCTGGGTTGCCAAGGAAGAGTGTCCCAGTCGTCAAAGAGCCTCGCGAAAGCAGTGCTGGGCAGACTCTGTTTGCAAGTCGACTGGCCTCAGTGACTGAAATGGAATTCCACTGCTAATGCACAGTGTGCTGACGATTGAGGCCTGGACTCAGGACAGCACGCAGGCAGAAGCGAAAGCTGAGCTCTGCGTCCAGCCTGAAGACGAGTACACTTTTCACACTTAACTCTGTTGGGATGTGCAAGAGCCATGGTCACCGAGGCCTACCTAAGGTACTGAAATACTTCCCCAGTTCAGCCTAGGCAGAGGACTCTGTTGCCAAAGGATCTCCATGGAAGGGCCCTGTGAGTTCCGTGTGTTTCCTTGAGGTAGTCAGAAACGACTGAGGGTAACTATAGGAGCTCATGGTTGAAAGCAGGCTACCCTGGCAAAACCTTATTTTCCTCCGCGGTAGGCGAGACAGTTGCGGTTTGAAAGCTGCCTGAAAAACACTCCTGCTGCCCATCTTCTCTTTGCTGCCTGAAGGCGTCACCAAAGTACTATGAGTGTACTCGTATGAGGCATGCTGTCTCAGTTCCTTGCTGGAAGCTCCTCCAGGAGCACTCTGGAACTTACCAGCCAAAGAAATGGCACCCCAGGCCTCATGGAAAAGTCCAGATTTCTCCCATTGCAAGCTTAGTTGTGCCATAGTAGCGAAGAAGCATGTGTTAAAGGAAAGCTGCAACACGGTTACATATTTCGACTCGTTGGGCACTCACGTTCTTTGTAACATCTGTGAAGGGGCACTGAACGCCGCCAACTCTTCTCTTGCCTTTGAGTCCCAGGAGGCAAACGGGTTCGTTTGCTTTAACGCTGTGAATGTGCAGCGGTAATGGCAAAGCCCTGCCCGGATCGCTCGACAGCTCTCGTTTGTACAGCATTCAAACGGCCTCAGGAACGCCGTTCTAAGCAGCCTTACATTCCATGCTGGTGTGCCCAAGGAGGAATTTGGATTCTTCTGAGAAACACCACTGTGCCTCACTAATGAAACCTGTGAAAACCCAAAGGACCTCTCCCTACGGCAGTCGGAAGCTAGATGTTGAGTTCCAGACTGAAAACACCGGACAGCTTTCCCTGTGTCTTTGTTGGAATTCTGGGACCATCCAGATTCACAAGGCCTAACTTTTGCACGGCGGGGGAATGCTCTTGTGCATGTACAGCATTCCCCACGTGAAAACCTTTCTTAGCAGATGGAGGCAGTCTTTCCCTTGTACTAGGTAGCTAGGCAGAATCATCAGATAAACATGCTTTGTCATCGAGCTTGAAAGTGGGACACTGATGGGAAAGATCACATTTTCCCGCTTTGCAAGCGACTTGCTTTTGGCTTCAAAGCTGCCTGAACAGCACTAGCGGCCCACGTTCTCTTCACTGCAGGAGTTTCGCTGTGGGCCAAGGCTGCGTTCTCTCAATGCCAAAAATGTGCTGACAATTCCCTTCTAGAAACTCATCCTACTGCACTCCAAATTCAGCTCCGGCCAATGAAAGGTGACCTAAGGCCACAAGGTAAGATCCAGTGTTTCATATCAGCAGAGCTGGGTGTGCATTGTATCCACGAAACCATACTCTGAAATGGAGTGCCTTAACTCTGCTATGCCCCTGGCGACACATAGGACAGTGGATCGTGCACCCATTTCGCATGATGACCACTGTGTGCCTGAAGAGCGTCCTCTGGCTTCTGAGGAACCCTAGGCGAAATAGGCCCCTGGGAAGCACTCTTCCCATTCATAGCAAGGGAAAAGTACTGCTTTCTGGGTTGCCAAGGAAGAGTGTCCCAGTCGTCAAAGAGCCTCGCGAAAGCAGTGCTGGGCAGACTCTGTTTGCAAGTCGACTGGCCTCAGTGACTGAAATGGAATTCCACTGCTAATACACAGTGTGCTGACGATTGAGGCCTGGACTCAGGACAGCACGCAGGCAGAAGCGAAAGCTGAGCTCTGCGTCCAGCCTGAAGACGAGTACACTTTTCACACTTAACTCTGTTGGGATGTGCAAGAGCCATGGTCACCGAGGCCTACCTAAGGTACTGAAATACTTCCCCAGTTCAGCCTAGGCAGAGGACTCTGTTGCCAAAGGATCTCCATGGAAGGGCCCTGTGAGTTCCGTGTGTTTCCTTGAGGTAGTCAGAAACGACTGAGGGTAACTATAGGAGCTCATGGTTGAAAGCAGGCTACCCTGGCAAAACCTTATTTTCCTCCGCGGTAGGCGAGACAGTTGCGGTTTGAAAGCTGCCTGAAAAACACTCCTGCTGCCCATCTTCTCTTTGCTGCCTGAAGGCGTCACCAAAGTACTATGAGTGTACTCGTATGAGGCATGCTGTCTCAGTTCCTTGCTGGAAGCTCCTCCAGGAGCACTCTGGAACTTACCAGCCAAAGAAATGGCACCCCAGGCCTCATGGAAAAGTCCAGATTTCTCCCATTGCAAGCTTAGTTGTGCCATAGTAGCGAAGAAGCATGTGTTAAAGGAAAGCTGCAACACGGTTACATATTTCGACTCGTTGGGCACTCACGTTCTTTGTAACATCTGTGAAGGGGCACTGAACGCCGCCAACTCTTCTCTTGCCTTTGAGTCCCAGGAGGCAAACGGGTTCGTTTGCTTTAACGCTGTGAATGTGCAGCGGTAATGGCAAAGCCCTGCCCGGATCGCTCGACAGCTCTCGTTTGTACAGCATTCAAACGGCCTCAGGAACGCCGTTCTAAGCAGCCTTACATTCCATGCTGGTGTGCCCAAGGAGGAATTTGGATTCTTCTGAGAAACACCACTGTGCCTCACTAATGAAACCTGTGAAAACCCAAAGGACCTCTCCCTACGGCAGTCGGAAGCTAGATGTTGAGTTCCAGACTGAAAACACCGGACAGCTTTCCCTGTGTCTTTGTTGGAATTCTGGGACCATCCAGATTCACAAGGCCTAACTTTTGCACGGCGGGGGAATGCTCTTGTGCATGTACAGCATTCCCCACGTGAAAACCTTTCTTAGCAGATGGAGGCAGTCTTTCCCTTGTACTAGGTAGCTAGGCAGAATCATCAGATAAACATGCTTTGTCATCGAGCTTGAAAGTGGGACACTGATGGGAAAGATCACATTTTCCCGCTTTGCAAGCGACTTGCTTTTGGCTTCAAAGCTGCCTGAACAGCACTAGCGGCCCACGTTCTCTTCACTGCAGGAGTTTCGCTGTGGGCCAAGGCTGCGTTCTCTCAATGCCAAAAATGTGCTGACAATTCCCTTCTAGAAACTCATCCTACTGCACTCCAAATTCAGCTCCGGCCAATGAAAGGTGACCTAAGGCCACAAGGTAAGATCCAGTGTTTCATATCAGCAGAGCTGGGTGTGCATTGTATCCACGAAACCATACTCTGAAATGGAGTGCCTTAACTCTGCTATGCCCCTGGCGACACATAGGACAGTGGATCGTGCACCCATTTCGCATGATGACCACTGTGTGCCTGAAGAGCGTCCTCTGGCTTCTGAGGAACCCTAGGCGAAATAGGCCCCTGGGAAGCACTCTTCCCATTCATAGCAAGGGAAAAGTACTGCTTTCTGGGTTGCCAAGGAAGAGTGTCCCAGTCGTCAAAGAGCCTCGCGAAAGCAGTGCTGGGCAGACTCTGTTTGCAAGTCGACTGGCCTCAGTGACTGAAATGGAATTCCACTGCTAATACACAGTGTGCTGACGATTGAGGCCTGGACTCAGGACAGCACGCAGGCAGAAGCGAAAGCTGAGCTCTGCGTCCAGCCTGAAGACGAGTACACTTTTCACACTTAACTCTGTTGGGATGTGCAAGAGCCATGGTCACCGAGGCCTACCTAAGGTACTGAAATACTTCCCCAGTTCAGCCTAGGCAGAGGACTCTGTTGTCAAAGGATCTCCATGGAAGGGCCCTGTGAGTTCCGTGTGTTTCCTTGAGGTAGTCAGAAACGACTGAGGGTAACTATAGGAGCTCATGGTTGAAAGCAGGCTACCCTGGCAAAACCTTATTTTCCTCCGCGGTAGGCGAGACAGTTGCGGTTTGAAAGCTGCCTGAAAAACACTCCTGCTGCCCATCTTCTCTTTGCTGCCTGAAGGCGTCACCAAAGTACTATGAGTGTACTCGTATGAGGCATGCTGTCTCAGTTCCTTGCTGGAAGCTCCTCCAGGAGCACTCTGGAACTTACCAGCCAAAGAAATGGCACCCCAGGCCTCATGGAAAAGTCCAGATTTCTCCCATTGCAAGCTTAGTTGTGCCATAGTAGCGAAGAAGCATGTGTTAAAGGAAAGCTGCAACACGGTTACATATTTCGACTCGTTGGGCACTCACGTTCTTTGTAACATCTGTGAAGGGGCACTGAACGCCGCCAACTCTTCTCTTGCCTTTGAGTCCCAGGAGGCAAACGGGTTCGTTTGCTTTAACGCTGTGAATGTGCAGCGGTAATGGCAAAGCCCTGCCCGGATCGCTCGACAGCTCTCGTTTGTACAGCATTCAAACGGCCTCAGGAACGCCGTTCTAAGCAGCCTTACATTCCATGCTGGTGTGCCCAAGGAGGAATTTGGATTCTTCTGAGAAACACCACTGTGCCTCACTAATGAAACCTGTGAAAACCCAAAGGACCTCTCCCTACGGCAGTCGGAAGCTAGATGTTGAGTTCCAGACTGAAAACACCGGACAGCTTTCCCTGTGTCTTTGTTGGAATTCTGGGACCATCCAGATTCACAAGGCCTAACTTTTGCACGGCGGGGGAATGCTCTTGTGCATGTACAGCATTCCCCACGTGAAAACCTTTCTTAGCAGATGGAGGCAGTCTTTCCCTTGTACTAGGTAGCTAGGCAGAATCATCAGATAAACATGCTTTGTCATCGAGCTTGAAAGTGGGACACTGATGGGAAAGATCACATTTTCCCGCTTTGCAAGCGACTTGCTTTTGGCTTCAAAGCTGCCTGAACAGCACTAGCGGCCCACGTTCTCTTCACTGCAGGAGTTTCGCTGTGGGCCAAGGCTGCGTTCTCTCAATGCCAAAAATGTGCTGACAATTCCCTTCTAGAAACTCATCCTACTGCACTCCAAATTCAGCTCCGGCCAATGAAAGGTGACCTAAGGCCACAAGGTAAGATCCAGTGTTTCATATCAGCAGAGCTGGGTGTGCATTGTATCCACGAAACCATACTCTGAAATGGAGTGCCTTAACTCTGCTATGCCCCTGGCGACACATAGGACAGTGGATCGTGCACCCATTTCGCATGATGACCACTGTGTGCCTGAAGAGCGTCCTCTGGCTTCTGAGGAACCCTAGGCGAAATAGGCCCCTGGGAAGCACTCTTCCCATTCATAGCAAGGGAAAAGTACTGCTTTCTGGGTTGCCAAGGAAGAGTGTCCCAGTCGTCAAAGAGCCTCGCGAAAGCAGTGCTGGGCAGACTCTGTTTGCAAGTCGACTGGCCTCAGTGACTGAAATGGAATTCCACTGCTAATACACAGTGTGCTGACGATTGAGGCCTGGACTCAGGGCAGCACGCAGGCAGAAGCGAAAGCTGAGCTCTGCGTCCAGCCTGAAGACGAGTACACTTTTCACACTTAACTCTGTTGGGATGTGCAAGAGCCATGGTCACCGAGGCCTACCTAAGGTACTGAAATACTTCCCCAGTTCAGCCTAGGCAGAGGACTCTGTTGCCAAAGGATCTCCATGGAAGGGCCCTGTGAGTTCCGTGTGTTTCCTTGAGGTAGTCAGAAACGACTGAGGGTAACTATAGGAGCTCATGGTTGAAAGCAGGCTACCCTGGCAAAACCTTATTTTCCTCCGCGGTAGGCGAGACAGTTGCGGTTTGAAAGCTGCCTGAAAAACACTCCTGCTGCCCATCTTCTCTTTGCTGCCTGAAGGCGTCACCAAAGTACTATGAGTGTACTCGTATGAGGCATGCTGTCTCAGTTCCTTGCTGGAAGCTCCTCCAGGAGCACTCTGGAACTTACCAGCCAAAGAAATGGCACCCCAGGCCTCATGGAAAAGTCCAGATTTCTCCCATTGCAAGCTTAGTTGTGCCATAGTAGCGAAGAAGCATGTGTTAAAGGAAAGCTGCAACACGGTTACATATTTCGACTCGTTGGGCACTCACGTTCTTTGTAACATCTGTGAAGGGGCACTGAACGCCGCCAACTCTTCTCTTGCCTTTGAGTCCCAGGAGGCAAACGGGTTCGTTTGCTTTAACGCTGTGAATGTGCAGCGGTAATGGCAAAGCCCTGCCCGGATCGCTCGACAGCTCTCGTTTGTACAGCATTCAAACGGCCTCAGGAACGCCGTTCTAAGCAGCCTTACATTCCATGCTGGTGTGCCCAAGGAGGAATTTGGATTCTTCTGAGAAACACCACTGTGCCTCACTAATGAAACCTGTGAAAACCCAAAGGACCTCTCCCTACGGCAGTCGGAAGCTAGATGTTGAGTTCCAGACTGAAAACACCGGACAGCTTTCCCTGTGTCTTTGTTGGAATTCTGGGACCATCCAGATTCACAAGGCCTAACTTTTGCACGGCGGGGGAATGCTCTTGTGCATGTACAGCATTCCCCACGTGAAAACCTTTCTTAGCAGATGGAGGCAGTCTTTCCCTTGTACTAGGTAGCTAGGCAGAATCATCAGATAAACATGCTTTGTCATCGAGCTTGAAAGTGGGACACTGATGGGAAAGATCACATTTTCCCGCTTTGCAAGCGACTTGCTTTTGGCTTCAAAGCTGCCTGAACAGCACTAGCGGCCCACGTTCTCTTCACTGCAGGAGTTTCGCTGTGGGCCAAGGCTGCGTTCTCTCAATGCCAAAAATGTGCTGACAATTCCCTTCTAGAAACTCATCCTACTGCACTCCAAATTCAGCTCCGGCCAATGAAAGGTGACCTAAGGCCACAAGGTAAGATCCAGTGTTTCATATCAGCAGAGCTGGGTGTGCATTGTATCCACGAAACCATACTCTGAAATGGAGTGCCTTAACTCTGCTATGCCCCTGGCGACACATAGGACAGTGGATCGTGCACCCATTTCGCATGATGACCACTGTGTGCCTGAAGAGCGTCCTCTGGCTTCTGAGGAACCCTAGGCGAAATAGGCCCCTGGGAAGCACTCTTCCCATTCATAGCAAGGGAAAAGTACTGCTTTCTGGGTTGCCAAGGAAGAGTGTCCCAGTCGTCAAAGAGCCTCGCGAAAGCAGTGCTGGGCAGACTCTGTTTGCAAGTCGACTGGCCTCAGTGACTGAAATGGAATTCCACTGCTAATACACAGTGTGCTGACGATTGAGGCCTGGACTCAGGACAGCACGCAGGCAGAAGCGAAAGCTGAGCTCTGCGTCCAGCCTGAAGACGAGTACACTTTTCACACTTAACTCTGTTGGGATGTGCAAGAGCCATGGTCACCGAGGCCTACCTAAGGTACTGAAATACTTCCCCAGTTCAGCCTAGGCAGAGGACTCTGTTGTCAAAGGATCTCCATGGAAGGGCCCTGTGAGTTCCGTGTGTTTCCTTGAGGTAGTCAGAAACGACTGAGGGTAACTATAGGAGCTCATGGTTGAAAGCAGGCTACCCTGGCAAAACCTTATTTTCCTCCGCGGTAGGCGAGACAGTTGCGGTTTGAAAGCTGCCTGAAAAACACTCCTGCTGCCCATCTTCTCTTTGCTGCCTGAAGGCGTCACCAAAGTACTATGAGTGTACTCGTATGAGGCATGCTGTCTCAGTTCCTTGCTGGAAGCTCCTCCAGGAGCACTCTGGAACTTACCAGCCAAAGAAATGGCACCCCAGGCCTCATGGAAAAGTCCAGATTTCTCCCATTGCAAGCTTAGTTGTGCCATAGTAGCGAAGAAGCATGTGTTAAAGGAAAGCTGCAACACGGTTACATATTTCGACTCGTTGGGCACTCACGTTCTTTGTAACATCTGTGAAGGGGCACTGAACGCCGCCAACTCTTCTCTTGCCTTTGAGTCCCAGGAGGCAAACGGGTTCGTTTGCTTTAACGCTGTGAATGTGCAGCGGTAATGGCAAAGCCCTGCCCGGATCGCTCGACAGCTCTCGTTTGTACAGCATTCAAACGGCCTCAGGAACGCCGTTCTAAGCAGCCTTACATTCCATGCTGGTGTGCCCAAGGAGGAATTTGGATTCTTCTGAGAAACACCACTGTGCCTCACTAATGAAACCTGTGAAAACCCAAAGGACCTCTCCCTACGGCAGTCGGAAGCTAGATGTTGAGTTCCAGACTGAAAACACCGGACAGCTTTCCCTGTGTCTTTGTTGGAATTCTGGGACCATCCAGATTCACAAGGCCTAACTTTTGCACGGCGGGGGAATGCTCTTGTGCATGTACAGCATTCCCCACGTGAAAACCTTTCTTAGCAGATGGAGGCAGTCTTTCCCTTGTACTAGGTAGCTAGGCAGAATCATCAGATAAACATGCTTTGTCATCGAGCTTGAAAGTGGGACACTGATGGGAAAGATCACATTTTCCCGCTTTGCAAGCGACTTGCTTTTGGCTTCAAAGCTGCCTGAACAGCACTAGCGGCCCACGTTCTCTTCACTGCAGGAGTTTCGCTGTGGGCCAAGGCTGCGTTCTCTCAATGCCAAAAATGTGCTGACAATTCCCTTCTAGAAACTCATCCTACTGCACTCCAAATTCAGCTCCGGCCAATGAAAGGTGACCTAAGGCCACAAGGTAAGATCCAGTGTTTCATATCAGCAGAGCTGGGTGTGCATTGTATCCACGAAACCATACTCTGAAATGGAGTGCCTTAACTCTGCTATGCCCCTGGCGACACATAGGACAGTGGATCGTGCACCCATTTCGCATGATGACCACTGTGTGCCTGAAGAGCGTCCTCTGGCTTCTGAGGAACCCTAGGCGAAATAGGCCCCTGGGAAGCACTCTTCCCATTCATAGCAAGGGAAAAGTACTGCTTTCTGGGTTGCCAAGGAAGAGTGTCCCAGTCGTCAAAGAGCCTCGCGAAAGCAGTGCTGGGCAGACTCTGTTTGCAAGTCGACTGGCCTCAGTGACTGAAATGGAATTCCACTGCTAATACACAGTGTGCTGACGATTGAGGCCTGGACTCAGGGCAGCACGCAGGCAGAAGCGAAAGCTGAGCTCTGCGTCCAGCCTGAAGACGAGTACACTTTTCACACTTAACTCTGTTGGGATGTGCAAGAGCCATGGTCACCGAGGCCTACCTAAGGTACTGAAATACTTCCCCAGTTCAGCCTAGGCAGAGGACTCTGTTGCCAAAGGATCTCCATGGAAGGGCCCTGTGAGTTCCGTGTGTTTCCTTGAGGTAGTCAGAAACGACTGAGGGTAACTATAGGAGCTCATGGTTGAAAGCAGGCTACCCTGGCAAAACCTTATTTTCCTCCGCGGTAGGCGAGACAGTTGCGGTTTGAAAGCTGCCTGAAAAACACTCCTGCTGCCCATCTTCTCTTTGCTGCCTGAAGGCGTCACCAAAGTACTATGAGTGTACTCGTATGAGGCATGCTGTCTCAGTTCCTTGCTGGAAGCTCCTCCAGGAGCACTCTGGAACTTACCAGCCAAAGAAATGGCACCCCAGGCCTCATGGAAAAGTCCAGATTTCTCCCATTGCAAGCTTAGTTGTGCCATAGTAGCGAAGAAGCATGTGTTAAAGGAAAGCTGCAACACGGTTACATATTTCGACTCGTTGGGCACTCACGTTCTTTGTAACATCTGTGAAGGGGCACTGAACGCCGCCAACTCTTCTCTTGCCTTTGAGTCCCAGGAGGCAAACGGGTTCGTTTGCTTTAACGCTGTGAATGTGCAGCGGTAATGGCAAAGCCCTGCCCGGATCGCTCGACAGCTCTCGTTTGTACAGCATTCAAACGGCCTCAGGAACGCCGTTCTAAGCAGCCTTACATTCCATGCTGGTGTGCCCAAGGAGGAATTTGGATTCTTCTGAGAAACACCACTGTGCCTCACTAATGAAACCTGTGAAAACCCAAAGGACCTCTCCCTACGGCAGTCGGAAGCTAGATGTTGAGTTCCAGACTGAAAACACCGGACAGCTTTCCCTGTGTCTTTGTTGGAATTCTGGGACCATCCAGATTCACAAGGCCTAACTTTTGCACGGCGGGGGAATGCTCTTGTGCATGTACAGCATTCCCCACGTGAAAACCTTTCTTAGCAGATGGAGGCAGTCTTTCCCTTGTACTAGGTAGCTAGGCAGAATCATCAGATAAACATGCTTTGTCATCGAGCTTGAAAGTGGGACACTGATGGGAAAGATCACATTTTCCCGCTTTGCAAGCGACTTGCTTTTGGCTTCAAAGCTGCCTGAACAGCACTAGCGGCCCACGTTCTCTTCACTGCAGGAGTTTCGCTGTGGGCCAAGGCTGCGTTCTCTCAATGCCAAAAATGTGCTGACAATTCCCTTCTAGAAACTCATCCTACTGCACTCCAAATTCAGCTCCGGCCAATGAAAGGTGACCTAAGGCCACAAGGTAAGATCCAGTGTTTCATATCAGCAGAGCTGGGTGTGCATTGTATCCACGAAACCATACTCTGAAATGGAGTGCCTTAACTCTGCTATGCCCCTGGCGACACATAGGACAGTGGATCGTGCACCCATTTCGCATGATGACCACTGTGTGCCTGAAGAGCGTCCTCTGGCTTCTGAGGAACCCTAGGCGAAATAGGCCCCTGGGAAGCACTCTTCCCATTCATAGCAAGGGAAAAGTACTGCTTTCTGGGTTGCCAAGGAAGAGTGTCCCAGTCGTCAAAGAGCCTCGCGAAAGCAGTGCTGGGCAGACTCTGTTTGCAAGTCGACTGGCCTCAGTGACTGAAATGGAATTCCACTGCTAATACACAGTGTGCTGACGATTGAGGCCTGGACTCAGGACAGCACGCAGGCAGAAGCGAAAGCTGAGCTCTGCGTCCAGCCTGAAGACGAGTACACTTTTCACACTTAACTCTGTTGGGATGTGCAAGAGCCATGGTCACCGAGGCCTACCTAAGGTACTGAAATACTTCCCCAGTTCAGCCTAGGCAGAGGACTCTGTTGTCAAAGGATCTCCATGGAAGGGCCCTGTGAGTTCCGTGTGTTTCCTTGAGGTAGTCAGAAACGACTGAGGGTAACTATAGGAGCTCATGGTTGAAAGCAGGCTACCCTGGCAAAACCTTATTTTCCTCCGCGGTAGGCGAGACAGTTGCGGTTTGAAAGCTGCCTGAAAAACACTCCTGCTGCCCATCTTCTCTTTGCTGCCTGAAGGCGTCACCAAAGTACTATGAGTGTACTCGTATGAGGCATGCTGTCTCAGTTCCTTGCTGGAAGCTCCTCCAGGAGCACTCTGGAACTTACCAGCCAAAGAAATGGCACCCCAGGCCTCATGGAAAAGTCCAGATTTCTCCCATTGCAAGCTTAGTTGTGCCATAGTAGCGAAGAAGCATGTGTTAAAGGAAAGCTGCAACACGGTTACATATTTCGACTCGTTGGGCACTCACGTTCTTTGTAACATCTGTGAAGGGGCACTGAACGCCGCCAACTCTTCTCTTGCCTTTGAGTCCCAGGAGGCAAACGGGTTCGTTTGCTTTAACGCTGTGAATGTGCAGCGGTAATGGCAAAGCCCTGCCCGGATCGCTCGACAGCTCTCGTTTGTACAGCATTCAAACGGCCTCAGGAACGCCGTTCTAAGCAGCCTTACATTCCATGCTGGTGTGCCCAAGGAGGAATTTGGATTCTTCTGAGAAACACCACTGTGCCTCACTAATGAAACCTGTGAAAACCCAAAGGACCTCTCCCTACGGCAGTCGGAAGCTAGATGTTGAGTTCCAGACTGAAAACACCGGACAGCTTTCCCTGTGTCTTTGTTGGAATTCTGGGACCATCCAGATTCACAAGGCCTAACTTTTGCACGGCGGGGGAATGCTCTTGTGCATGTACAGCATTCCCCACGTGAAAACCTTTCTTAGCAGATGGAGGCAGTCTTTCCCTTGTACTAGGTAGCTAGGCAGAATCATCAGATAAACATGCTTTGTCATCGAGCTTGAAAGTGGGACACTGATGGGAAAGATCACATTTTCCCGCTTTGCAAGCGACTTGCTTTTGGCTTCAAAGCTGCCTGAACAGCACTAGCGGCCCACGTTCTCTTCACTGCAGGAGTTTCGCTGTGGGCCAAGGCTGCGTTCTCTCAATGCCAAAAATGTGCTGACAATTCCCTTCTAGAAACTCATCCTACTGCACTCCAAATTCAGCTCCGGCCAATGAAAGGTGACCTAAGGCCACAAGGTAAGATCCAGTGTTTCATATCAGCAGAGCTGGGTGTGCATTGTATCCACGAAACCATACTCTGAAATGGAGTGCCTTAACTCTGCTATGCCCCTGGCGACACATAGGACAGTGGATCGTGCACCCATTTCGCATGATGACCACTGTGTGCCTGAAGAGCGTCCTCTGGCTTCTGAGGAACCCTAGGCGAAATAGGCCCCTGGGAAGCACTCTTCCCATTCATAGCAAGGGAAAAGTACTGCTTTCTGGGTTGCCAAGGAAGAGTGTCCCAGTCGTCAAAGAGCCTCGCGAAAGCAGTGCTGGGCAGACTCTGTTTGCAAGTCGACTGGCCTCAGTGACTGAAATGGAATTCCACTGCTAATACACAGTGTGCTGACGATTGAGGCCTGGACTCAGGGCAGCACGCAGGCAGAAGCGAAAGCTGAGCTCTGCGTCCAGCCTGAAGACGAGTACACTTTTCACACTTAACTCTGTTGGGATGTGCAAGAGCCATGGTCACCGAGGCCTACCTAAGGTACTGAAATACTTCCCCAGTTCAGCCTAGGCAGAGGACTCTGTTGCCAAAGGATCTCCATGGAAGGGCCCTGTGAGTTCCGTGTGTTTCCTTGAGGTAGTCAGAAACGACTGAGGGTAACTATAGGAGCTCATGGTTGAAAGCAGGCTACCCTGGCAAAACCTTATTTTCCTCCGCGGTAGGCGAGACAGTTGCGGTTTGAAAGCTGCCTGAAAAACACTCCTGCTGCCCATCTTCTCTTTGCTGCCTGAAGGCGTCACCAAAGTACTATGAGTGTACTCGTATGAGGCATGCTGTCTCAGTTCCTTGCTGGAAGCTCCTCCAGGAGCACTCTGGAACTTACCAGCCAAAGAAATGGCACCCCAGGCCTCATGGAAAAGTCCAGATTTCTCCCATTGCAAGCTTAGTTGTGCCATAGTAGCGAAGAAGCATGTGTTAAAGGAAAGCTGCAACACGGTTACATATTTCGACTCGTTGGGCACTCACGTTCTTTGTAACATCTGTGAAGGGGCACTGAACGCCGCCAACTCTTCTCTTGCCTTTGAGTCCCAGGAGGCAAACGGGTTCGTTTGCTTTAACGCTGTGAATGTGCAGCGGTAATGGCAAAGCCCTGCCCGGATCGCTCGACAGCTCTCGTTTGTACAGCATTCAAACGGCCTCAGGAACGCCGTTCTAAGCAGCCTTACATTCCATGCTGGTGTGCCCAAGGAGGAATTTGGATTCTTCTGAGAAACACCACTGTGCCTCACTAATGAAACCTGTGAAAACCCAAAGGACCTCTCCCTACGGCAGTCGGAAGCTAGATGTTGAGTTCCAGACTGAAAACACCGGACAGCTTTCCCTGTGTCTTTGTTGGAATTCTGGGACCATCCAGATTCACAAGGCCTAACTTTTGCACGGCGGGGGAATGCTCTTGTGCATGTACAGCATTCCCCACGTGAAAACCTTTCTTAGCAGATGGAGGCAGTCTTTCCCTTGTACTAGGTAGCTAGGCAGAATCATCAGATAAACATGCTTTGTCATCGAGCTTGAAAGTGGGACACTGATGGGAAAGATCACATTTTCCCGCTTTGCAAGCGACTTGCTTTTGGCTTCAAAGCTGCCTGAACAGCACTAGCGGCCCACGTTCTCTTCACTGCAGGACTGTCGCTGTGGGCCAAGGCTGCGTTCTCTCAATGCCAAAAATGTGCTGACAATTCCCTTCTAGAAACTCATCCTACTGCACTCCAAATTCAGCTCCGGCCAATGAAAGGTGACCTAAGGCCACAAGGTAAGATCCAGTGTTTCATATCAGCAGAGCTGGGTGTGCATTGTATCCACGAAACCATACTCTGAAATGGAGTGCCTTAACTCTGCTATGCCCCTGGCGACACATAGGACAGTGGATCGTGCACCCATTTCGCATGATGACCACTGTGTGCCTGAAGAGCGTCCTCTGGCTTCTGAGGAACCCTAGGCGAAATAGGCCCCTGGGAAGCACTCTTCCCATTCATAGCAAGGGAAAAGTACTGCTTTCTGGGTTGCCAAGGAAGAGTGTCCCAGTCGTCAAAGAGCCTCGCGAAAGCAGTGCTGGGCAGACTCTGTTTGCAAGTCGACTGGCCTCAGTGACTGAAATGGAATTCCACTGCTAATACACAGTGTGCTGACGATTGAGGCCTGGACTCAGGACAGCACGCAGGCAGAAGCGAAAGCTGAGCTCTGCGTCCAGCCTGAAGACCAGTACACTTTTCACACTTAACTCTGTTGGGATGTGCAAGAGCCATGGTCACCGAGGCCTACCTAAGGTACTGAAATACTTCCCCAGTTCAGCCTAGGCAGAGGACTCTGTTGTCAAAGGATCTCCATGGAAGGGCCCTGTGAGTTCCGTGTGTTTCCTTGAGGTAGTCAGAAACGACTGAGGGTAACTATAGGAGCTCATGGTTGAAAGCAGGCTACCCTGGCAAAACCTTATTTTCCTCCGCGGTAGGCGAGACAGTTGCGGTTTGAAAGCTGCCTGAAAAACACTCCTGCTGCCCATCTTCTCTTTGCTGCCTGAAGGCGTCACCAAAGTACTATGAGTGTACTCGTATGAGGCATGCTGTCTCAGTTCCTTGCTGGAAGCTCCTCCAGGAGCACTCTGGAACTTACCAGCCAAAGAAATGGCACCCCAGGCCTCATGGAAAAGTCCAGATTTCTCCCATTGCAAGCTTAGTTGTGCCATAGTAGCGAAGAAGCATGTGTTAAAGGAAAGCTGCAACACGGTTACATATTTCGACTCGTTGGGCACTCACGTTCTTTGTAACATCTGTGAAGGGGCACTGAACGCCGCCAACTCTTCTCTTGCCTTTGAGTCCCAGGAGGCAAACGGGTTCGTTTGCTTTAACGCTGTGAATGTGCAGCGGTAATGGCAAAGCCCTGCCCGGATCGCTCGACAGCTCTCGTTTGTACAGCATTCAAACGGCCTCAGGAACGCCGTTCTAAGCAGCCTTACATTCCATGCTGGTGTGCCCAAGGAGGAATTTGGATTCTTCTGAGAAACACCACTGTGCCTCACTAATGAAACCTGTGAAAACCCAAAGGACCTCTCCCTACGGCAGTCGGAAGCTAGATGTTGAGTTCCAGACTGAAAACACCGGACAGCTTTCCCTGTGTCTTTGTTGGAATTCTGGGACCATCCAGATTCACAAGGCCTAACTTTTGCACGGCGGGGGAATGCTCTTGTGCATGTACAGCATTCCCCACGTGAAAACCTTTCTTAGCAGATGGAGGCAGTCTTTCCCTTGTACTAGGTAGCTAGGCAGAATCATCAGATAAACATGCTTTGTCATCGAGCTTGAAAGTGGGACACTGATGGGAAAGATCACATTTTCCCGCTTTGCAAGCGACTTGCTTTTGGCTTCAAAGCTGCCTGAACAGCACTAGCGGCCCACGTTCTCTTCACTGCAGGAGTTTCGCTGTGGGCCAAGGCTGCGTTCTCTCAATGCCAAAAATGTGCTGACAATTCCCTTCTAGAAACTCATCCTACTGCACTCCAAATTCAGCTCCGGCCAATGAAAGGTGACCTAAGGCCACAAGGTAAGATCCAGTGTTTCATATCAGCAGAGCTGGGTGTGCATTGTATCCACGAAACCATACTCTGAAATGGAGTGCCTTAACTCTGCTATGCCCCTGGCGACACATAGGACAGTGGATCGTGCACCCATTTCGCATGATGACCACTGTGTGCCTGAAGAGCGTCCTCTGGCTTCTGAGGAACCCTAGGCGAAATAGGCCCCTGGGAAGCACTCTTCCCATTCATAGCAAGGGAAAAGTACTGCTTTCTGGGTTGCCAAGGAAGAGTGTCCCAGTCGTCAAAGAGCCTCGCGAAAGCAGTGCTGGGCAGACTCTGTTTGCAAGTCGACTGGCCTCAGTGACTGAAATGGAATTCCACTGCTAATACACAGTGTGCTGACGATTGAGGCCTGGACTCAGGGCAGCACGCAGGCAGAAGCGAAAGCTGAGCTCTGCGTCCAGCCTGAAGACCAGTACACTTTTCACACTTAACTCTGTTGGGATGTGCAAGAGCCATGGTCACCGAGGCCTACCTAAGGTACTGAAATACTTCCCCAGTTCAGCCTAGGCAGAGGACTCTGTTGTCAAAGGATCTCCATGGAAGGGCCCTGTGAGTTCCGTGTGTTTCCTTGAGGTAGTCAGAAACGACTGAGGGTAACTATAGGAGCTCATGGTTGAAAGCAGGCTACCCTGGCAAAACCTTATTTTCCTCCGCGGTAGGCGAGACAGTTGCGGTTTGAAAGCTGCCTGAAAAACACTCCTGCTGCCCATCTTCTCTTTGCTGCCTGAAGGCGTCACCAAAGTACTATGAGTGTACTCGTATGAGGCATGCTGTCTCAGTTCCTTGCTGGAAGCTCCTCCAGGAGCACTCTGGAACTTACCAGCCAAAGAAATGGCACCCCAGGCCTCATGGAAAAGTCCAGATTTCTCCCATTGCAAGCTTAGTTGTGCCATAGTAGCGAAGAAGCATGTGTTAAAGGAAAGCTGCAACACGGTGACATATTTCGACTCGTTGGGCACTCACGTTCTTTGTAACATCTGTGAAGGGGCACTGAACGCCGCCAACTCTTCTCTTGCCTTTGAGTCCCAGGAGGCAAACGGGTTCGTTTGCTTTAACGCTGTGAATGTGCAGCGGTAATGGCAAAGCCCTGCCCGGATCGCTCGACAGCTCTCGTTTGTACAGCATTCAAACGGCCTCAGGAACGCCGTTCTAAGCAGCCTTACATTCCATGCTGGTGTGCCCAAGGAGGAATTTGGATTCTTCTGAGAAACACCACTGTGCCTCACTAATGAAACCTGTGAAAACCCAAAGGACCTCTCCCTACGGCAGTCGGAAGCTAGATGTTGAGTTCCAGACTGAAAACACCGGACAGCTTTCCCTGTGTCTTTGTTGGAATTCTGGGACCATCCAGATTCACAAGGCCTAACTTTTGCACGGCGGGGGAATGCTCTTGTGCATGTACAGCATTCCCCACGTGAAAACCTTTCTTAGCAGATGGAGGCAGTCTTTCCCTTGTACTAGGTAGCTAGGCAGAATCATCAGATAAACATGCTTTGTCATCGAGCTTGAAAGTGGGACACTGATGGGAAAGTTCACATTTTCCCATTTGCAAGCGACTTGCTTTTGGCTTCAAAGCTGCCTGAACAGCACTAGCGGCCCACCTTCTCTTCACTGCAGGACTTTCGCTGTGGGCCAAGGTTGCGTTCTCTCAATGCCAAAAATGTGCTGACAATTCCCTTCTAGAAACTCATCCTACTGCACTCCAAATTCAGCTCCGGCCAATGAAAGGTGACCTAAGGCCACAAGGTAAGATCCAGTGTTTCATATCAGCAGAGCTGGGTGTGCATTGTATCCACGAAACCATACTCTGAAATGGAGTGCCTTAACTCTGCTATGCCCCTGTGGACACATAGGACAGTGGATCATGCACCCATTTCGCATGATGACCACTGTGTGCCTGAAGAGCGTCCTCTGGCTTCTGAGGAACCCTAGGCGAAATAGGCCCCTGGGAAGCACTCTTCCCATTCATAGCAAGGGAAAAGTACTGCTTTCTGGGTTGCCAAGGAAGAGTGTCCCAGTCGTCAAAGAGCCTCGCGAAAGCAGTGCTGGGCAGACTCTGTTTGCAAGTCGACTGGCCTCAGTGACTGAAAGAGAACTCCACTGCTAATACACAGTGTGCTGACGATTGAGGCCTGGACTCAGGACAGCACGCAGGCAGAAGCGAAAGCTAAGCTCTGCGTCCAGCCTGATGACCAGTTCACTTTTCACACTTAACTCTGTTGGGATGTGCAAGAGCCATGGTCACCGAGGCCTACCTAAGGTACTGAAATACTTCCCCAGTTCAGCCTAGGCAGAGGACTCTGTTGCCAAAGGATCTCCATGGAAGGGCCCTGTGGGTTCCGTGTGTTTCCTTGAGGGAGTCAGAAACGACTGAGGGTAACTATAGGAGCTCATGGTTGAAAGCAGGCTACCCTGGCAAAACCTTATTTTCCTCCGCGGTAGGCGAGACAGTTGCGGTTTGAAAGCTGCCTGAAAAACACTCCTGCTGCCCATCTTCTCTTTGCTGCCTGAAGGCGTCACGAAAGTACTCTGAGTGTACTCGTATGAGGCATGCTATCTCAGTTCCTTGCTGGGAGCTCCTCCAGGAGCACTCTGGAAATTACCAGCCAAAGAAATGGCACCCCAGGCATCAAGTAAAAGTCCAGATGTCTCCCATTGTTAGCTTAGGTGTGCCATAGTAGCGAAGAAGCATGTGTTAAAGGAATGCTTCCACTCTGTTATGTATTTCACGACGCGTTGTGCACTCACATTCGTTGTAACATCTGTGAAGGGGCACTGAACGCCGCCAACTCTTTTGTTGCCTTTGAGTCCCAGGAGGCAAAAGGGTTCGTTTGCTTTAACGCTGTGAATGTGCAGCGGTAATGGCAAAGCCCTGCCCGGATCGCTCCACAGCTCTCGTTTGTACAGCATTCAAATGGCCTCAGGAACGCCGTTCTAAGCAGCCTTACATTCCATGCTGGTGTGCCCCAAGGAGGAATTTGGGTTCTGAGAAACGCCACTGTGCCTCACAAATGAAACCTGTGAACTCCCAACGGACGTCTCCCTACGGCAGTCGGAAGCTAGATGTTGAGTTCCAGCCTGAAAACAACGAACAGCTTTCCCTGTGACAATGCTGGACTTCTGGGACCATCCAGATTCACCAAGGCCTAACTTTTGCACGGCGGGGGAATGCTCTTGTGCATGTACAGCATTCCCCACGTGAAAACCTTTCTTAGCAGATGGAGGCAGTCTTTCCCTTGTACTAGGTAGCTAGGCAGAATCATCAGATAAACATGCTTTGTCATCGAGCTTGAAAGTGGGACACTGATGGGAAAGATCACATTTTCCCGCTTTGCAAGCGACTTGCTTTTGGCTTCAAAGCTGCCTGAACAGCACTAGCGGCCCACGTTCTCTTCACTGCAGGACTTTCGCTGTGGGCCAAGGCTGCGTTCTCTCAATGCCAAAAATGTGCTGACAATTCCCTTCTAGAAACTCATCCTACTGCACTCCAAATTCAGCTCCGGCCAATGAAAGGTGACCTAAGGCCACAAGGTAAGATCCAGTGTTTCATATCAGCAGAGCTGGGTGTGCATTGTATCCACGAAACCATACTCTGAAATGGAGTGCCTTAACTCTGCTATGCCCCTGGCGACACATAGGACAGTGGATCGTGCACCCATTTCGCATGATGACCACTGTGTGCCTGAAGAGCGTCCTCTGGCTTCTGAGGAACCCTAGGCGAAATAGGCCCCTGGGAAGCACTCTTCCCATTCATAGCAAGGGAAAAGTACTGCTTTCTGGGTTGCCAAGGAAGAGTGTCCCAGTCGTCAAAGAGCCTCGCGAAAGCAGTGCTGGGCAGACTCTGTTTGCAAGTCGACTGGCCTCAGTGACTGAAAGGGAATTCCACTGCTAATACACAGTGTGCTGACGATTGAGGCCTGGACTCAGGACAGCACGCAGGCAGAAGCGAAAGCTGAGCTCTGCGTCCAGCCTGAAGACGAGTACACTTTTCACACTTAACTCTGTTGGGATGTGCAAGAGCCATGGTCACCGAGGCCTACCTAAGGTACTGAAATACTTCCCCAGTTCAGCCTAGGCAGAGGACTCTGTTGTCAAAGGATCTCCATGGAAGGGCCCTGTGAGTTCCGTGTGTTTCCTTGAGGTAGTCAGAAACGACTGAGGGTAACTATAGGAGCTCATGGTTGAAAGCAGGCTACCCTGGCAAAACCTTATTTTCCTCCGCGGTAGGCGAGACAGTTGCGGTTTGAAAGCTGCCTGAAAAACACTCCTGCTGCCCATCTTCTCTTTGCTGCCTGAAGGCGTCACCAAAGTACTATGAGTGTACTCGTATGAGGCATGCTGTCTCAGTTCCTTGCTGGAAGCTCCTCCAGGAGCACTCTGGAACTTACCAGCCAAAGAAATGGCACCCCAGGCCTCATGGAAAAGTCCAGATTTCTCCCATTGCAAGCTTAGTTGTGCCATAGTAGCGAAGAAGCATGTGTTAAAGGAAAGCTGCAACACGGTTACATATTTCGACTCGTTGGGCACTCACGTTCTTTGTAACATCTGTGAAGGGGCACTGAACGCCGCCAACTCTTCTCTTGCCTTTGAGTCCCAGGAGGCAAACGGGTTCGTTTGCTTTAACGCTGTGAATGTGCAGCGGTAATGGCAAAGCCCTGCCCGGATCGCTCGACAGCTCTCGTTTGTACAGCATTCAAACGGCCTCAGGAACGCCGTTCTAAGCAGCCTTACATTCCATGCTGGTGTGCCCAAGGAGGAATTTGGATTCTTCTGAGAAACACCACTGTGCCTCACTAATGAAACCTGTGAAAACCCAAAGGACCTCTCCCTACGGCAGTCGGAAGCTAGATGTTGAGTTCCAGACTGAAAACACCGGACAGCTTTCCCTGTGTCTTTGTTGGAATTCTGGGACCATCCAGATTCACAAGGCCTAACTTTTGCACGGCGGGGGAATGCTCTTGTGCATGTACAGCATTCCCCACGTGAAAACCTTTCTTAGCAGATGGAGGCAGTCTTTCCCTTGTACTAGGTAGCTAGGCAGAATCATCAGATAAACATGCTTTGTCATCGAGCTTGAAAGTGGGACACTGATGGGAAAGTTCACATTTTCCCGCTTTGCAAGCGACTTGCTTTTGGCTTCAAAGCTGCCTGAACAGCACTAGCGGCCCACGTTCTCTTCACTGCAGGACTTTCGCTGTGGGCCAAGGCTGCGTTCTCTCAATGCCAAAAATGTGCTGACAATTCCCTTCTAGAAACTCATCCTACTGCACTCCAAATTCAGCTCCGGCCAATGAAAGGTGACCTAAGGCCACAAGGTAAGATCCAGTGTTTCATATCAGCAGAGCTGGGTGTGCATTGTATCCACGAAACCATACTCTGAAATGGAGTGCCTTAACTCTGCTATGCCCCTGGCGACACATAGGACAGTGGATCGTGCACCCATTTCGCATGATGACCACTGTGTGCCTGAAGAGCGTCCTCTGGCTTCTGAGGAACCCTAGGCGAAATAGGCCCCTGGGAAGCACTCTTCCCATTCATAGCAAGGGAAAAGTACTGCTTTCTGGGTTGCCAAGGAAGAGTGTCCCAGTCGTCAAAGAGCCTCGCGAAAGCAGTGCTGGGCAGACTCTGTTTGCAAGTCGACTGGCCTCAGTGACTGAAAGAGAACTCCACTGCTAATACACAGTGTGCTGACGATTGAGGCCTGGACTCAGGACAGCACGCAGGCAGAAGCGAAAGCTGAGCTCTGCGTCCAGCCTGAAGAAGAGTACACTTTTCACACTTAACTCTGTTGGGATGTGCAAGAGCCATGGTCACCGAGGCCTACCTAAGGTACTGAAATACTTCCCCAGTTCAGCCTAGGCAGAGGACTCTGTTGCCAAAGGATCTCCATGGAAGGGCCCTGTGAGTTCCGTGTGTTTCCTTGAGGGAGTCAGAAACGACTGAGGGTAACTATAGGAGCTCATGGTTGAAAGCAGGCTACCCTGGCAAAACCTTATTTTCCTCCGCGGTAGGCGAGACAGTTGCGGTTTGAAAGCTGCCTGAAAAACACTCCTGCTGCCCATCTTCTCTTTGCTGCCTGAAGGCGTCACCAAAGTACTATGAGTGTACTCGTATGAGGCATGCTGTCTCAGTTCCTTGCTGGAAGCTCCTCCAGGAGCACTCTGGAACTTACCAGCCAAAGAAATGGCACCCCAGGCCTCATGGAAAAGTCCAGATTTCTCCCATTGCAAGCTTAGTTGTGCCATAGTAGCGAAGAAGCATGTGTTAAAGGAAAGCTGCAACACGGTTACATATTTCGACTCGTTGGGCACTCACGTTCTTTGTAACATCTGTGAAGGGGCACTGAACGCCGCCAACTCTTCTCTTGCCTTTGAGTCCCAGGAGGCAAACGGGTTCGTTTGCTTTAACGCTGTGAATGTGCAGCGGTAATGGCAAAGCCCTGCCCGGATCGCTCGACAGCTCTCGTTTGTACAGCATTCAAACGGCCTCAGGAACGCCGTTCTAAGCAGCCTTACATTCCATGCTGGTGTGCCCAAGGAGGAATTTGGATTCTTCTGAGAAACACCACTGTGCCTCACTAATGAAACCTGTGAAAACCCAAAGGACCTCTCCCTACGGCAGTCGGAAGCTAGATGTTGAGTTCCAGACTGAAAACACCGGACAGCTTTCCCTGTGTCTTTGTTGGAATTCTGGGACCATCCAGATTCACAAGGCCTAACTTTTGCACGGCGGGGGAATGCTCTTGTGCATGTACAGCATTCCCCACGTGAAAACCTTTCTTAGCAGATGGAGGCAGTCTTTCCCTTGTACTAGGTAGCTAGGCAGAATCATCAGATAAACATGCTTTGTCATCGAGCTTGAAAGTGGGACACTGATGGGAAAGTTCACATTTTCCCGCTTTGCAAGCGACTTGCTTTTGGCTTCAAAGCTGCCTGAACAGCACTAGCGGCCCACGTTCTCTTCACTGCAGGACTTTCGCTGTGGGCCAAGGCTGCGTTCTCTCAATGCCAAAAATGTGCTGACAATTCCCTTCTAGAAACTCATCCTACTGCACTCCAAATTCAGCTCCGGCCAATGAAAGGTGACCTAAGGCCACAAGGTAAGATCCAGTGTTTCATATCAGCAGAGCTGGGTGTGCATTGTATCCACGAAACCATACTCTGAAATGGAGTGCCTTAACTCTGCTATGCCCCTGGCGACACATAGGACAGTGGATCGTGCACCCATTTCGCATGATGACCACTGTGTGCCTGAAGAGCGTCCTCTGGCTTCTGAGGAACCCTAGGCGAAATAGGCCCCTGGGAAGCACTCTTCCCATTCATAGCAAGGGAAAAGTACTGCTTTCTGGGTTGCCAAGGAAGAGTGTCCCAGTCGTCAAAGAGCCTCGCGAAAGCAGTGCTGGGCAGACTCTGTTTGCAAGTCGACTGGACTCAGTGACTGAAAGGGAATTCCACTGCTAATACACAGTGTGCTGACGATTGAGGCCTGGACTCAGGACAGCACGCAGGCAGAAGCGAAAGCTGAGCTCTGCGTCCAGCCTGAAGACCAGTACACTTTTCACACTTAACTCTGTTGGGATGTGCAAGAGCCATGGTCACCGAGGCCTACCTAAGGTACTGAAATACTTCCCCAGTTCAGCCTAGGCAGAGGACTCTGTTGCCAAAGGATCTCCATGGAAGGGCCCTGTGAGTTCCGTGTGTTTCCTTGAGGTAGTCAGAAACGACTGAGGGTAACTATAGGAGCTCATGGTTGAAAGCAGGCTACCCTGGCAAAACCTTATTTTCCTCCGCGGTAGGCGAGACAGTTGCGGTTTGAAAGCTGCCTGTAAAACACTCCTGCTGCCCATCTTCTCTTTGCTGCCTGAAGGCGTCACCAAAGTACTATGAGTGTACTCGTATGAGGCATGCTGTCTCAGTTCCTTGCTGGAAGCTCCTCCAGGAGCACTCTGGAACTTACCAGCCAAAGAAATGGCACCCCAGGCCTCATGGAAAAGTCCAGATTTCTCCCATTGCAAGCTTAGTTGTGCCATAGTAGCGAAGAAGCATGTGTTAAAGGAAAGCTGCAACACGGTTACATATTTCGACTCGTTGGGCACTCACGTTCTTTGTAACATCTGTGAAGGGGCACTGAACGCCGCCAACTCTTCTCTTGCCTTTGAGTCCCAGGAGGCAAACGGGTTCGTTTGCTTTAACGCTGTGAATGTGCAGCGGTAATGGCAAAGCCCTGCCCGGATCGCTCGACAGCTCTCGTTTGTACAGCATTCAAACGGCCTCAGGAACGCCGTTCTAAGCAGCCTTACATTCCATGCTGGTGTGCCCAAGGAGGAATTTGGATTCTTCTGAGAAACACCACTGTGCCTCACTAATGAAACCTGTGAAAACCCAAAGGACCTCTCCCTACGGCAGTCGGAAGCTAGATGTTGAGTTCCAGACTGAAAACACCGGACAGCTTTCCCTGTGTCTTTGTTGGAATTCTGGGACCATCCAGATTCACAAGGCCTAACTTTTGCACGGCGGGGGAATGCTCTTGTGCATGTACAGCATTCCCCACGTGAAAACCTTTCTTAGCAGATGGAGGCAGTCTTTCCCTTGTACTAGGTAGCTAGGCAGAATCATCAGATAAACATGCTTTGTCATCGAGCTTGAAAGTGGGACACTGATGGGAAAGTTCACATTTTCCCGCTTTGCAAGCGACTTGCTTTTGGCTTCAAAGCTGCCTGAACAGCACTAGCGGCCCACCTTCTCTTCACTGCAGGACTTTCGCTGTGGGCCAAGGTTGCGTTCTCTCAATGCCAAAAATGTGCTGACAATTCCCTTCTAGAAACTCATCCTACTGCACTCCAAATTCAGCTCCGGCCAATGAAAGGTGACCTAAGGCCACAAGGTAAGATCCAGTGTTTCATATCAGCAGAGCTGGGTGTGCATTGTATCCACGAAACCATACTCTGAAATGGAGTGCCTTAACTCTGCTATGCCCCTGGCGACACATAGGACAGTCGATCGTGCACCCATTTCGCATGATGACCACTGTGTGCCTGAAGAGCGTCCTCTGGCTTCTGAGGAACCCTAGGCGAAATAGGCCCCTGGGAAGCACTCTTCCCATTCATAGCAAGGGAAAAGTACTGCTTTCTGGGTTGCCAAGGAAGAGTGTCCCAGTCGTCAAAGAGCCTCGCGAAAGCAGTGCTGGGCAGACTCTGTTTGCAAGTCGACTGGCCTCAGTGACTGAAATGGAATTCCACTGCTAATACACAGTGTGCTGACGATTGAGGCCTGGACTCAGGACAGCACGCAGGCAGAAGCGAAAGCTGAGCTCTGCGTCCAGCCTGAAGACGAGTACACTTTTCACACTTAACTCTGTTGGGATGTGCAAGAGCCATGGTCACCGAGGCCTACCTAAGGTACTGAAATACTTCCCCAGTTCAGCCTAGGCAGAGGACTCTGTTGTCAAAGGATCTCCATGGAAGGGCCCTGTGAGTTCCGTGTGTTTCCTTGAGGTAGTCAGAAACGACTGAGGGTAACTATAGGAGCTCATGGTTGAAAGCAGGCTACCCTGGCAAAACCTTATTTTCCTCCGCGGTAGGCGAGACAGTTGCGGTTTGAAAGCTGCCTGAAAAACACTCCTGCTGCCCATCTTCTCTTTGCTGCCTGAAGGCGTCACCAAAGTACTATGAGTGTACTCGTATGAGGCATGCTGTCTCAGTTCCTTGCTGGAAGCTCCTCCAGGAGCACTCTGGAACTTACCAGCCAAAGAAATGGCACCCCAGGCCTCATGGAAAAGTCCAGATTTCTCCCATTGCAAGCTTAGTTGTGCCATAGTAGCGAAGAAGCATGTGTTAAAGGAAAGCTGCAACACGGTTACATATTTCGACTCGTTGGGCACTCACGTTCTTTGTAACATCTGTGAAGGGGCACTGAACGCCGCCAACTCTTCTCTTGCCTTTGAGTCCCAGGAGGCAAACGGGTTCGTTTGCTTTAACGCTGTGAATGTGCAGCGGTAATGGCAAAGCCCTGCCCGGATCGCTCGACAGCTCTCGTTTGTACAGCATTCAAACGGCCTCAGGAACGCCGTTCTAAGCAGCCTTACATTCCATGCTGGTGTGCCCAAGGAGGAATTTGGATTCTTCTGAGAAACACCACTGTGCCTCACTAATGAAACCTGTGAAAACCCAAAGGACCTCTCCCTACGGCAGTCGGAAGCTAGATGTTGAGTTCCTGACTGAAAACACCGGACAGCTTTCCCTGTGTCTTTGTTGGAATTCTGGGACCATCCAGATTCACAAGGCCTAACTTTTGCACGGCGGGGGAATGCTCTTGTGCATGTACAGCATTCCCCACGTGAAAACCTTTCTTAGCAGATGGAGGCAGTCTTTCCCTTGTACTAGGTAGCTAGGCAGAATCATCAGATAAACATGCTTTGTCATCGAGCTTGAAAGTGGGACACTGATGGGAAAGTTCACATTTTCCCGCTTTGCAAGCGACTTGCTTTTGGCTTCAAAGCTGCCTGAACAGCACTAGCGGCCCACCTTCTCTTCACTGCAGGACTTTCGCTGTGGGCCAAGGCTGCGTTCTCTCAATGCCAAAAATGTGCTGACAATTCCCTTCTAGAAACTCATCCTACTGCACTCCAAATTCAGCTCCAGCCAATGAAAGGTGACCTAAGGCCACAAGGTAAGATCCAGTGTTTCATATCAGCAGAGCTGGGTGTGCATTGTATCCACGAAACCATACTCTGAAATGGAGTGCCTTAACTCTGCTATGCCCCTGGCGACACATAGGACAGTCGATCGTGCACCCATTTCGCATGATGACCACTGTGTGCCTGAAGAGCGTCCTCTGGCTTCTGAGGAACCCTAGGCGAAATAGGCCCCTGGGAAGCACTCTTCCCATTCATAGCAAGGGAAAAGTACTGCTTTCTGGGTTGCCAAGGAAGAGTGTCCCAGTCGTCAAAGAGCCTCGCGAAAGCAGTGCTGGGCAGACTCTGTTTGCAAGTCGACTGGCCTCAGTGACTGAAAGGGAATTCCACTGCTAATACACAGTGTGCTGACGATTGAGGCCTGGACTCAGGACAGCACGCAGGCAGAAGCGAAAGCTGAGCTCTGCGTCCAGCCTGAAGAAGAGTACACTTTTCACACTTAACTCTGTTGGGATGTGCAAGAGCCATGGTCACCGAGGCCTACCTAAGGTACTGAAATACTTCCCCAGTTCAGCCTAGGCAGAGGACTCTGTTGCCAAAGGATCTCCATGGAAGGGCCCTGTGAGTTCCGTGTGTTTCCTTGAGGGAGTCAGAAACGACTGAGGGTAACTATAGGAGCTCATGGTTGAAAGCAGGCTACCCTGGCAAAACCTTATTTTCCTCCGCGGTAGGCGAGACAGTTGCGGTTTGAAAGCTGCCTGAAAAACACTCCTGCTGCCCATCTTCTCTTTGCTGCCTGAAGGCGTCACCAAAGTACTATGAGTGTACTCGTATGAGGCATGCTGTCTCAGTTCCTTGCTGGAAGCTCCTCCAGGAGCACTCTGGAACTTACCAGCCAAAGAAATGGCACCCCAGGCCTCATGGAAAAGTCCAGATTTCTCCCATTGCAAGCTTAGTTGTGCCATAGTAGCGAAGAAGCATGTGTTAAAGGAAAGCTGCAACACGGTTACATATTTCGACTCGTTGGGCACTCACGTTCTTTGTAACATCTGTGAAGGGGCACTGAACGCCGCCAACTCTTCTCTTGCCTTTGAGTCCCAGGAGGCAAACGGGTTCGTTTGCTTTAACGCTGTGAATGTGCAGCGGTAATGGCAAAGCCCTGCCCGGATCGCTCGACAGCTCTCGTTTGTACAGCATTCAAACGGCCTCAGGAACGCCGTTCTAAGCAGCCTTACATTCCATGCTGGTGTGCCCAAGGAGGAATTTGGATTCTTCTGAGAAACACCACTGTGCCTCACTAATGAAACCTGTGAAAACCCAAAGGACCTCTCCCTACGGCAGTCGGAAGCTAGATGTTGAGTTCCAGACTGAAAACACCGGACAGCTTTCCCTGTGTCTTTGTTGGAATTCTGGGACCATCCAGATTCACAAGGCCTAACTTTTGCACGGCGGGGGAATGCTCTTGTGCATGTACAGCATTCCCCACGTGAAAACCTTTCTTAGCAGATGGAGGCAGTCTTTCCCTTGTACTAGGTAGCTAGGCAGAATCATCAGATAAACATGCTTTGTCATCGAGCTTGAAAGTGGGACACTGATGGGAAAGTTCACATTTTCCCGCTTTGCAAGCGACTTGCTTTTGGCTTCAAAGCTGCCTGAACAGCACTAGCGGCCCACCTTCTCTTCACTGCAGGACTTTCGCTGTGGGCCAAGGTTGCGTTCTCTCAATGCCAAAAATGTGCTGACAATTCCCTTCTAGAAACTCATCCTACTGCACTCCAAATTCAGCTCCGGCCAATGAAAGGTGACCTAAGGCCACAAGGTAAGATCCAGTGTTTCATATCAGCAGAGCTGGGTGTGCATTGTATCCACGAAACCATACTCTGAAATGGAGTGCCTTAACTCTGCTATGCCCCTGGCGACACATAGGACAGTGGATCGTGCACCCATTTCGCATGATGACCACTGTGTGCCTGAAGAGCGTCCTCTGGCTTCTGAGGAACCCTAGGCGAAATAGGCCCCTGGGAAGCACTCTTCCCATTCATAGCAAGGGAAAAGTACTGCTTTCTGGGTTGCCAAGGAAGAGTGTCCCAGTCGTCAAAGAGCCTCGCGAAAGCAGTGCTGGGCAGACTCTGTTTGCAAGTCGACTGGCCTCAGTGACTGAAATGGAATTCCACTGCTAATACACAGTGTGCTGACGATTGAGGCCTGGACTCAGGACAGCACGCAGGCAGAAGCGAAAGCTGAGCTCTGCGTCCAGCCTGAAGACGAGTACACTTTTCACACTTAACTCTGTTGGGATGTGCAAGAGCCATGGTCACCGAGGCCTACCTAAGGTACTGAAATACTTCCCCAGTTCAGCCTAGGCAGAGGACTCTGTTGTCAAAGGATCTCCATGGAAGGGCCCTGTGAGTTCCGTGTGTTTCCTTGAGGTAGTCAGAAACGACTGAGGGTAACTATAGGAGCTCATGGTTGAAAGCAGGCTACCCTGGCAAAACCTTATTTTCCTCCGCGGTAGGCGAGACAGTTGCGGTTTGAAAGCTGCCTGAAAAACACTCCTGCTGCCCATCTTCTCTTTGCTGCCTGAAGGCGTCACCAAAGTACTATGAGTGTACTCGTATGAGGCATGCTGTCTCAGTTCCTTGCTGGAAGCTCCTCCAGGAGCACTCTGGAACTTACCAGCCAAAGAAATGGCACCCCAGGCCTCATGGAAAAGTCCAGATTTCTCCCATTGCAAGCTTAGTTGTGCCATAGTAGCGAAGAAGCATGTGTTAAAGGAAAGCTGCAACACGGTTACATATTTCGACTCGTTGGGCACTCACGTTCTTTGTAACATCTGTGAAGGGGCACTGAACGCCGCCAACTCTTCTCTTGCCTTTGAGTCCCAGGAGGCAAACGGGTTCGTTTGCTTTAACGCTGTGAATGTGCAGCGGTAATGGCAAAGCCCTGCCCGGATCGCTCGACAGCTCTCGTTTGTACAGCATTCAAACGGCCTCAGGAACGCCGTTCTAAGCAGCCTTACATTCCATGCTGGTGTGCCCAAGGAGGAATTTGGATTCTTCTGAGAAACACCACTGTGCCTCACTAATGAAACCTGTGAAAACCCAAAGGACCTCTCCCTACGGCAGTCGGAAGCTAGATGTTGAGTTCCAGACTGAAAACACCGGACAGCTTTCCCTGTGTCTTTGTTGGAATTCTGGGACCATCCAGATTCACAAGGCCTAACTTTTGCACGGCGGGGGAATGCTCTTGTGCATGTACAGCATTCCCCACGTGAAAACCTTTCTTAGCAGATGGAGGCAGTCTTTCCCTTGTACTAGGTAGCTAGGCAGAATCATCAGATAAACATGCTTTGTCATCGAGCTTGAAAGTGGGACACTGATGGGAAAGTTCACATTTTCCCGCTTTGCAAGCGACTTGCTTTTGGCTTCAAAGCTGCCTGAACAGCACTAGCGGCCCACCTTCTCTTCACTGCAGGACTTTCGCTGTGGGCCAAGGTTGCGTTCTCTCAATGCCAAAAATGTGCTGACAATTCCCTTCTAGAAACTCATCCTACTGCACTCCAAATTCAGCTCCGGCCAATGAAAGGTGACCTAAGGCCACAAGGTAAGATCCAGTGTTTCATATCAGCAGAGCTGGGTGTGCATTGTATCCACGAAACCATACTCTGAAATGGAGTGCCTTAACTCTGCTATGCCCCTGGCGACACATAGGACAGTGGATGGTGCACCCATTTCGCATGATGACCACTGTGTGCCTGAAGAGCGTCCTCTGGCTTCTGAGGAACCCTAGGCGAAATAGGCCCCTGGGAAGCACTCTTCCCATTCATAGCAAGGGAAAAGTACTGCTTTCTGGGTTGCCAAGGAAGAGTGTCCCAGTCGTCAAAGAGCCTCGCGAAAGCAGTGCTGGGCAGACTCTGTTTGCAAGTCGACTGGCCTCAGTGACTGAAAGGGAATTCCACTGCTAATACACAGTGTGCTGACGATTGAGGCCTGGACTCAGGACAGCACGCAGGCAGAAGCGAAAGCTGAGCTCTGCGTCCAGCCTGAAGACCAGTACACTTTTCACACTTAACTCTGTTGGGATGTGCAAGAGCCATGGTCACCGAGGCCTACCTAAGGTACTGAAATACTTCCCCAGTTCAGCCTAGGCAGAGGACTCTGTTGCCAAAGGATCTCCATGGAAGGGCCCTGTGAGTTCCGTGTGTTTCCTTGAGGGAGTCAGAAACGACTGAGGGTAACTATAGGAGCTCATGGTTGAAAGCAGGCTACCCTGGCAAAACCTTATTTTCCTCCGCGGTAGGCGAGACAGTTGCGGTTTGAAAGCTGCCTGAAAAACACTCCTGCTGCCCATCTTCTCTTTGCTGCCTGAAGGCGTCACCAAAGTACTATGAGTGTACTCGTATGAGGCATGCTGTCTCAGTTCCTTGCTGGAAGCTCCTCCAGGAGCACTCTGGAACTTACCAGCCAAAGAAATGGCACCCCAGGCCTCATGGAAAAGTCCAGATTTCTCCCATTGCAAGCTTAGTTGTGCCATAGTAGCGAAGAAGCATGTGTTAAAGGAAAGCTGCAACACGGTTACATATTTCGACTCGTTGGGCACTCACGTTCTTTGTAACATCTGTGAAGGGGCACTGAACGCCGCCAACTCTTCTCTTGCCTTTGAGTCCCAGGAGGCAAACGGGTTCGTTTGCTTTAACGCTGTGAATGTGCAGCGGTAATGGCAAAGCCCTGCCCGGATCGCTCGACAGCTCTCGTTTGTACAGCATTCAAACGGCCTCAGGAACGCCGTTCTAAGCAGCCTTACATTCCATGCTGGTGTGCCCAAGGAGGAATTTGGATTCTTCTGAGAAACACCACTGTGCCTCACTAATGAAACCTGTGAAAACCCAAAGGACCTCTCCCTACGGCAGTCGGAAGCTAGATGTTGAGTTCCAGACTGAAAACACCGGACAGCTTTCCCTGTGTCTTTGTTGGAATTCTGGGACCATCCAGATTCACAAGGCCTAACTTTTGCACGGCGGGGGAATGCTCTTGTGCATGTACAGCATTCCCCACGTGAAAACCTTTCTTAGCAGATGGAGGCAGTCTTTCCCTTGTACTAGGTAGCTAGGCAGAATCATCAGATAAACATGCTTTGTCATCGAGCTTGAAAGTGGGACACTGATGGGAAAGTTCACATTTTCCCGCTTTGCAAGCGACTTGCTTTTGGCTTCAAAGCTGCCTGAACAGCACTAGCGGCCCACGTTCTCTTCACTGCAGGACTTTCGCTGTGGGCCAAGGCTGCGTTCTCTCAATGCCAAAAATGTGCTGACAATTCCCTTCTAGAAACTCATCCTACTGCACTCCAAATTCAGCTCCGGCCAATGAAAGGTGACCTAAGGCCACAAGGTAAGATCCAGTGTTTCATATCAGCAGAGCTGGGTGTGCATTGTATCCACGAAACCATACTCTGAAATGGAGTGCCTTAACTCTGCTATGCCCCTGGGGACACATAGGACAGTGGATCGTGCACCCATTTCGCATGATGACCACTGTGTGCCTGAAGAGCGTCCTCTGGCTTCTGAGGAACCCTAGGCGAAATAGGCCCCTGGGAAGCACTCTTCCCATTCATAGCAAGGGAAAAGTACTGCTTTCTGGGTTGCCAAGGAAGAGTGTCCCAGTCGTCAAAGAGCCTCGCGAAAGCAGTGCTGGGCAGACTCTGTTTGCAAGTCGACTGGCCTCAGTGACTGAAAGAGAACTCCACTGCTAATACACAGTGTGCTGACGATTGAGGCCTGGACTCAGGACAGCACGCAGGCAGAAGCGAAAGCTAAGCTCTGCGTCCAGCCTGATGACCAGTTCACTTTTCACACTTAACTCTGTTGGGATGTGCAAGAGCCATGGTCACCGAGGCCTACCTAAGGTACTGAAATACTTCCCCAGTTCAGCCTAGGCAGAGGACTCTGTTGCCAAAGGATCTCCATGGAAGGGCCCTGTGAGTTCCGTGTGTTTCCTTGAGGTAGTCAGAAACGACTGAGGGTAACTATAGGAGCTCATGGTTGAAAGCAGGCTACCCTGGCAAAACCTTATTTTCCTCCGCGGTAGGCGAGACAGTTGCGGTTTGAAAGCTGCCTGAAAAACACTCCTGCTGCCCATCTTCTCTTTGCTGCCTGAAGGCGTCACCAAAGTACTATGAGTGTACTCGTATGAGGCATGCTGTCTCAGTTCCTTGCTGGAAGCTCCTCCAGGAGCACTCTGGAACTTACCAGCCAAAGAAATGGCACCCCAGGCCTCATGGAAAAGTCCAGATTTCTCCCATTGCAAGCTTAGTTGTGCCATAGTAGCGAAGAAGCATGTGTTAAAGGAAAGCTGCAACACGGTTACATATTTCGACTCGTTGGGCACTCACGTTCTTTGTAACATCTGTGAAGGGGCACTGAACGCCGCCAACTCTTCTCTTGCCTTTGAGTCCCAGGAGGCAAACGGGTTCGTTTGCTTTAACGCTGTGAATGTGCAGCGGTAATGGCAAAGCCCTGCCCGGATCGCTCGACAGCTCTCGTTTGTACAGCATTCAAACGGCCTCAGGAACGCCGTTCTAAGCAGCCTTACATTCCATGCTGGTGTGCCCAAGGAGGAATTTGGATTCTTCTGAGAAACACCACTGTGCCTCACTAATGAAACCTGTGAAAACCCAAAGGACCTCTCCCTACGGCAGTCGGAAGCTAGATGTTGAGTTCCAGACTGAAAACACCGGACAGCTTTCCCTGTGTCTTTGTTGGAATTCTGGGACCATCCAGATTCACAAGGCCTAACTTTTGCACGGCGGGGGAATGCTCTTGTGCATGTACAGCATTCCCCACGTGAAAACCTTTCTTAGCAGATGGAGGCAGTCTTTCCCTTGTACTAGGTAGCTAGGCAGAATCATCAGATAAACATGCTTTGTCATCGAGCTTGAAAGTGGGACACTGATGGGAAAGTTCACATTTTCCCGCTTTGCAAGCGACTTGCTTTTGGCTTCAAAGCTGCCTGAACAGCACTAGCGGCCCACGTTCTCTTCACTGCAGGACTTTCGCTGTGGGCCAAGGCTGCGTTCTCTCAATGCCAAAAATGTGCTGACAATTCCCTTCTAGAAACTCATCCTACTGCACTCCAAATTCAGCTCCGGCCAATGAAAGGTGACCTAAGGCCACAAGGTAAGATCCAGTGTTTCATATCAGCAGAGCTGGGTGTGCATTGTATCCACGAAACCATACTCTGAAATGGAGTGCCTTAACTCTGCTATGCCCCTGGGGACACATAGGACAGTGGATCGTGCACCCATTTCGCATGATGACCACTGTGTGCCTGAAGAGCGTCCTCTGGCTTCTGAGGAACCCTAGGCGAAATAGGCCCCTGGGAAGCACTCTTCCCATTCATAGCAAGGGAAAAGTACTGCTTTCTGGGTTGCCAAGGAAGAGTGTCCCAGTCGTCAAAGAGCCTCGCGAAAGCAGTGCTGGGCAGACTCTGTTTGCAAGTCGACTGGCCTCAGTGACTGAAAGAGAACTCCACTGCTAATACACAGTGTGCTGACGATTGAGGCCTGGACTCAGGACAGCACGCAGGCAGAAGCGAAAGCTAAGCTCTGCGTCCAGCCTGATGACCAGTTCACTTTTCACACTTAACTCTGTTGGGATGTGCAAGAGCCATGGTCACCGAGGCCTACCTAAGGTACTGAAATACTTCCCCAGTTCAGCCTAGGCAGAGGACTCTGTTGTCAAAGGATCTCCATGGAAGGGCCCTGTGAGTTCCGTGTGTTTCCTTGAGGTAGTCAGAAACGACTGAGGGTAACTATAGGAGCTCATGGTTGAAAGCAGGCTACCCTGGCAAAACCTTATTTTCCTCCGTGGTAGGCGAGACAGTTGCGGTTTGAAAGCTGCCTGAAAAACACTCCTGCTGCCCATCTTCTCTTTGCTGCCTGAAGGCGTCACCAAAGTACTATGAGTGTACTCGTATGAGGCATGCTGTCTCAGTTCCTTGCTGGAAGCTCCTCCAGGAGCACTCTGGAACTTACCAGCCAAAGAAATGGCACCCCAGGCCTCATGGAAAAGTCCAGATTTCTCCCATTGCAAGCTTAGTTGTGCCATAGTAGCGAAGAAGCATGTGTTAAAGGAAAGCTGCAACACGGTTACATATTTCGACTCGTTGGGCACTCACGTTCTTTGTAACATCTGTGAAGGGGCACTGAACGCCGCCAACTCTTCTCTTGCCTTTGAGTCCCAGGAGGCAAACGGGTTCGTTTGCTTTAACGCTGTGAATGTGCAGCGGTAATGGCAAAGCCCTGCCCGGATCGCTCGACAGCTCTCGTTTGTACAGCATTCAAACGGCCTCAGGAACGCCGTTCTAAGCAGCCTTACATTCCATGCTGGTGTGCCCAAGGAGGAATTTGGATTCTTCTGAGAAACACCACTGTGCCTCACTAATGAAACCTGTGAAAACCCAAAGGACCTCTCCCTACGGCAGTCGGAAGCTAGATGTTGAGTTCCAGACTGAAAACACCGGACAGCTTTCCCTGTGTCTTTGTTGGAATTCTGGGACCATCCAGATTCACAAGGCCTAACTTTTGCACGGCGGGGGAATGCTCTTGTGCATGTACAGCATTCCCCACGTGAAAACCTTTCTTAGCAGATGGAGGCAGTCTTTCCCTTGTACTAGGTAGCTAGGCAGAATCATCAGATAAACATGCTTTGTCATCGAGCTTGAAAGTGGGACACTGATGGGAAAGTTCACATTTTCCCGCTTTGCAAGCGACTTGCTTTTGGCTTCAAAGCTGCCTGAACAGCACTAGCGGCCCACCTTCTCTTCACTGCAGGACTTTCGCTGTGGGCCAAGGCTGCGTTCTCTCAATGCCAAAAATGTGCTGACAATTCCCTTCTAGAAACTCATCCTACTGCACTCCAAATTCAGCTCCGGCCAATGAAAGGTGACCTAAGGCCACAAGGTAAGATCCAGTGTTTCATATCAGCAGAGCTGGGTGTGCATTGTATCCACGAAACCATACTCTGAAATGGAGTGCCTTAACTCTGCTATGCCCCTGGGGACACATAGGACAGTGGATCGTGCACCCATTTCGCATGATGACCACTGTGTGCCTGAAGAGCGTCCTCTGGCTTCTGAGGAACCCTAGGCGAAATAGGCCCCTGGGAAGCACTCTTCCCATTCATAGCAAGGGAAAAGTACTGCTTTCTGGGTTGCCAAGGAAGAGTGTCCCAGTCGTCAAAGAGCCTCGCGAAAGCAGTGCTGGGCAGACTCTGTTTGCAAGTCGACTGGCCTCAGTGACTGAAAGAGAACTCCACTGCTAATACACAGTGTGCTGACGATTGAGGCCTGGACTCAGGACAGCACGCAGGCAGAAGCGAAAGCTAAGCTCTGCGTCCAGCCTGATGACCAGTTCACTTTTCACACTTAACTCTGTTGGGATGTGCAAGAGCCATGGTCACCGAGGCCTACCTAAGGTACTGAAATACTTCCCCAGTTCAGCCTAGGCAGAGGACTCTGTTGCCAAAGGATCTCCATGGAAGGGCCCTGTGGGTTCCGTGTGTTTCCTTGAGGGAGTCAGAAACGACTGAGGGTAACTATAGGAGCTCATGGTTGAAAGCAGGCTACCCTGGCAAAACCTTATTTTCCTCCGCGGTAGGCGAGACAGTTGCGGTTTGAAAGCTGCCTGAAAAACACTCCTGCTGCCCATCTTCTCTTTGCTGCCTGAAGGCGTCACGAAAGTACTATGAGTGTACTCGTATGAGGCATGCTATCTCAGTTCCTTGCTGGGAGCTCCTCCAGGAGCACTCTGGAACTTACCAGCCAAAGAAATGGCACCCCAGGCATCAAGTAAAAGTCCAGATGTCTCCCATTGTTAGCTTAGGTGTGCCATAGTAGCGAAGAAGCATGTGTTAAAGGAATGCTTCCACTCTGTTATGTATTTCACGACGCGTTGTGCACTCACATTCGTTGTAACATCTGTGAAGGGGCACTGAACGCCGCCAACTCTTTTGTTGCCTTTGAGTCCCAGGAGGCAAAAGGGTTCGTTTGCTTTAACGCTGTGAATGTGCAGCGGTAATGGCAAAGCCCTGCCCGGATCGCTCCACAGCTCTCGTTTGTACAGCATTCAAACGGCCTCAGGAACGCCGTTCTAAGCAGCCTTACATTCCATGCTGGTGTGCCCAAGGAGGAATTTGGATTCTTCTGAGAAACACCACTGTGCCTCACTAATGAAACCTGTGAAAACCCAAAGGACCTCTCCCTACGGCAGTCGGAAGCTAGATGTTGAGTTCCAGACTGAAAACACCGGACAGCTTTCCCTGTGTCTTTGTTGGAATTCTGGGACCATCCAGATTCACAAGGCCTAACTTTTGCACGGCGGGGGAATGCTCTTGTGCATGTACAGCATTCCCCACGTGAAAACCTTTCTTAGCAGATGGAGGCAGTCTTTCCCTTGTACTAGGTAGCTAGGCAGAATCATCAGATAAACATGCTTTGTCATCGAGCTTGAAAGTGGGACACTGATGGGAAAGTTCACATTTTCCCGCTTTGCAAGCGACTTGCTTTTGGCTTCAAAGCTGCCTGAACAGCACTAGCGGCCCACCTTCTCTTCACTGCAGGACTTTCGCTGTGGGCCAAGGTTGCGTTCTCTCAATGCCAAAAATGTGCTGACAATTCCCTTCTAGAAACTCATCCTACTGCACTCCAAATTCAGCTCCGGCCAATGAAAGGTGACCTAAGGCCACAAGGTAAGATCCAGTGTTTCATATCAGCAGAGCTGGGTGTGCATTGTATCCACGAAACCATACTCTGAAATGGAGTGCCTTAACTCTGCTATGCCCCTGGCGACACATAGGACAGTGGATCGTGCACCCATTTCGCATGATGACCACTGTGTGCCTGAAGAGCGTCCTCTGGCTTCTGAGGAACCCTAGGCGAAATAGGCCCCTGGGAAGCACTCTTCCCATTCATAGCAAGGGAAAAGTACTGCTTTCTGGGTTGCCAAGGAAGAGTGTCCCAGTCGTCAAAGAGCCTCGCGAAAGCAGTGCTGGGCAGACTCTGTTTGCAAGTCGACTGGCCTCAGTGACTGAAATGGAATTCCACTGCTAATACACAGTGTGCTGACGATTGAGGCCTGGACTCAGGACAGCACGCAGGCAGAAGCGAAAGCTGAGCTCTGCGTCCAGCCTGAAGACGAGTACACTTTTCACACTTAACTCTGTTGGGATGTGCAAGAGCCATGGTCACCGAGGCCTACCTAAGGTACTGAAATACTTCCCCAGTTCAGCCTAGGCAGAGGACTCTGTTGTCAAAGGATCTCCATGGAAGGGCCCTGTGAGTTCCGTGTGTTTCCTTGAGGGAGTCAGAAACGACTGAGGGTAACTATAGGAGCTCATGGTTGAAAGCAGGCTACCCTGGCAAAACCTTATTTTCCTCCGCGGTAGGCGAGACAGTTGCGGTTTGAAAGCTGCCTGAAAAACACTCCTGCTGCCCATCTTCTCTTTGCTGCCTGAAGGCGTCACCAAAGTACTATGAGTGTACTCGTATGAGGCATGCTGTCTCAGTTCCTTGCTGGAAGCTCCTCCAGGAGCACTCTGGAACTTACCAGCCAAAGAAATGGCACCCCAGGCCTCATGGAAAAGTCCAGATTTCTCCCATTGCAAGCTTAGTTGTGCCATAGTAGCGAAGAAGCATGTGTTAAAGGAAAGCTGCAACACGGTTACATATTTCGACTCGTTGGGCACTCACGTTCTTTGTAACATCTGTGAAGGGGCACTGAACGCCGCCAACTCTTCTCTTGCCTTTGAGTCCCAGGAGGCAAACGGGTTCGTTTGCTTTAACGCTGTGAATGTGCAGCGGTAATGGCAAAGCCCTGCCCGGATCGCTCGACAGCTCTCGTTTGTACAGCATTCAAACGGCCTCAGGAACGCCGTTCTAAGCAGCCTTACATTCCATGCTGGTGTGCCCAAGGAGGAATTTGGATTCTTCTGAGAAACACCACTGTGCCTCACTAATGAAACCTGTGAAAACCCAAAGGACCTCTCCCTACGGCAGTCGGAAGCTAGATGTTGAGTTCCAGACTGAAAACACCGGACAGCTTTCCCTGTGTCTTTGTTGGAATTCTGGGACCATCCAGATTCACAAGGCCTAACTTTTGCACGGCGGGGGAATGCTCTTGTGCATGTACAGCATTCCCCACGTGAAAACCTTTCTTAGCAGATGGAGGCAGTCTTTCCCTTGTACTAGGTAGCTAGGCAGAATCATCAGATAAACATGCTTTGTCATCGAGCTTGAAAGTGGGACACTGATGGGAAAGTTCACATTTTCCCGCTTTGCAAGCGACTTGCTTTTGGCTTCAAAGCTGCCTGAACAGCACTAGCGGCCCACGTTCTCTTCACTGCAGGACTTTCGCTGTGGGCCAAGGCTGCGTTCTCTCAATGCCAAAAATGTGCTGACAATTCCCTTCTAGAAACTCATCCTACTGCACTCCAAATTCAGCTCCGGCCAATGAAAGGTGACCTAAGGCCACAAGGTAAGATCCAGTGTTTCATATCAGCAGAGCTGGGTGTGCATTGTATCCACGAAACCATACTCTGAAATGGAGTGCCTTAACTCTGCTATGCCCCTGGCGACACATAGGACAGTGGATGGTGCACCCATTTCGCATGATGACCACTGTGTGCCTGAAGAGCGTCCTCTGGCTTCTGAGGAACCCTAGGCGAAATAGGCCCCTGGGAAGCACTCTTCCCATTCATAGCAAGGGAAAAGTACTGCTTTCTGGGTTGCCAAGGAAGAGTGTCCCAGTCGTCAAAGAGCCTCGCGAAAGCAGTGCTGGGCAGACTCTGTTTGCAAGTCGACTGGCCTCAGTGACTGAAAGGGAATTCCACTGCTAATACACAGTGTGCTGACGATTGAGGCCTGGACTCAGGACAGCACGCAGGCAGAAGCGAAAGCTAAGCTCTGCGTCCAGCCTGATGACCAGTTCACTTTTCACACTTAACTCTGTTGGGATGTGCAAGAGCCATGGTCACCGAGGCCTACCTAAGGTACTGAAATACTTCCCCAGTTCAGCCTAGGCAGAGGACTCTGTTGTCAAAGGATCTCCATGGAAGGGCCCTGTGAGTTCCGTGTGTTTCCTTGAGGTAGTCAGAAACGACTGAGGGTAACTATAGGAGCTCATGGTTGAAAGCAGGCTACCCTGGCAAAACCTTATTTTCCTCCGCGGTAGGCGAGACAGTTGCGGTTTGAAAGCTGCCTGAAAAACACTCCTGCTGCCCATCTTCTCTTTGCTGCCTGAAGGCGTCACCAAAGTACTATGAGTGTACTCGTATGAGGCATGCTGTCTCAGTTCCTTGCTGGAAGCTCCTCCAGGAGCACTCTGGAACTTACCAGCCAAAGAAATGGCACCCCAGGCCTCATGGAAAAGTCCAGATTTCTCCCATTGCAAGCTTAGTTGTGCCATAGTAGCGAAGAAGCATGTGTTAAAGGAAAGCTGCAACACGGTTACATATTTCGACTCGTTGGGCACTCACGTTCTTTGTAACATCTGTGAAGGGGCACTGAACGCCGCCAACTCTTCTCTTGCCTTTGAGTCCCAGGAGGCAAACGGGTTCGTTTGCTTTAACGCTGTGAATGTGCAGCGGTAATGGCAAAGCCCTGCCCGGATCGCTCGACAGCTCTCGTTTGTACAGCATTCAAACGGCCTCAGGAACGCCGTTCTAAGCAGCCTTACATTCCATGCTGGTGTGCCCAAGGAGGAATTTGGATTCTTCTGAGAAACACCACTGTGCCTCACTAATGAAACCTGTGAAAACCCAAAGGACCTCTCCCTACGGCAGTCGGAAGCTAGATGTTGAGTTCCAGACTGAAAACACCGGACAGCTTTCCCTGTGTCTTTGTTGGAATTCTGGGACCATCCAGATTCACAAGGCCTAACTTTTGCACGGCGGGGGAATGCTCTTGTGCATGTACAGCATTCCCCACGTGAAAACCTTTCTTAGCAGATGGAGGCAGTCTTTCCCTTGTACTAGGTAGCTAGGCAGAATCATCAGATAAACATGCTTTGTCATCGAGCTTGAAAGTGGGACACTGATGGGAAAGTTCACATTTTCCCGCTTTGCAAGCGACTTGCTTTTGGCTTCAAAGCTGCCTGAACAGCACTAGCGGCCCACCTTCTCTTCACTGCAGGACTTTCGCTGTGGGCCAAGGCTGCGTTCTCTCAATGCCAAAAATGTGCTGACAATTCCCTTCTAGAAACTCATCCTACTGCACTCCAAATTCAGCTCCGGCCAATGAAAGGTGACCTAAGGCCACAAGGTAAGATCCAGTGTTTCATATCAGCAGAGCTGGGTGTGCATTGTATCCACGAAACCATACTCTGAAATGGAGTGCCTTAACTCTGCTATGCCCCTGGGGACACATAGGACAGTGGATCGTGCACCCATTTCGCATGATGACCACTGTGTGCCTGAAGAGCGTCCTCTGGCTTCTGAGGAACCCTAGGCGAAATAGGCCCCTGGGAAGCACTCTTCCCATTCATAGCAAGGGAAAAGTACTGCTTTCTGGGTTGCCAAGGAAGAGTGTCCCAGTCGTCAAAGAGCCTCGCGAAAGCAGTGCTGGGCAGACTCTGTTGGCAAGTCGACTGGCCTCAGTGACTGAAAGGGAATTCCACTGCTAATACACAGTGTGCTGACGATTGAGGCCTGGACTCAGGACAGCACGCAGGCAGAAGCGAAAGCTGAGCTCTGCGTCCAGCCTGAAGACCAGTACACTTTTCACACTTAACTCTGTTGGGATGTGCAAGAGCCATGGTCACCGAGGCCTACCTAAGGTACTGAAATACTTCCCCAGTTCAGCCTAGGCAGAGGACTCTGTTGCCAAAGGATCTCCATGGAAGGGCCCTGTGAGTTCCGTGTGTTTCCTTGAGGGAGTCAGAAACGACTGAGGGTAACTATAGGAGCTCATGGTTGAAAGCAGGCTACCCTGGCAAAACCTTATTTTCCTCCGCGGTAGGCGAGACAGTTGCGGTTTGAAAGCTGCCTGAAAAACACTCCTGCTGCCCATCTTCTCTTTGCTGCCTGAAGGCGTCACCAAAGTACTATGAGTGTACTCGTATGAGGCATGCTGTCTCAGTTCCTTGCTGGAAGCTCCTCCAGGAGCACTCTGGAACTTACCAGCCAAAGAAATGGCACCCCAGGCCTCATGGAAAAGTCCAGATTTCTCCCATTGCAAGCTTAGTTGTGCCATAGTAGCGAAGAAGCATGTGTTAAAGGAAAGCTGCAACACGGTTACATATTTCGACTCGTTGGGCACTCACGTTCTTTGTAACATCTGTGAAGGGGCACTGAACGCCGCCAACTCTTCTCTTGCCTTTGAGTCCCAGGAGGCAAACGGGTTCGTTTGCTTTAACGCTGTGAATGTGCAGCGGTAATGGCAAAGCCCTGCCCGGATCGCTCGACAGCTCTCGTTTGTACAGCATTCAAACGGCCTCAGGAACGCCGTTCTAAGCAGCCTTACATTCCATGCTGGTGTGCCCAAGGAGGAATTTGGATTCTTCTGAGAAACACCACTGTGCCTCACTAATGAAACCTGTGAAAACCCAAAGGACCTCTCCCTACGGCAGTCGGAAGCTAGATGTTGAGTTCCAGACTGAAAACACCGGACAGCTTTCCCTGTGTCTTTGTTGGAATTCTGGGACCATCCAGATTCACAAGGCCTAACTTTTGCACGGCGGGGGAATGCTCTTGTGCATGTACAGCATTCCCCACGTGAAAACCTTTCTTAGCAGATGGAGGCAGTCTTTCCCTTGTACTAGGTAGCTAGGCAGAATCATCAGATAAACATGCTTTGTCATCGAGCTTGAAAGTGGGACACTGATGGGAAAGTTCACATTTTCCCGCTTTGCAAGCGACTTGCTTTTGGCTTCAAAGCTGCCTGAACAGCACTAGCGGCCCACCTTCTCTTCACTGCAGGACTTTCGCTGTGGGCCAAGGCTGCGTTCTCTCAATGCCAAAAATGTGCTGACAATTCCCTTCTAGAAACTCATCCTACTGCACTCCAAATTCAGCTCCGGCCAATGAAAGGTGACCTAAGGCCACAAGGTAAGATCCAGTGTTTCATATCAGCAGAGCTGGGTGTGCATTGTATCCACGAAACCATACTCTGAAATGGAGTGCCTTAACTCTGCTATGCCCCTGGGGACACATAGGACAGTGGATCGTGCACCCATTTCGCATGATGACCACTGTGTGCCTGAAGAGCGTCCTCTGGCTTCTGAGGAACCCTAGGCGAAATAGGCCCCTGGGAAGCACTCTTCCCATTCATAGCAAGGGAAAAGTACTGCTTTCTGGGTTGCCAAGGAAGAGTGTCCCAGTCGTCAAAGAGCCTCGCGAAAGCAGTGCTGGGCAGACTCTGTTTGCAAGTCGACTGGCCTCAGTGACTGAAAGAGAACTCCACTGCTAATACACAGTGTGCTGACGATTGAGGCCTGGACTCAGGACAGCACGCAGGCAGAAGCGAAAGCTAAGCTCTGCGTCCAGCCTGATGACCAGTTCACTTTTCACACTTAACTCTGTTGGGATGTGCAAGAGCCATGGTCACCGAGGCCTACCTAAGGTACTGAAATACTTCCCCAGTTCAGCCTAGGCAGAGGACTCTGTTGCCAAAGGATCTCCATGGAAGGGCCCTGTGGGTTCCGTGTGTTTCCTTGAGGGAGTCAGAAACGACTGAGGGTAACTATAGGAGCTCATGGTTGAAAGCAGGCTACCCTGGCAAAACCTTATTTTCCTCCGCGGTAGGCGAGACAGTTGCGGTTTGAAAGCTGCCTGAAAAACACTCCTGCTGCCCATCTTCTCTTTGCTGCCTGAAGGCGTCACGAAAGTACTATGAGTGTACTCGTATGAGGCATGCTATCTCAGTTCCTTGCTGGGAGCTCCTCCAGGAGCACTCTGGAACTTACCAGCCAAAGAAATGGCACCCCAGGCATCAAGTAAAAGTGCAGATGTTTCCCATTGTTAGCTTAGGTGTGCCATAGTAGCGAAGAAGCATGTGTTAAAGGAATGCTTCCACTCTGTTATGTATTTCACGACGCGTTGTGCACTCACATTCGTTGTAACATCTGTGAAGGGGCACTGAACGCCGCCAACTCTTTTGTTGCCTTTGAGTCCCAGGAGGCAAAAGGGTTCGTTTGCTTTAACGCTGTGAATGTGCAGCGGTAATGGCAAAGCCCTGCCCGGATCGCTCCACAGCTCTCGTTTGTACAGCATTCAAATGGCCTCAGGAACGCCGTTCTAAGCAGCCTTACATTCCATGCTGGTGTGCCCCAAGGAGGAATTTGGGTTCTGAGAAACGCCACTGTGCCTCACAAATGAAACCTGTGAACTCCCAACGGACGTCTCCCTACGGCAGTCGGAAGCTAGATGTTGAGTTCCAGCCTGAAAACAACGAACAGCTTTCCCTGTGACAATGCTGGACTTCTGGGACCATCCAGATTCACCAAGGCCTAACTTTTGCACGGCGGGGGAATGCTCTTGTGCATGTACAGCATTCCCCACGTGAAAACCTTTCTTAGCAGATGGAGGCAGTCTTTCCCTTGTACTAGGTAGCTAGGCAGAATCATCAGATAAACATGCTTTGTCATCGAGCTTGAAAGTGGGACACTGATGGGAAAGATCACATTTTCCCGCTTTGCAAGCGACTTGCTTTTGGCTTCAAAGCTGCCTGAACAGCACTAGCGGCCCACCTTCTCTTCACTGCAGGAGTTTCGCTGTGGGCCAAGGCTGCGTTCTCTCAATGCCAAAAATGTGCTGACAATTCCCTTCTAGAAACTCATCCTACTGCACTCCAAATTCAGCTCCGGCCAATGAAAGGTGACCTAAGGCCACAAGGTAAGATCCAGTGTTTCATATCAGCAGAGCTGGGTGTGCATTGTATCCACGAAACCATACTCTGAAATGGAGTGCCTTAACTCTGCTATGCCCCTGGCGACACATAGGACAGTGGATCGTGCACCCATTTCGCATGATGACCACTGTGTGCCTGAAGAGCGTCCTCTGGCTTCTGAGGAACCCTAGGCGAAATAGGCCCCTGGGAAGCACTCTTCCCATTCATAGCAAGGGAAAAGTACTGCTTTCTGGGTTGCCAAGGAAGAGTGTCCCAGTCGTCAAAGAGCCTCGCGAAAGCAGTGCTGGGCAGACTCTGTTTGCAAGTCGACTGGCCTCAGTGACTGAAATGGAATTCCACTGCTAATACACAGTGTGCTGACGATTGAGGCCTGGACTCAGGACAGCACGCAGGCAGAAGCGAAAGCTGAGCTCTGCGTCCAGCCTGAAGACCAGTACACTTTTCACACTTAACTCTGTTGGGATGTGCAAGAGCCATGGTCACCGAGGCCTACCTAAGGTACTGAAATACTTCCCCAGTTCAGCCTAGGCAGAGGACTCTGTTGTCAAAGGATCTCCATGGAAGGGCCCTGTGAGTTCCGTGTGTTTCCTTGAGGTAGTCAGAAACGACTGAGGGTAACTATAGGAGCTCATGGTTGAAAGCAGGCTACCCTGGCAAAACCTTATTTTCCTCCGCGGTAGGCGAGACAGTTGCGGTTTGAAAGCTGCCTGAAAAACACTCCTGCTGCCCATCTTCTCTTTGCTGCCTGAAGGCGTCACCAAAGTACTATGAGTGTACTCGTATGAGGCATGCTGTCTCAGTTCCTTGCTGGAAGCTCCTCCAGGAGCACTCTGGAACTTACCAGCCAAAGAAATGGCACCCCAGGCCTCATGGAAAAGTCCAGATTTCTCCCATTGCAAGCTTAGTTGTGCCATAGTAGCGAAGAAGCATGTGTTAAAGGAAAGCTGCAACACGGTTACATATTTCGACTCGTTGGGCACTCACGTTCTTTGTAACATCTGTGAAGGGGCACTGAACGCCGCCAACTCTTCTCTTGCCTTTGAGTCCCAGGAGGCAAACGGGTTCGTTTGCTTTAACGCTGTGAATGTGCAGCGGTAATGGCAAAGCCCTGCCCGGATCGCTCGACAGCTCTCGTTTGTACAGCATTCAAACGGCCTCAGGAACGCCGTTCTAAGCAGCCTTACATTCCATGCTGGTGTGCCCAAGGAGGAATTTGGATTCTTCTGAGAAACACCACTGTGCCTCACTAATGAAACCTGTGAAAACCCAAAGGACCTCTCCCTACGGCAGTCGGAAGCTAGATGTTGAGTTCCAGAGTGAAAACACCGGACAGCTTTCCCTGTGTCTTTGTTGGAATTCTGGGACCATCCAGATTCACAAGGCCTAACTTTTGCACGGCGGGGGAATGCTCTTGTGCATGTACAGCATTCCCCACGTGAAAACCTTTCTTAGCAGATGGAGGCAGTCTTTCCCTTGTACTAGGTAGCTAGGCAGAATCATCAGATAAACATGCTTTGTCATCGAGCTTGAAAGTGGGACACTGATGGGAAAGTTCACATTTTCCCGCTTTGCAAGCGACTTGCTTTTGGCTTCAAAGCTGCCTGAACAGCACTAGCGGCCCACGTTCTCTTCACTGCAGGACTTTCGCTGTGGGCCAAGGCTGCGTTCTCTCAATGCCAAAAATGTGCTGACAATTCCCTTCTAGAAACTCATCCTACTGCACTCCAAATTCAGCTCCGGCCAATGAAAGGTGACCTAAGGCCACAAGGTAAGATCCAGTGTTTCATATCAGCAGAGCTGGGTGTGCATTGTATCCACGAAACCATACTCTGAAATGGAGTGCCTTAACTCTGCTATGCCCCTGGCGACACATAGGACAGTGGATCGTGCACCCATTTCGCATGATGACCACTGTGTGCCTGAAGAGCGTCCTCTGGCTTCTGAGGAACCCTAGGCGAAATAGGCCCCTGGGAAGCACTCTTCCCATTCATAGCAAGGGAAAAGTACTGCTTTCTGGGTTGCCAAGGAAGAGTGTCCCAGTCGTCAAAGAGCCTCGCGAAAGCAGTGCTGGGCAGACTCTGTTTGCAAGTCGACTGGCCTCAGTGACTGAAAGGGAATTCCACTGCTAATACACAGTGTGCTGACGATTGAGGCCTGGACTCAGGACAGCACGCAGGCAGAAGCGAAAGCTGAGCTCTGCGTCCAGCCTGAAGACCAGTACACTTTTCACACTTAACTCTGTTGGGATGTGCAAGAGCCATGGTCACCGAGGCCTACCTAAGGTACTGAAATACTTCCCCAGTTCAGCCTAGGCAGAGGACTCTGTTGTCAAAGGATCTCCATGGAAGGGCCCTGTGAGTTCCGTGTGTTTCCTTGAGGTAGTCAGAAACGACTGAGGGTAACTATAGGAGCTCATGGTTGAAAGCAGGCTACCCTGGCAAAACCTTATTTTCCTCCGCGGTAGGCGAGACAGTTGCGGTTTGAAAGCTGCCTGAAAAACACTCCTGCTGCCCATCTTCTCTTTGCTGCCTGAAGGCGTCACCAAAGTACTATGAGTGTACTCGTATGAGGCATGCTGTCTCAGTTCCTTGCTGGAAGCTCCTCCAGGAGCACTCTGGAACTTACCAGCCAAAGAAATGGCACCCCAGGCCTCATGGAAAAGTCCAGATTTCTCCCATTGCAAGCTTAGTTGTGCCATAGTAGCGAAGAAGCATGTGTTAAAGGAAAGCTGCAACACGGTTACATATTTCGACTCGTTGGGCACTCACGTTCTTTGTAACATCTGTGAAGGGGCACTGAACGCCGCCAACTCTTCTCTTGCCTTTGAGTCCCAGGAGGCAAACGGGTTCGTTTGCTTTAACGCTGTGAATGTGCAGCGGTAATGGCAAAGCCCTGCCCGGATCGCTCGACAGCTCTCGTTTGTACAGCATTCAAACGGCCTCAGGAACGCCGTTCTAAGCAGCCTTACATTCCATGCTGGTGTGCCCAAGGAGGAATTTGGATTCTTCTGAGAAACACCACTGTGCCTCACTAATGAAACCTGTGAAAACCCAAAGGACCTCTCCCTACGGCAGTCGGAAGCTAGATGTTGAGTTCCAGACTGAAAACACCGGACAGCTTTCCCTGTGTCTTTGTTGGAATTCTGGGACCATCCAGATTCACAAGGCCTAACTTTTGCACGGCGGGGGAATGCTCTTGTGCATGTACAGCATTCCCCACGTGAAAACCTTTCTTAGCAGATGGAGGCAGTCTTTCCCTTGTACTAGGTAGCTAGGCAGAATCATCAGATAAACATGCTTTGTCATCGAGCTTGAAAGTGGGACACTGATGGGAAAGTTCACATTTTCCCGCTTTGCAAGCGACTTGCTTTTGGCTTCAAAGCTGCCTGAACAGCACTAGCGGCCCACGTTCTCTTCACTGCAGGACTGTCGCTGTGGGCCAAGGCTGCGTTCTCTCAATGCCAAAAATGTGCTGACAATTCCCTACTAAAACTGATCCTACTGCACTCCAAATTCAGCTCCGGCCAATGAAAGGTGACCTAAGGCCACAAGGTAAGATCCAGTGTTTCATATCAGCAGAGCTGGGTGTGCATTGTATCCACGAAACCATACTCTGAAATGGAGTGCCTTAACTCTGCTATGCCCCTGGCGACACATAGGACAGTGGATCGTGCACCCATTTCGCATGATGACCACTGTGTGCCTGAAGAGCGTCCTCTGGCTTCTGAGGAACCCTAGGCGAAATAGGCCCCTGGGAAGCACTCTTCCCATTCATAGCAAGGGAAAAGTACTGCTTTCTGGGTTGCCAAGGAAGAGTGTCCCAGTCGTCAAAGAGCCTCGCGAAAGCAGTGCTGGGCAGACTCTGTTTGCAAGTCGACTGGCCTCAGTGACTGAAATGGAATTCCACTGCTAATACACAGTGTGCTGACGATTGAGGCCTGGACTCAGGACAGCATGCAGGCAGAAGCGAAAGCTGAGCTCTGCGTCCAGCCTGAAGACCAGTACACTTTTCACACTTAACTCTGTTGGGATGTGCAAGAGCCATGGTCACCGAGGCCTACCTAAGGTACTGAAATACTTCCCCAGTTCAGCCTAGGCAGAGGACTCTGTTGCCAAAGGATCTCCATGGAAGGGCCCTGTGAGTTCCGTGTGTTTCCTTGAGGGAGTCAGAAACGACTGAGGGTAACTATAGGAGCTCATGGTTGAAAGCAGGCTACCCTGGCAAAACCTTATTTTCCTCCGCGGTAGGCGAGACAGTTGCGGTTTGAAAGCTGCCTGAAAAACACTCCTGCTGCCCATCTTCTCTTTGCTGCCTGAAGGCGTCACCAAAGTACTATGAGTGTACTCGTATGAGGCATGCTGTCTCAGTTCCTTGCTGGAAGCTCCTCCAGGAGCACTCTGGAACTTACCAGCCAAAGAAATGGCACCCCAGGCCTCATGGAAAAGTCCAGATTTCTCCCATTGCAAGCTTAGTTGTGCCATAGTAGCGAAGAAGCATGTGTTAAAGGAAAGCTGCAACACGGTTACATATTTCGACTCGTTGGGCACTCACGTTCTTTGTAACATCTGTGAAGGGGCACTGAACGCCGCCAACTCTTCTCTTGCCTTTGAGTCCCAGGAGGCAAACGGGTTCGTTTGCTTTAACGCTGTGAATGTGCAGCGGTAATGGCAAAGCCCTGCCCGGATCGCTCGACAGCTCTCGTTTGTACAGCATTCAAACGGCCTCAGGAACGCCGTTCTAAGCAGCCTTACATTCCATGCTGGTGTGCCCAAGGAGGAATTTGGATTCTTCTGAGAAACACCACTGTGCCTCACTAATGAAACCTGTGAAAACCCAAAGGACCTCTCCCTACGGCAGTCGGAAGCTAGATGTTGAGTTCCAGACTGAAAACACCGGACAGCTTTCCCTGTGTCTTTGTTGGAATTCTGGGACCATCCAGATTCACAAGGCCTAACTTTTGCACGGCGGGGGAATGCTCTTGTGCATGTACAGCATTCCCCACGTGAAAACCTTTCTTAGCAGATGGAGGCAGTCTTTCCCTTGTACTAGGTAGCTAGGCAGAATCATCAGATAAACATGCTTTGTCATCGAGCTTGAAAGTGGGACACTGATGGGAAAGTTCACATTTTCCCGCTTTGCAAGCGACTTGCTTTTGGCTTCAAAGCTGCCTGAACAGCACTAGCGGCCCACGTTCTCTTCACTGCAGGACTGTCGCTGTGGGCCAAGGCTGCGTTCTCTCAATGCCAAAAATGTGCTGACAATTCCCTACTAAAACTGATCCTACTGCACTCCAAATTCAGCTCCGGCCAATGAAAGGTGACCTAAGGCCACAAGGTAAGATCCAGTGTTTCATATCAGCAGAGCTGGGTGTGCATTGTATCCACGAAACCATACTCTGAAATGGAGTGCCTTAACTCTGCTATGCCCCTGGCGACACATAGGACAGTGGATCGTGCACCCATTTCGCATGATGACCACTGTGTGCCTGAAGAGCGTCCTCTGGCTTCTGAGGAACCCTAGGCGAAATAGGCCCCTGGGAAGCACTCTTCCCATTCATAGCAAGGGAAAAGTACTGCTTTCTGGGTTGCCAAGGAAGAGTGTCCCAGTCGTCAAAGAGCCTCGCGAAAGCAGTGCTGGGCAGACTCTGTTTGCAAGTCGACTGGCCTCAGTGACTGAAATGGAATTCCACTGCTAATACACAGTGTGCTGACGATTGAGGCCTGGACTCAGGACAGCACGCAGGCAGAAGCGAAAGCTGAGCTCTGCGTCCAGCCTGAAGACCAGTACACTTTTCACACTTAACTCTGTTGGGATGTGCAAGAGCCATGGTCACCGAGGCCTACCTAAGGTACTGAAATACTTCCCCAGTTCAGCCTAGGCAGAGGACTCTGTTGTCAAAGGATCTCCATGGAAGGGCCCTGTGAGTTCCGTGTGTTTCCTTGAGGTAGTCAGAAACGACTGAGGGTAACTATAGGAGCTCATGGTTGAAAGCAGGCTACCCTGGCAAAACCTTATTTTCCTCCGCGGTAGGCGAGACAGTTGCGGTTTGAAAGCTGCCTGAAAAACACTCCTGCTGCCCATCTTCTCTTTGCTGCCTGAAGGCGTCACCAAAGTACTATGAGTGTACTCGTATGAGGCATGCTGTCTCAGTTCCTTGCTGGAAGCTCCTCCAGGAGCACTCTGGAACTTACCAGCCAAAGAAATGGCACCCCAGGCCTCATGGAAAAGTCCAGATTTCTCCCATTGCAAGCTTAGTTGTGCCATAGTAGCGAAGAAGCATGTGTTAAAGGAAAGCTGCAACACGGTTACATATTTCGACTCGTTGGGCACTCACGTTCTTTGTAACATCTGTGAAGGGGCACTGAACGCCGCCAACTCTTCTCTTGCCTTTGAGTCCCAGGAGGCAAACGGGTTCGTTTGCTTTAACGCTGTGAATGTGCAGCGGTAATGGCAAAGCCCTGCCCGGATCGCTCGACAGCTCTCGTTTGTACAGCATTCAAACGGCCTCAGGAACGCCGTTCTAAGCAGCCTTACATTCCATGCTGGTGTGCCCAAGGAGGAATTTGGATTCTTCTGAGAAACACCACTGTGCCTCACTAATGAAACCTGTGAAAACCCAAAGGACCTCTCCCTACGGCAGTCGGAAGCTAGATGTTGAGTTCCAGACTGAAAACACCGGACAGCTTTCCCTGTGTCTTTGTTGGAATTCTGGGACCATCCAGATTCACAAGGCCTAACTTTTGCACGGCGGGGGAATGCTCTTGTGCATGTACAGCATTCCCCACGTGAAAACCTTTCTTAGCAGATGGAGGCAGTCTTTCCCTTGTACTAGGTAGCTAGGCAGAATCATCAGATAAACATGCTTTGTCATCGAGCTTGAAAGTGGGACACTGATGGGAAAGATCACATTTTCCCGCTTTGCAAGCGACTTGCTTTTGGCTTCAAAGCTGCCTGAACAGCACTAGCGGCCCACGTTCTCTTCACTGCAGGAGTTTCGCTGTGGGCCAAGGCTGCGTTCTCTCAATGCCAAAAATGTGCTGACAATTCCCTTCTAGAAACTCATCCTACTGCACTCCAAATTCAGCTCCGGCCAATGAAAGGTGACCTAAGGCCACAAGGTAAGATCCAGTGTTTCATATCAGCAGAGCTGGGTGTGCATTGTATCCACGAAACCATACTCTGAAATGGAGTGCCTTAACTCTGCTATGCCCCTGGCGACACATAGGACAGTGGATCGTGCACCCATTTCGCATGATGACCACTGTGTGCCTGAAGAGCGTCCTCTGGCTTCTGAGGAACCCTAGGCGAAATAGGCCCCTGGGAAGCACTCTTCCCATTCATAGCAAGGGAAAAGTACTGCTTTCTGGTTTGCCAAGGAAGAGTGTCCCAGTCGTCAAAGAGCCTCGCGAAAGCAGTGCTGGGCAGACTCTGTTTGCAAGTCGACTGGCCTCAGTGACTGAAATGGAATTCCACTGCTAATACACAGTGTGCTGACGATTGAGGCCTGGACTCAGGACAGCACGCAGGCAGAAGCGAAAGCTGAGCTCTGCGTCCAGCCTGAAGACCAGTACACTTTTCACACTTAACTCTGTTGGGATGTGCAAGAGCCATGGTCACCGAGGCCTACCTAAGGTACTGAAATACTTCCCCAGTTCAGCCTAGGCAGAGGACTCTGTTGTCAAAGGATCTCCATGGAAGGGCCCTGTGAGTTCCGTGTGTTTCCTTGAGGTAGTCAGAAACGACTGAGGGTAACTATAGGAGCTCATGGTTGAAAGCAGGCTACCCTGGCAAAACCTTATTTTCCTCCGCGGTAGGCGAGACAGTTGCGGTTTGAAAGCTGCCTGAAAAACACTCCTGCTGCCCATCTTCTCTTTGCTGCCTGAAGGCGTCACCAAAGTACTATGAGTGTACTCGTATGAGGCATGCTGTCTCAGTTCCTTGCTGGAAGCTCCTCCAGGAGCACTCTGGAACTTACCAGCCAAAGAAATGGCACCCCAGGCCTCATGGAAAAGTCCAGATTTCTCCCATTGCAAGCTTAGTTGTGCCATAGTAGCGAAGAAGCATGTGTTAAAGGAAAGCTGCAACACGGTTACATATTTCGACTCGTTGGGCACTCACGTTCTTTGTAACATCTGTGAAGGGGCACTGAACGCCGCCAACTCTTCTCTTGCCTTTGAGTCCCAGGAGGCAAACGGGTTCGTTTGCTTTAACGCTGTGAATGTGCAGCGGTAATGGCAAAGCCCTGCCCGGATCGCTCGACAGCTCTCGTTTGTACAGCATTCAAACGGCCTCAGGAACGCCGTTCTAAGCAGCCTTACATTCCATGCTGGTGTGCCCAAGGAGGAATTTGGATTCTTCTGAGAAACACCACTGTGCCTCACTAATGAAACCTGTGAAAACCCAAAGGACCTCTCCCTACGGCAGTCGGAAGCTAGATGTTGAGTTCCAGACTGAAAACACCGGACAGCTTTCCCTGTGTCTTTGTTGGAATTCTGGGACCATCCAGATTCACAAGGCCTAACTTTTGCACGGCGGGGGAATGCTCTTGTGCATGTACAGCATTCCCCACGTGAAAACCTTTCTTAGCAGATGGAGGCAGTCTTTCCCTTGTACTAGGTAGCTAGGCAGAATCATCAGATAAACATGCTTTGTCATCGAGCTTGAAAGTGGGACACTGATGGGAAAGATCACATTTTCCCGCTTTGCAAGCGACTTGCTTTTGGCTTCAAAGCTGCCTGAACAGCACTAGCGGCCCACGTTCTCTTCACTGCAGGAGTTTCGCTGTGGGCCAAGGCTGCGTTCTCTCAATGCCAAAAATGTGCTGACAATTCCCTTCTAGAAACTCATCCTACTGCACTCCAAATTCAGCTCCGGCCAATGAAAGGTGACCTAAGGCCACAAGGTAAGATCCAGTGTTTCATATCAGCAGAGCTGGGTGTGCATTGTATCCACGAAACCATACTCTGAAATGGAGTGCCTTAACTCTGCTATGCCCCTGGCGACACATAGGACAGTGGATCGTGCACCCATTTCGCATGATGACCACTGTGTGCCTGAAGAGCGTCCTCTGGCTTCTGAGGAACCCTAGGCGAAATAGGCCCCTGGGAAGCACTCTTCCCATTCATAGCAAGGGAAAAGTACTGCTTTCTGGGTTGCCAAGGAAGAGTGTCCCAGTCGTCAAAGAGCCTCGCGAAAGCAGTGCTGGGCAGACTCTGTTTGCAAGTCGACTGGCCTCAGTGACTGAAATGGAATTCCACTGCTAATACACAGTGTGCTGACGATTGAGGCCTGGACTCAGGACAGCACGCAGGCAGAAGCGAAAGCTGAGCTCTGCGTCCAGCCTGAAGACCAGTACACTTTTCACACTTAACTCTGTTGGGATGTGCAAGAGCCATGGTCACCGAGGCCTACCTAAGGTACTGAAATACTTCCCCAGTTCAGCCTAGGCAGAGGACTCTGTTGCCAAAGGATCTCCATGGAAGGGCCCTGTGAGTTCCGTGTGTTTCCTTGAGGTAGTCAGAAACGACTGAGGGTAACTATAGGAGCTCATGGTTGAAAGCAGGCTACCCTGGCAAAACCTTATTTTCCTCCGCGGTAGGCGAGACAGTTGCGGTTTGAAAGCTGCCTGAAAAACACTCCTGCTGCCCATCTTCTCTTTGCTGCCTGAAGGCGTCACCAAAGTACTATGAGTGTACTCGTATGAGGCATGCTGTCTCAGTTCCTTGCTGGAAGCTCCTCCAGGAGCACTCTGGAACTTACCAGCCAAAGAAATGGCACCCCAGGCCTCATGGAAAAGTCCAGATTTCTCCCATTGCAAGCTTAGTTGTGCCATAGTAGCGAAGAAGCATGTGTTAAAGGAAAGCTGCAACACGGTTACATATTTCGACTCGTTGGGCACTCACGTTCTTTGTAACATCTGTGAAGGGGCACTGAACGCCGCCAACTCTTCTCTTGCCTTTGAGTCCCAGGAGGCAAACGGGTTCGTTTGCTTTAACGCTGTGAATGTGCAGCGGTAATGGCAAAGCCCTGCCCGGATCGCTCGACAGCTCTCGTTTGTACAGCATTCAAACGGCCTCAGGAACGCCGTTCTAAGCAGCCTTACATTCCATGCTGGTGTGCCCAAGGAGGAATTTGGATTCTTCTGAGAAACCCCACTGTGCCTCACTAATGAAACCTGTGAAAACCCAAAGGACCTCTCCCTACGGCAGTCGGAAGCTAGATGTTGAGTTCCAGACTGAAAACACCGGACAGCTTTCCCTGTGTCTTTGTTGGAATTCTGGGACCATCCAGATTCACAAGGCCTAACTTTTGCACGGCGGGGGAATGCTCTTGTGCATGTACAGCATTCCCCACGTGAAAACCTTTCTTAGCAGATGGAGGCAGTCTTTCCCTTGTACTAGGTAGCTAGGCAGAATCATCAGATAAACATGCTTTGTCATCGAGCTTGAAAGTGGGACACTGATGGGAAAGTTCACATTTTCCCGCTTTGCAAGCGACTTGCTTTTGGCTTCAAAGCTGCCTGAACAGCACTAGCGGCCCACGTTCTCTTCACTGCAGGACTTTCGCTGTGGGCCAAGGCTGCGTTCTCTCAATGCCAAAAATGTGCTGACAATTCCCTTCTAGAAACTCATCCTACTGCACTCCAAATTCAGCTCCGGCCAATGAAAGGTGACCTAAGGCCACAAGGTAAGATCCAGTGTTTCATATCAGCAGAGCTGGGTGTGCATTGTATCCACGAAACCATACTCTGAAATGGAGTGCCTTAACTCTGCTATGCCCCTGGCGACACATAGGACAGTGGATCGTGCACCCATTTCGCATGATGACCACTGTGTGCCTGAAGAGCGTCCTCTGGCTTCTGAGGAACCCTAGGCGAAATAGGCCCCTGGGAAGCACTCTTCCCATTCATAGCAAGGGAAAAGTACTGCTTTCTGGGTTGCCAAGGAAGAGTGTCCCAGTCGTCAAAGAGCCTCGCGAAAGCAGTGCTGGGCAGACTCTGTTTGCAAGTCGACTGGCCTCAGTGACTGAAAGGGAATTCCACTGCTAATACACAGTGTGCTGACGATTGAGGCCTGGACTCAGGACAGCACGCAGGCAGAAGCGAAAGCTGAGCTCTGCGTCCAGCCTGAAGACCAGTACACTTTTCACACTTAACTCTGTTGGGATGTGCAAGAGCCATGGTCACCGAGGCCTACCTAAGGTACTGAAATACTTCCCCAGTTCAGCCTAGGCAGAGGACTCTGTTGCCAAAGGATCTCCATGGAAGGGCCCTGTGAGTTCCGTGTGTTTCCTTGAGGTAGTCAGAAACGACTGAGGGTAACTATAGGAGCTCATGGTTGAAAGCAGGCTACCCTGGCAAAACCTTATTTTCCTCCGCGGTAGGCGAGACAGTTGCGGTTTGAAAGCTGCCTGAAAAACACTCCTGCTGCCCATCTTCTCTTTGCTGCCTGAAGGCGTCACCAAAGTACTATGAGTGTACTCGTATGAGGCATGCTGTCTCAGTTCCTTGCTGGAAGCTCCTCCAGGAGCACTCTGGAACTTACCAGCCAAAGAAATGGCACCCCAGGCCTCATGGAAAAGTCCAGATTTCTCCCATTGCAAGCTTAGTTGTGCCATAGTAGCGAAGAAGCATGTGTTAAAGGAAAGCTGCAACACGGTTACATATTTCGACTCGTTGGGCACTCACGTTCTTTGTAACATCTGTGAAGGGGCACTGAACGCCGCCAACTCTTCTCTTGCCTTTGAGTCCCAGGAGGCAAACGGGTTCGTTTGCTTTAACGCTGTGAATGTGCAGCGGTAATGGCAAAGCCCTGCCCGGATCGCTCGACAGCTCTCGTTTGTACAGCATTCAAACGGCCTCAGGAACGCCGTTCTAAGCAGCCTTACATTCCATGCTGGTGTGCCCAAGGAGGAATTTGGATTCTTCTGAGAAACACCACTGTGCCTCACTAATGAAACCTGTGAAAACCCAAAGGACCTCTCCCTACGGCAGTCGGAAGCTAGATGTTGAGTTCCAGACTGAAAACACCGGACAGCTTTCCCTGTGTCTTTGTTGGAATTCTGGGACCATCCAGATTCACAAGGCCTAACTTTTGCACGGCGGGGGAATGCTCTTGTGCATGTACAGCATTCCCCACGTGAAAACCTTTCTTAGCAGATGGAGGCAGTCTTTCCCTTGTACTAGGTAGCTAGGCAGAATCATCAGATAAACATGCTTTGTCATCGAGCTTGAAAGTGGGACACTGATGGGAAAGTTCACATTTTCCCGCTTTGCAAGTGACTTGCTTTTGGCTTCAAAGCTGCCTGAACAGCACTAGCGGCCCACGTTCTCTTCACTGCAGGAGTTTCGCTGTGGGCCAAGGCTGCGTTCTCTCAATGCCAAAAATGTGCTGACAATTCCCTTCTAGAAACTCATCCTACTGCACTCCAAATTCAGCTCCGGCCAATGAAAGGTGACCTAAGGCCACAAGGTAAGATCCAGTGTTTCATATCAGCAGAGCTGGGTGTGCATTGTATCCACGAAACCATACTCTGAAATGGAGTGCCTTAACTCTGCTATGCCCCTGGCGACACATAGGACAGTGGATCGTGCACCCATTTCGCATGATGACCACTGTGTGCCTGAAGAGCGTCCTCTGGCTTCTGAGGAACCCTAGGCGAAATAGGCCCCTGGGAAGCACTCTTCCCATTCATAGCAAGGGAAAAGTACTGCTTTCTGGGTTGCCAAGGAAGAGTGTCCCAGTCGTCAAAGAGCCTCGCGAAAGCAGTGCTGGGCAGACTCTGTTTGCAAGTCGACTGGCCTCAGTGACTGAAATGGAATTCCACTGCTAATACACAGTGTGCTGACGATTGAGGCCTGGACTCAGGACAGCACGCAGGCAGAAGCGAAAGCTGAGCTCTGCGTCCAGCCTGAAGACCAGTACACTTTTCACACTTAACTCTGTTGGGATGTGCAAGAGCCATGGTCACCGAGGCCTACCTAAGGTACTGAAATACTTCCCCAGTTCAGCCTAGGCAGAGGACTCTGTTGTCAAAGGATCTCCATGGAAGGGCCCTGTGAGTTCCGTGTGTTTCCTTGAGGTAGTCAGAAACGACTGAGGGTAACTATAGGAGCTCATGGTTGAAAGCAGGCTACCCTGGCAAAACCTTATTTTCCTCCGCGGTAGGCGAGACAGTTGCGGTTTGAAAGCTGCCTGAAAAACACTCCTGCTGCCCATCTTCTCTTTGCTGCCTGAAGGCGTCACCAAAGTACTATGAGTGTACTCGTATGAGGCATGCTGTCTCAGTTCCTTGCTGGAAGCTCCTCCAGGAGCACTCTGGAACTTACCAGCCAAAGAAATGGCACCCCAGGCCTCATGGAAAAGTCCAGATTTCTCCCATTGCAAGCTTAGTTGTGCCATAGTAGCGAAGAAGCATGTGTTAAAGGAAAGCTGCAACACGGTTACATATTTCGACTCGTTGGGCACTCACGTTCTTTGTAACATCTGTGAAGGGGCACTGAACGCCGCCAACTCTTCTCTTGCCTTTGAGTCCCAGGAGGCAAACGGGTTCGTTTGCTTTAACGCTGTGAATGTGCAGCGGTAATGGCAAAGCCCTGCCCGGATCGCTCGACAGCTCTCGTTTGTACAGCATTCAAACGGCCTCAGGAACGCCGTTCTAAGCAGCCTTACATTCCATGCTGGTGTGCCCAAGGAGGAATTTGGATTCTTCTGAGAAACACCACTGTGCCTCACTAATGAAACCTGTGAAAACCCAAAGGACCTCTCCCTACGGCAGTCGGAAGCTAGATGTTGAGTTCCAGACTGAAAACACCGGACAGCTTTCCCTGTGTCTTTGTTGGAATTCTGGGACCATCCAGATTCACAAGGCCTAACTTTTGCACGGCGGGGGAATGCTCTTGTGCATGTACAGCATTCCCCACGTGAAAACCTTTCTTAGCAGATGGAGGCAGTCTTTCCCTTGTACTAGGTAGCTAGGCAGAATCATCAGATAAACATGCTTTGTCATCGAGCTTGAAAGTGGGACACTGATGGGAAAGATCACATTTTCCCGCTTTGCAAGTGACTTGCTTTTGGCTTCAAAGCTGCCTGAACAGCACTAGCGGCCCACGTTCTCTTCACTGCAGGAGTTTCGCTGTGGGCCAAGGCTGCGTTCTCTCAATGCCAAAAATGTGCTGACAATTCCCTTCTAGAAACTCATCCTACTGCACTCCAAATTCAGCTCCGGCCAATGAAAGGTGACCTAAGGCCACAAGGTAAGATCCAGTGTTTCATATCAGCAGAGCTGGGTGTGCATTGTATCCACGAAACCATACTCTGAAATGGAGTGCCTTAACTCTGCTATGCCCCTGGCGACACATAGGACAGTGGATCGTGCACCCATTTCGCATGATGACCACTGTGTGCCTGAAGAGCGTCCTCTGGCTTCTGAGGAACCCTAGGCGAAATAGGCCCCTGGGAAGCACTCTTCCCATTCATAGCAAGGGAAAAGTACTGCTTTCTGGGTTGCCAAGGAAGAGTGTCCCAGTCGTCAAAGAGCCTCGCGAAAGCAGTGCTGGGCAGACTCTGTTTGCAAGTCGACTGGCCTCAGTGACTGAAAGGGAATTCCACTGCTAATACACAGTGTGCTGACGATTGAGGCCTGGACTCAGGACAGCACGCAGGCAGAAGCGAAAGCTGAGCTCTGCGTCCAGCCTGAAGACCAGTACACTTTTCACACTTAACTCTGTTGGGATGTGCAAGAGCCATGGTCACCGAGGCCTACCTAAGGTACTGAAATACTTCCCCAGTTCAGCCTAGGCAGAGGACTCTGTTGCCAAAGGATCTCCATGGAAGGGCCCTGTGAGTTCCGTGTGTTTCCTTGAGGTAGTCAGAAACGACTGAGGGTAACTATAGGAGCTCATGGTTGAAAGCAGGCTACCCTGGCAAAACCTTATTTTCCTCCGCGGTAGGCGAGACAGTTGCGGTTTGAAAGCTGCCTGAAAAACACTCCTGCTGCCCATCTTCTCTTTGCTGCCTGAAGGCGTCACCAAAGTACTATGAGTGTACTCGTATGAGGCATGCTGTCTCAGTTCCTTGCTGGAAGCTCCTCCAGGAGCACTCTGGAACTTACCAGCCAAAGAAATGGCACCCCAGGCCTCATGGAAAAGTCCAGATTTCTCCCATTGCAAGCTTAGTTGTGCCATAGTAGCGAAGAAGCATGTGTTAAAGGAAAGCTGCAACACGGTTACATATTTCGACTCGTTGGGCACTCACGTTCTTTGTAACATCTGTGAAGGGGCACTGAACGCCGCCAACTCTTCTCTTGCCTTTGAGTCCCAGGAGGCAAACGGGTTCGTTTGCTTTAACGCTGTGAATGTGCAGCGGTAATGGCAAAGCCCTGCCCGGATCGCTCGACAGCTCTCGTTTGTACAGCATTCAAACGGCCTCAGGAACGCCGTTCTAAGCAGCCTTACATTCCATGCTGGTGTGCCCAAGGAGGAATTTGGATTCTTCTGAGAAACACCACTGTGCCTCACTAATGAAACCTGTGAAAACCCAAAGGACCTCTCCCTACGGCAGTCGGAAGCTAGATGTTGAGTTCCAGACTGAAAACACCGGACAGCTTTCCCTGTGTCTTTGTTGGAATTCTGGGACCATCCAGATTCACAAGGCCTAACTTTTGCACGGCGGGGGAATGCTCTTGTGCATGTACAGCATTCCCCACGTGAAAACCTTTCTTAGCAGATGGAGGCAGTCTTTCCCTTGTACTAGGTAGCTAGGCAGAATCATCAGATAAACATGCTTTGTCATCGAGCTTGAAAGTGGGACACTGATGGGAAAGATCACATTTTCCCGCTTTGCAAGCGACTTGCTTTTGGCTTCAAAGCTGCCTGAACAGCACTAGCGGCCCACGTTCTCTTCACTGCAGGAGTTTCGCTGTGGGCCAAGGCTGCGTTCTCTCAATGCCAAAAATGTGCTGACAATTCCCTTCTAGAAACTCATCCTACTGCACTCCAAATTCAGCTCCGGCCAATGAAAGGTGACCTAAGGCCACAAGGTAAGATCCAGTGTTTCATATCAGCAGAGCTGGGTGTGCATTGTATCCACGAAACCATACTCTGAAATGGAGTGCCTTAACTCTGCTATGCCCCTGGCGACACATAGGACAGTGGATCGTGCACCCATTTCGCATGATGACCACTGTGTGCCTGAAGAGCGTCCTCTGGCTTCTGAGGAACCCTAGGCGAAATAGGCCCCTGGGAAGCACTCTTCCCATTCATAGCAAGGAAAAAGTACTGCTTTCTGGGTTGCCAAGGAAGAGTGTCCCAGTCGTCAAAGAGCCTCGCGAAAGCAGTGCTGGGCAGACTCTGTTTGCAAGTCGACTGGCCTCAGTGACTGAAAGGGAATTCCACTGCTAATACACAGTGTGCTGACGATTGAGGCCTGGACTCAGGACAGCACGCAGGCAGAAGCGAAAGCTGAGCTCTGCGTCCAGCCTGAAGACCAGTACACTTTTCACACTTAACTCTGTTGGGATGTGCAAGAGCCATGGTCACCGAGGCCTACCTAAGGTACTGAAATACTTCCCCAGTTCAGCCTAGGCAGAGGACTCTGTTGCCAAAGGATCTCCATGGAAGGGCCCTGTGAGTTCCGTGTGTTTCCTTGAGGGAGTCAGAAACGACTGAGGGTAACTATAGGAGCTCATGGTTGAAAGCAGGCTACCCTGGCAAAACCTTATTTTCCTCCGCGGTAGGCGAGACAGTTGCGGTTTGAAAGCTGCCTGAAAAACACTCCTGCTGCCCATCTTCTCTTTGCTGCCTGAAGGCGTCACCAAAGTACTATGAGTGTACTCGTATGAGGCATGCTGTCTCAGTTCCTTGCTGGAAGCTCCTCCAGGAGCACTCTGGAACTTACCAGCCAAAGAAATGGCACCCCAGGCCTCATGGAAAAGTCCAGATTTCTCCCATTGCAAGCTTAGTTGTGCCATAGTAGCGAAGAAGCATGTGTTAAAGGAAAGCTGCAACACGGTTACATATTTCGACTCGTTGGGCACTCACGTTCTTTGTAACATCTGTGAAGGGGCACTGAACGCCGCCAACTCTTCTCTTGCCTTTGAGTCCCAGGAGGCAAACGGGTTCGTTTGCTTTAACGCTGTGAATGTGCAGCGGTAATGGCAAAGCCCTGCCCGGATCGCTCGACAGCTCTCGTTTGTACAGCATTCAAACGGCCTCAGGAACGCCGTTCTAAGCAGCCTTACATTCCATGCTGGTGTGCCCAAGGAGGAATTTGGATTCTTCTGAGAAACACCACTGTGCCTCACTAATGAAACCTGTGAAAACCCAAAGGACCTCTCCCTACGGCAGTCGGAAGCTAGATGTTGAGTTCCAGACTGAAAACACCGGACAGCTTTCCCTGTGTCTTTGTTGGAATTCTGGGACCATCCAGATTCACAAGGCCTAACTTTTGCACGGCGGGGGAATGCTCTTGTGCATGTACAGCATTCCCCACGTGAAAACCTTTCTTAGCAGATGGAGGCAGTCTTTCCCTTGTACTAGGTAGCTAGGCAGAATCATCAGATAAACATGCTTTGTCATCGAGCTTGAAAGTGGGACACTGATGGGAAAGTTCACATTTTCCCGCTTTGCAAGCGACTTGCTTTTGGCTTCAAAGCTGCCTGAACAGCACTAGCGGCCCACGTTCTCTTCACTGCAGGACTTTCGCTGTGGGCCAAGGCTGCGTTCTCTCAATGCCAAAAATGTGCTGACAATTCCCTTCTAGAAACTCATCCTACTGCACTCCAAATTCAGCTCCGGCCAATGAAAGGTGACCTAAGGCCACAAGGTAAGATCCAGTGTTTCATATCAGCAGAGCTGGGTGTGCATTGTATCCACGAAACCATACTCTGAAATGGAGTGCCTTAACTCTGCTATGCCCCTGGCGACACATAGGACAGTGGATCGTGCACCCATTTCGCATGATGACCACTGTGTGCCTGAAGAGCGTCCTCTGGCTTCTGAGGAACCCTAGGCGAAATAGGCCCCTGGGAAGCACTCTTCCCATTCATAGCAAGGGAAAAGTACTGCTTTCTGGGTTGCCAAGGAAGAGTGTCCCAGTCGTCAAAGAGCCTCGCGAAAGCAGTGCTGGGCAGACTCTGTTTGCAAGTCGACTGGCCTCAGTGACTGAAAGGGAATTCCACTGCTAATACACAGTGTGCTGACGATTGAGGCCTGGACTCAGGACAGCACGCAGGCAGAAGCGAAAGCTGAGCTCTGCGTCCAGCCTGAAGACCAGTACACTTTTCACACTTAACTCTGTTGGGATGTGCAAGAGCCATGGTCACCGAGGCCTACCTAAGGTACTGAAATACTTCCCCAGTTCAGCCTAGGCAGAGGACTCTGTTGCCAAAGGATCTCCATGGAAGGGCCCTGTGAGTTCCGTGTGTTTCCTTGAGGGAGTCAGAAACGACTGAGGGTAACTATAGGAGCTCATGGTTGAAAGCAGGCTACCCTGGCAAAACCTTATTTTCCTCCGCGGTAGGCGAGACAGTTGCGGTTTGAAAGCTGCCTGAAAAACACTCCTGCTGCCCATCTTCTCTTTGCTGCCTGAAGGCGTCACCAAAGTACTATGAGTGTACTCGTATGAGGCATGCTGTCTCAGTTCCTTGCTGGAAGCTCCTCCAGGAGCACTCTGGAACTTACCAGCCAAAGAAATGGCACCCCAGGCCTCATGGAAAAGTCCAGATTTCTCCCATTGCAAGCTTAGTTGTGCCATAGTAGCGAAGAAGCATGTGTTAAAGGAAAGCTGCAACACGGTTACATATTTCGACTCGTTGGGCACTCACGTTCTTTGTAACATCTGTGAAGGGGCACTGAACGCCGCCAACTCTTCTCTTGCCTTTGAGTCCCAGGAGGCAAACGGGTTCGTTTGCTTTAACGCTGTGAATGTGCAGCGGTAATGGCAAAGCCCTGCCCGGATCGCTCGACAGCTCTCGTTTGTACAGCATTCAAACGGCCTCAGGAACGCCGTTCTAAGCAGCCTTACATTCCATGCTGGTGTGCCCAAGGAGGAATTTGGATTCTTCTGAGAAACACCACTGTGCCTCACTAATGAAACCTGTGAAAACCCAAAGGACCTCTCCCTACGGCAGTCGGAAGCTAGATGTTGAGTTCCAGACTGAAAACACCGGACAGCTTTCCCTGTGTCTTTGTTGGAATTCTGGGACCATCCAGATTCACAAGGCCTAACTTTTGCACGGCGGGGGAATGCTCTTGTGCATGTACAGCATTCCCCACGTGAAAACCTTTCTTAGCAGATGGAGGCAGTCTTTCCCTTGTACTAGGTAGCTAGGCAGAATCATCAGATAAACATGCTTTGTCATCGAGCTTGAAAGTGGGACACTGATGGGAAAGATCACATTTTCCCGCTTTGCAAGCGACTTGCTTTTGGCTTCAAAGCTGCCTGAACAGCACTAGCGGCCCACGTTCTCTTCACTGCAGGAGTTTCGCTGTGGGCCAAGGCTGCGTTCTCTCAATGCCAAAAATGTGCTGACAATTCCCTTCTAGAAACTCATCCTACTGCACTCCAAATTCAGCTCCGGCCAATGAAAGGTGACCTAAGGCCACAAGGTAAGATCCAGTGTTTCATATCAGCAGAGCTGGGTGTGCATTGTATCCACGAAACCATACTCTGAAATGGAGTGCCTTAACTCTGCTATGCCCCTGGCGACACATAGGACAGTGGATCGTGCACCCATTTCGCATGATGACCACTGTGTGCCTGAAGAGCGTCCTCTGGCTTCTGAGGAACCCTAGGCGAAATAGGCCCCTGGGAAGCACTCTTCCCATTCATAGCAAGGGAAAAGTACTGCTTTCTGGGTTGCCAAGGAAGAGTGTCCCAGTCGTCAAAGAGCCTCGCGAAAGCAGTGCTGGGCAGACTCTGTTTGCAAGTCGACTGGCCTCAGTGACTGAAAGGGAATTCCACTGCTAATACACAGTGTGCTGACGATTGAGGCCTGGACTCAGGACAGCACGCAGGCAGAAGCGAAAGCTGAGCTCTGCGTCCAGCCTGAAGACCAGTACACTTTTCACACTTAACTCTGTTGGGATGTGCAAGAGCCATGGTCACCGAGGCCTACCTAAGGTACTGAAATACTTCCCCAGTTCAGCCTAGGCAGAGGACTCTGTTGCCAAAGGATCTCCATGGAAGGGCCCTGTGAGTTCCGTGTGTTTCCTTGAGGGAGTCAGAAACGACTGAGGGTAACTATAGGAGCTCATGGTTGAAAGCAGGCTACCCTGGCAAAACCTTATTTTCCTCCGCGGTAGGCGAGACAGTTGCGGTTTGAAAGCTGCCTGAAAAACACTCCTGCTGCCCATCTTCTCTTTGCTGCCTGAAGGCGTCACCAAAGTACTATGAGTGTACTCGTATGAGGCATGCTGTCTCAGTTCCTTGCTGGAAGCTCCTCCAGGAGCACTCTGGAACTTACCAGCCAAAGAAATGGCACCCCAGGCCTCATGGAAAAGTCCAGATTTCTCCCATTGCAAGCTTAGTTGTGCCATAGTAGCGAAGAAGCATGTGTTAAAGGAAAGCTGCAACACGGTTACATATTTCGACTCGTTGGGCACTCACGTTCTTTGTAACATCTGTGAAGGGGCACTGAACGCCGCCAACTCTTCTCTTGCCTTTGAGTCCCAGGAGGCAAACGGGTTCGTTTGCTTTAACGCTGTGAATGTGCAGCGGTAATGGCAAAGCCCTGCCCGGATCGCTCGACAGCTCTCGTTTGTACAGCATTCAAACGGCCTCAGGAACGCCGTTCTAAGCAGCCTTACATTCCATGCTGGTGTGCCCAAGGAGGAATTTGGATTCTTCTGAGAAACACCACTGTGCCTCACTAATGAAACCTGTGAAAACCCAAAGGACCTCTCCCTACGGCAGTCGGAAGCTAGATGTTGAGTTCCAGACTGAAAACACCGGACAGCTTTCCCTGTGTCTTTGTTGGAATTCTGGGACCATCCAGATTCACAAGGCCTAACTTTTGCACGGCGGGGGAATGCTCTTGTGCATGTACAGCATTCCCCACGTGAAAACCTTTCTTAGCAGATGGAGGCAGTCTTTCCCTTGTACTAGGTAGCTAGGCAGAATCATCAGATAAACATGCTTTGTCATCGAGCTTGAAAGTGGGACACTGATGGGAAAGTTCACATTTTCCCGCTTTGCAAGCGACTTGCTTTTGGCTTCAAAGCTGCCTGAACAGCACTAGCGGCCCACGTTCTCTTCACTGCAGGACTTTCGCTGTGGGCCAAGGCTGCGTTCTCTCAATGCCAAAAATGTGCTGACAATTCCCTTCTAGAAACTCATCCTACTGCACTCCAAATTCAGCTCCGGCCAATGAAAGGTGACCTAAGGCCACAAGGTAAGATCCAGTGTTTCATATCAGCAGAGCTGGGTGTGCATTGTATCCACGAAACCATACTCTGAAATGGAGTGCCTTAACTCTGCTATGCCCCTGGCGACACATAGGACAGTGGATCGTGCACCCATTTCGCATGATGACCACTGTGTGCCTGAAGAGCGTCCTCTGGCTTCTGAGGAACCCTAGGCGAAATAGGCCCCTGGGAAGCACTCTTCCCATTCATAGCAAGGGAAAAGTACTGCTTTCTGGGTTGCCAAGGAAGAGTGTCCCAGTCGTCAAAGAGCCTCGCGAAAGCAGTGCTGGGCAGACTCTGTTTGCAAGTCGACTGGCCTCAGTGACTGAAAGGGAATTCCACTGCTAATACACAGTGTGCTGACGATTGAGGCCTGGACTCAGGACAGCACGCAGGCAGAAGCGAAAGCTGAGCTCTGCGTCCAGCCTGAAGACCAGTACACTTTTCACACTTAACTCTGTTGGGATGTGCAAGAGCCATGGTCACCGAGGCCTACCTAAGGTACTGAAATACTTCCCCAGTTCAGCCTAGGCAGAGGACTCTGTTGCCAAAGGATCTCCATGGAAGGGCCCTGTGAGTTCCGTGTGTTTCCTTGAGGGAGTCAGAAACGACTGAGGGTAACTATAGGAGCTCATGGTTGAAAGCAGGCTACCCTGGCAAAACCTTATTTTCCTCCGCGGTAGGCGAGACAGTTGCGGTTTGAAAGCTGCCTGAAAAACACTCCTGCTGCCCATCTTCTCTTTGCTGCCTGAAGGCGTCACCAAAGTACTATGAGTGTACTCGTATGAGGCATGCTGTCTCAGTTCCTTGCTGGAAGCTCCTCCAGGAGCACTCTGGAACTTACCAGCCAAAGAAATGGCACCCCAGGCCTCATGGAAAAGTCCAGATTTCTCCCATTGCAAGCTTAGTTGTGCCATAGTAGCGAAGAAGCATGTGTTAAAGGAAAGCTGCAACACGGTTACATATTTCGACTCGTTGGGCACTCACGTTCTTTGTAACATCTGTGAAGGGGCACTGAACGCCGCCAACTCTTCTCTTGCCTTTGAGTCCCAGGAGGCAAACGGGTTCGTTTGCTTTAACGCTGTGAATGTGCAGCGGTAATGGCAAAGCCCTGCCCGGATCGCTCGACAGCTCTCGTTTGTACAGCATTCAAACGGCCTCAGGAACGCCGTTCTAAGCAGCCTTACATTCCATGCTGGTGTGCCCAAGGAGGAATTTGGATTCTTCTGAGAAACACCACTGTGCCTCACTAATGAAACCTGTGAAAACCCAAAGGACCTCTCCCTACGGCAGTCGGAAGCTAGATGTTGAGTTCCAGACTGAAAACACCGGACAGCTTTCCCTGTGTCTTTGTTGGAATTCTGGGACCATCCAGATTCACAAGGCCTAACTTTTGCACGGCGGGGGAATGCTCTTGTGCATGTACAGCATTCCCCACGTGAAAACCTTTCTTAGCAGATGGAGGCAGTCTTTCCCTTGTACTAGGTAGCTAGGCAGAATCATCAGATAAACATGCTTTGTCATCGAGCTTGAAAGTGGGACACTGATGGGAAAGTTCACATTTTCCCGCTTTGCAAGCGACTTGCTTTTGGCTTCAAAGCTGCCTGAACAGCACTAGCGGCCCACGTTCTCTTCACTGCAGGACTTTCGCTGTGGGCCAAGGCTGCGTTCTCTCAATGCCAAAAATGTGCTGACAATTCCCTTCTAGAAACTCATCCTACTGCACTCCAAATTCAGCTCCGGCCAATGAAAGGTGACCTAAGGCCACAAGGTAAGATCCAGTGTTTCATATCAGCAGAGCTGGGTGTGCATTGTATCCACGAAACCATACTCTGAAATGGAGTGCCTTAACTCTGCTATGCCCCTGGCGACACATAGGACAGTGGATCGTGCACCCATTTCGCATGATGACCACTGTGTGCCTGAAGAGCGTCCTCTGGCTTCTGAGGAACCCTAGGCGAAATAGGCCCCTGGGAAGCACTCTTCCCATTCATAGCAAGGGAAAAGTACTGCTTTCTGGGTTGCCAAGGAAGAGTGTCCCAGTCGTCAAAGAGCCTCGCGAAAGCAGTGCTGGGCAGACTCTGTTTGCAAGTCGACTGGCCTCAGTGACTGAAAGGGAATTCCACTGCTAATACACAGTGTGCTGACGATTGAGGCCTGGACTCAGGACAGCACGCAGGCAGAAGCGAAAGCTGAGCTCTGCGTCCAGCCTGAAGACCAGTACACTTTTCACACTTAACTCTGTTGGGATGTGCAAGAGCCATGGTCACCGAGGCCTACCTAAGGTACTGAAATACTTCCCCAGTTCAGCCTAGGCAGAGGACTCTGTTGCCAAAGGATCTCCATGGAAGGGCCCTGTGAGTTCCGTGTGTTTCCTTGAGGGAGTCAGAAACGACTGAGGGTAACTATAGGAGCTCATGGTTGAAAGCAGGCTACCCTGGCAAAACCTTATTTTCCTCCGCGGTAGGCGAGACAGTTGCGGTTTGAAAGCTGCCTGAAAAACACTCCTGCTGCCCATCTTCTCTTTGCTGCCTGAAGGCGTCACCAAAGTACTATGAGTGTACTCGTATGAGGCATGCTGTCTCAGTTCCTTGCTGGAAGCTCCTCCAGGAGCACTCTGGAACTTACCAGCCAAAGAAATGGCACCCCAGGCCTCATGGAAAAGTCCAGATTTCTCCCATTGCAAGCTTAGTTGTGCCATAGTAGCGAAGAAGCATGTGTTAAAGGAAAGCTGCAACACGGTTACATATTTCGACTCGTTGGGCACTCACGTTCTTTGTAACATCTGTGAAGGGGCACTGAACGCCGCCAACTCTTCTCTTGCCTTTGAGTCCCAGGAGGCAAACGGGTTCGTTTGCTTTAACGCTGTGAATGTGCAGCGGTAATGGCAAAGCCCTGCCCGGATCGCTCGACAGCTCTCGTTTGTACAGCATTCAAACGGCCTCAGGAACGCCGTTCTAAGCAGCCTTACATTCCATGCTGGTGTGCCCAAGGAGGAATTTGGATTCTTCTGAGAAACACCACTGTGCCTCACTAATGAAACCTGTGAAAACCCAAAGGACCTCTCCCTACGGCAGTCGGAAGCTAGATGTTGAGTTCCAGACTGAAAACACCGGACAGCTTTCCCTGTGTCTTTGTTGGAATTCTGGGACCATCCAGATTCACAAGGCCTAACTTTTGCACGGCGGGGGAATGCTCTTGTGCATGTACAGCATTCCCCACGTGAAAACCTTTCTTAGCAGATGGAGGCAGTCTTTCCCTTGTACTAGGTAGCTAGGCAGAATCATCAGATAAACATGCTTTGTCATCGAGCTTGAAAGTGGGACACTGATGGGAAAGTTCACATTTTCCCGCTTTGCAAGCGACTTGCTTTTGGCTTCAAAGCTGCCTGAACAGCACTAGCGGCCCACGTTCTCTTCACTGCAGGACTTTCGCTGTGGGCCAAGGCTGCGTTCTCTCAATGCCAAAAATGTGCTGACAATTCCCTTCTAGAAACTCGTCCTACTGCACTCCAAATTCAGCTCCGGCCAATGAAAGGTGACCTAAGGCCACAAGGTAAGATCCAGTGTTTCATATCAGCAGAGCTGGGTGTGCATTGTATCCACGAAACCATACTCTGAAATGGAGTGCCTTAACTCTGCTATGCCCCTGGCGACACATAGGACAGTGGATCGTGCACCCATTTCGCATGATGACCACTGTGTGCCTGAAGAGCGTCCTCTGGCTTCTGAGGAACCCTAGGCGAAATAGGCCCCTGGGAAGCACTCTTCCCATTCATAGCAAGGGAAAAGTACTGCTTTCTGGGTTGCCAAGGAAGAGTGTCCCAGTCGTCAAAGAGCCTCGCGAAAGCAGTGCTGGGCAGACTCTGTTTGCAAGTCGACTGGCCTCAGTGACTGAAAGGGAATTCCACTGCTAATACACAGTGTGCTGACGATTGAGGCCTGGACTCAGGACAGCACGCAGGCAGAAGCGAAAGCTGAGCTCTGCGTCCAGCCTGAAGACCAGTACACTTTTCACACTTAACTCTGTTGGGATGTGCAAGAGCCATGGTCACCGAGGCCTACCTAAGGTACTGAAATACTTCCCCAGTTCAGCCTAGGCAGAGGACTCTGTTGCCAAAGGATCTCCATGGAAGGGCCCTGTGAGTTCCGTGTGTTTCCTTGAGGGAGTCAGAAACGACTGAGGGTAACTATAGGAGCTCATGGTTGAAAGCAGGCTACCCTGGCAAAACCTTATTTTCCTCCGCGGTAGGCGAGACAGTTGCGGTTTGAAAGCTGCCTGAAAAACACTCCTGCTGCCCATCTTCTCTTTGCTGCCTGAAGGCGTCACCAAAGTACTATGAGTGTACTCGTATGAGGCATGCTGTCTCAGTTCCTTGCTGGAAGCTCCTCCAGGAGCACTCTGGAACTTACCAGCCAAAGAAATGGCACCCCAGGCCTCATGGAAAAGTCCAGATTTCTCCCATTGCAAGCTTAGTTGTGCCATAGTAGCGAAGAAGCATGTGTTAAAGGAAAGCTGCAACACGGTTACATATTTCGACTCGTTGGGCACTCACGTTCTTTGTAACATCTGTGAAGGGGCACTGAACGCCGCCAACTCTTCTCTTGCCTTTGAGTCCCAGGAGGCAAACGGGTTCGTTTGCTTTAACGCTGTGAATGTGCAGCGGTAATGGCAAAGCCCTGCCCGGATCGCTCGACAGCTCTCGTTTGTACAGCATTCAAACGGCCTCAGGAACGCCGTTCTAAGCAGCCTTACATTCCATGCTGGTGTGCCCAAGGAGGAATTTGGATTCTTCTGAGAAACACCACTGTGCCTCACTAATGAAACCTGTGAAAACCCAAAGGACCTCTCCCTACGGCAGTCGGAAGCTAGATGTTGAGTTCCAGACTGAAAACACCGGACAGCTTTCCCTGTGTCTTTGTTGGAATTCTGGGACCATCCAGATTCACAAGGCCTAACTTTTGCACGGCGGGGGAATGCTCTTGTGCATGTACAGCATTCCCCACGTGAAAACCTTTCTTAGCAGATGGAGGCAGTCTTTCCCTTGTACTAGGTAGCTAGGCAGAATCATCAGATAAACATGCTTTGTCATCGAGCTTGAAAGTGGGACACTGATGGGAAAGTTCACATTTTCCCGCTTTGCAAGCGACTTGCTTTTGGCTTCAAAGCTGCCTGAACAGCACTAGCGGCCCACCTTCTCTTCACTGCAGGACTTTCGCTGTGGGCCAAGGTTGCGTTCTCTCAATGCCAAAAATGTGCTGACAATTCCCTTCTAGAAACTCATCCTACTGCACTCCAAATTCAGCTCCGGCCAATGAAAGGTGACCTAAGGCCACAAGGTAAGATCCAGTGTTTCATATCAGCAGAGCTGGGTGTGCATTGTATCCACGAAACCATACTCTGAAATGGAGTGCCTTAACTCTGCTATGCCCCTGGCGACACATAGGACAGTGGATCGTGCACCCATTTCGCATGATGACCACTGTGTGCCTGAAGAGCGTCCTCTGGCTTCTGAGGAACCCTAGGCGAAATAGGCCCCTGGGAAGCACTCTTCCCATTCATAGCAAGGGAAAAGTACTGCTTTCTGGGTTGCCAAGGAAGAGTGTCCCAGTCGTCAAAGAGCCTCGCGAAAGCAGTGCTGGGCAGACTCTGTTTGCAAGTCGACTGGCCTCAGTGACTGAAAGGGAATTCCACTGCTAATACACAGTGTGCTGACGATTGAGGCCTGGACTCAGGACAGCACGCAGGCAGAAGCGAAAGCTGAGCTCTGCGTCCAGCCTGAAGACCAGTACACTTTTCACACTTAACTCTGTTGGGATGTGCAAGAGCCATGGTCACCGAGGCCTACCTAAGGTACTGAAATACTTCCCCAGTTCAGCCTAGGCAGAGGACTCTGTTGCCAAAGGATCTCCATGGAAGGGCCCTGTGAGTTCCGTGTGTTTCCTTGAGGGAGTCAGAAACGACTGAGGGTAACTATAGGAGCTCATGGTTGAAAGCAGGCTACCCTGGCAAAACCTTATTTTCCTCCGCGGTAGGCGAGACAGTTGCGGTTTGAAAGCTGCCTGAAAAACACTCCTGCTGCCCATCTTCTCTTTGCTGCCTGAAGGCGTCACCAAAGTACTATGAGTGTACTCGTATGAGGCATGCTGTCTCAGTTCCTTGCTGGAAGCTCCTCCAGGAGCACTCTGGAACTTACCAGCCAAAGAAATGGCACCCCAGGCCTCATGGAAAAGTCCAGATTTCTCCCATTGCAAGCTTAGTTGTGCCATAGTAGCGAAGAAGCATGTGTTAAAGGAAAGCTGCAACACGGTTACATATTTCGACTCGTTGGGCACTCACGTTCTTTGTAACATCTGTGAAGGGGCACTGAACGCCGCCAACTCTTCTCTTGCCTTTGAGTCCCAGGAGGCAAACGGGTTCGTTTGCTTTAACGCTGTGAATGTGCAGCGGTAATGGCAAAGCCCTGCCCGGATCGCTCGACAGCTCTCGTTTGTACAGCATTCAAACGGCCTCAGGAACGCCGTTCTAAGCAGCCTTACATTCCATGCTGGTGTGCCCAAGGAGGAATTTGGATTCTTCTGAGAAACACCACTGTGCCTCACTAATGAAACCTGTGAAAACCCAAAGGACCTCTCCCTACGGCAGTCGGAAGCTAGATGTTGAGTTCCAGACTGAAAACACCGGACAGCTTTCCCTGTGTCTTTGTTGGAATTCTGGGACCATCCAGATTCACAAGGCCTAACTTTTGCACGGCGGGGGAATGCTCTTGTGCATGTACAGCATTCCCCACGTGAAAACCTTTCTTAGCAGATGGAGGCAGTCTTTCCCTTGTACTAGGTAGCTAGGCAGAATCATCAGATAAACATGCTTTGTCATCGAGCTTGAAAGTGGGACACTGATGGGAAAGTTCACATTTTCCTGCTTTGCAAGCGACTTGCTTTTGGCTTCAAAGCTGCCTGAACAGCACTAGCGGCCCACCTTCTCTTCACTGCAGGACTTTCGCTGTGGGCCAAGGTTGCGTTCTCTCAATGCCAAAAATGTGCTGACAATTCCCTTCTAGAAACTCATCCTACTGCACTCCAAATTCAGCTCCGGCCAATGAAAGGTGACCTAAGGCCACAAGGTAAGATCCAGTGTTTCATATCAGCAGAGCTGGGTGTGCATTGTATCCACGAAACCATACTCTGAAATGGAGTGCCTTAACTCTGCTATGCCCCTGGCGACACATAGGACAGTGGATCGTGCACCCATTTCGCATGATGACCACTGTGTGCCTGAAGAGCGTCCTCTGGCTTCTGAGGAACCCTAGGCGAAATAGGCCCCTGGGAAGCACTCTTCCCATTCATAGCAAGGGAAAAGTACTGCTTTCTGGGTTGCCAAGGAAGAGTGTCCCAGTCGTCAAAGAGCCTCGCGAAAGCAGTGCTGGGCAGACTCTGTTTGCAAGTCGACTGGCCTCAGTGACTGAAAGGGAATTCCACTGCTAATACACAGTGTGCTGACGATTGAGGCCTGGACTCAGGACAGCATGCAGGCAGAAGCGAAAGCTGAGCTCTGCGTCCAGCCTGAAGACCAGTACACTTTTCACACTTAACTCTGTTGGGATGTGCAAGAGCCATGGTCACCGAGGCCTACCTAAGGTACTGAAATACTTCCCCAGTTCAGCCTAGGCAGAGGACTCTGTTGCCAAAGGATCTCCATGGAAGGGCCCTGTGAGTTCCGTGTGTTTCCTTGAGGGAGTCAGAAACGACTGAGGGTAACTATAGGAGCTCATGGTTGAAAGCAGGCTACCCTGGCAAAACCTTATTTTCCTCCGCGGTAGGCGAGACAGTTGCGGTTTGAAAGCTGCCTGAAAAACACTCCTGCTGCCCATCTTCTCTTTGCTGCCTGAAGGCGTCACCAAAGTACTATGAGTGTACTCGTATGAGGCATGCTGTCTCAGTTCCTTGCTGGAAGCTCCTCCAGGAGCACTCTGGAACTTACCAGCCAAAGAAATGGCACCCCAGGCCTCATGGAAAAGTCCAGATTTCTCCCATTGCAAGCTTAGTTGTGCCATAGTAGCGAAGAAGCATGTGTTAAAGGAAAGCTGCAACACGGTTACATATTTCGACTCGTTGGGCACTCACGTTCTTTGTAACATCTGTGAAGGGGCACTGAACGCCGCCAACTCTTCTCTTGCCTTTGAGTCCCAGGAGGCAAACGGGTTCGTTTGCTTTAACGCTGTGAATGTGCAGCGGTAATGGCAAAGCCCTGCCCGGATCGCTCGACAGCTCTCGTTTGTACAGCATTCAAACGGCCTCAGGAACGCCGTTCTAAGCAGCCTTACATTCCATGCTGGTGTGCCCAAGGAGGAATTTGGATTCTTCTGAGAAACACCACTGTGCCTCACTAATGAAACCTGTGAAAACCCAAAGGACCTCTCCCTACGGCAGTCGGAAGCTAGATGTTGAGTTCCTGACTGAAAACACCGGACAGCTTTCCCTGTGTCTTTGTTGGAATTCTGGGACCATCCAGATTCACAAGGCCTAACTTTTGCACGGCGGGGGAATGCTCTTGTGCATGTACAGCATTCCCCACGTGAAAACCTTTCTTAGCAGATGGAGGCAGTCTTTCCCTTGTACTAGGTAGCTAGGCAGAATCATCAGATAAACATGCTTTGTCATCGAGCTTGAAAGTGGGACACTGATGGGAAAGTTCACATTTTCCCGCTTTGCAAGCGACTTGCTTTTGGCTTCAAAGCTGCCTGAACAGCACTAGCGGCCCACCTTCTCTTCACTGCAGGACTTTCGCTGTGGGCCAAGGCTGCGTTCTCTCAATGCCAAAAATGTGCTGACAATTCCCTTCTAGAAACTCATCCTACTGCACTCCAAATTCAGCTCCGGCCAATGAAAGGTGACCTAAGGCCACAAGGTAAGATCCAGTGTTTCATATCAGCAGAGCTGGGTGTGCATTGTATCCACGAAACCATACTCTGAAATGGAGTGCCTTAACTCTGCTATGCCCCTGGCGACACATAGGACAGTGGATCGTGCACCCATTTCGCATGATGACCACTGTGTGCCTGAAGAGCGTCCTCTGGCTTCTGAGGAACCCTAGGCGAAATAGGCCCCTGGGAAGCACTCTTCCCATTCATAGCAAGGGAAAAGTACTGCTTTCTGGGTTGCCAAGGAAGAGTGTCCCAGTCGTCAAAGAGCCTCGCGAAAGCAGTGCTGGGCAGACTCTGTTTGCAAGTCGACTGGCCTCAGTGACTGAAAGGGAATTCCACTGCTAATACACAGTGTGCTGACGATTGAGGCCTGGACTCAGGACAGCACGCAGGCAGAAGCGAAAGCTGAGCTCTGCGTCCAGCCTGAAGACCAGTACACTTTTCACACTTAACTCTGTTGGGATGTGCAAGAGCCATGGTCACCGAGGCCTACCTAAGGTACTGAAATACTTCCCCAGTTCAGCCTAGGCAGAGGACTCTGTTGCCAAAGGATCTCCATGGAAGGGCCCTGTGAGTTCCGTGTGTTTCCTTGAGGGAGTCAGAAACGACTGAGGGTAACTATAGGAGCTCATGGTTGAAAGCAGGCTACCCTGGCAAAACCTTATTTTCCTCCGCGGTAGGCGAGACAGTTGCGGTTTGAAAGCTGCCTGAAAAACACTCCTGCTGCCCATCTTCTCTTTGCTGCCTGAAGGCGTCACCAAAGTACTATGAGTGTACTCGTATGAGGCATGCTGTCTCAGTTCCTTGCTGGAAGCTCCTCCAGGAGCACTCTGGAACTTACCAGCCAAAGAAATGGCACCCCAGGCCTCATGGAAAAGTCCAGATTTCTCCCATTGCAAGCTTAGTTGTGCCATAGTAGCGAAGAAGCATGTGTTAAAGGAAAGCTGCAACACGGTTACATATTTCGACTCGTTGGGCACTCACGTTCTTTGTAACATCTGTGAAGGGGCACTGAACGCCGCCAACTCTTCTCTTGCCTTTGAGTCCCAGGAGGCAAACGGGTTCGTTTGCTTTAACGCTGTGAATGTGCAGCGGTAATGGCAAAGCCCTGCCCGGATCGCTCGACAGCTCTCGTTTGTACAGCATTCAAACGGCCTCAGGAACGCCGTTCTAAGCAGCCTTACATTCCATGCTGGTGTGCCCAAGGAGGAATTTGGATTCTTCTGAGAAACACCACTGTGCCTCACTAATGAAACCTGTGAAAACCCAAAGGACCTCTCCCTACGGCAGTCGGAAGCTAGATGTTGAGTTCCAGACTGAAAACACCGGACAGCTTTCCCTGTGTCTTTGTTGGAATTCTGGGACCATCCAGATTCACAAGGCCTAACTTTTGCACGGCGGGGGAATGCTCTTGTGCATGTACAGCATTCCCCACGTGAAAACCTTTCTTAGCAGATGGAGGCAGTCTTTCCCTTGTACTAGGTAGCTAGGCAGAATCATCAGATAAACATGCTTTGTCATCGAGCTTGAAAGTGGGACACTGATGGGAAAGTTCACATTTTCCTGCTTTGCAAGCGACTTGCTTTTGGCTTCAAAGCTGCCTGAACAGCACTAGCGGCCCACCTTCTCTTCACTGCAGGACTTTCGCTGTGGGCCAAGGTTGCGTTCTCTCAATGCCAAAAATGTGCTGACAATTCCCTTCTAGAAACTCATCCTACTGCACTCCAAATTCAGCTCCGGCCAATGAAAGGTGACCTAAGGCCACAAGGTAAGATCCAGTGTTTCATATCAGCAGAGCTGGGTGTGCATTGTATCCACGAAACCATACTCTGAAATGGAGTGCCTTAACTCTGCTATGCCCCTGGCGACACATAGGACAGTGGATCGTGCACCCATTTCGCATGATGACCACTGTGTGCCTGAAGAGCGTCCTCTGGCTTCTGAGGAACCCTAGGCGAAATAGGCCCCTGGGAAGCACTCTTCCCATTCATAGCAAGGGAAAAGTACTGCTTTCTGGGTTGCCAAGGAAGAGTGTCCCAGTCGTCAAAGAGCCTCGCGAAAGCAGTGCTGGGCAGACTCTGTTTGCAAGTCGACTGGCCTCAGTGACTGAAATGGAATTCCACTGCTAATACACAGTGTGCTGACGATTGAGGCCTGGACTCAGGACAGCATGCAGGCAGAAGCGAAAGCTGAGCTCTGCGTCCAGCCTGAAGACCAGTACACTTTTCACACTTAACTCTGTTGGGATGTGCAAGAGCCATGGTCACCGAGGCCTACCTAAGGTACTGAAATACTTCCCCAGTTCAGCCTAGGCAGAGGACTCTGTTGCCAAAGGATCTCCATGGAAGGGCCCTGTGAGTTCCGTGTGTTTCCTTGAGGGAGTCAGAAACGACTGAGGGTAACTATAGGAGCTCATGGTTGAAAGCAGGCTACCCTGGCAAAACCTTATTTTCCTCCGCGGTAGGCGAGACAGTTGCGGTTTGAAAGCTGCCTGAAAAACACTCCTGCTGCCCATCTTCTCTTTGCTGCCTGAAGGCGTCACCAAAGTACTATGAGTGTACTCGTATGAGGCATGCTGTCTCAGTTCCTTGCTGGAAGCTCCTCCAGGAGCACTCTGGAACTTACCAGCCAAAGAAATGGCACCCCAGGCCTCATGGAAAAGTCCAGATTTCTCCCATTGCAAGCTTAGTTGTGCCATAGTAGCGAAGAAGCATGTGTTAAAGGAAAGCTGCAACACGGTTACATATTTCGACTCGTTGGGCACTCACGTTCTTTGTAACATCTGTGAAGGGGCACTGAACGCCGCCAACTCTTCTCTTGCCTTTGAGTCCCAGGAGGCAAACGGGTTCGTTTGCTTTAACGCTGTGAATGTGCAGCGGTAATGGCAAAGCCCTGCCCGGATCGCTCGACAGCTCTCGTTTGTACAGCATTCAAACGGCCTCAGGAACGCCGTTCTAAGCAGCCTTACATTCCATGCTGGTGTGCCCAAGGAGGAATTTGGATTCTTCTGAGAAACACCACTGTGCCTCACTAATGAAACCTGTGAAAACCCAAAGGACCTCTCCCTACGGCAGTCGGAAGCTAGATGTTGAGTTCCTGACTGAAAACACCGGACAGCTTTCCCTGTGTCTTTGTTGGAATTCTGGGACCATCCAGATTCACAAGGCCTAACTTTTGCACGGCGGGGGAATGCTCTTGTGCATGTACAGCATTCCCCACGTGAAAACCTTTCTTAGCAGATGGAGGCAGTCTTTCCCTTGTACTAGGTAGCTAGGCAGAATCATCAGATAAACATGCTTTGTCATCGAGCTTGAAAGTGGGACACTGATGGGAAAGTTCACATTTTCCCGCTTTGCAAGCGACTTGCTTTTGGCTTCAAAGCTGCCTGAACAGCACTAGCGGCCCACCTTCTCTTCACTGCAGGACTTTCGCTGTGGGCCAAGGCTGCGTTCTCTCAATGCCAAAAATGTGCTGACAATTCCCTTCTAGAAACTCATCCTACTGCACTCCAAATTCAGCTCCGGCCAATGAAAGGTGACCTAAGGCCACAAGGTAAGATCCAGTGTTTCATATCAGCAGAGCTGGGTGTGCATTGTATCCACGAAACCATACTCTGAAATGGAGTGCCTTAACTCTGCTATGCCCCTGGCGACACATAGGACAGTGGATCGTGCACCCATTTCGCATGATGACCACTGTGTGCCTGAAGAGCGTCCTCTGGCTTCTGAGGAACCCTAGGCGAAATAGGCCCCTGGGAAGCACTCTTCCCATTCATAGCAAGGGAAAAGTACTGCTTTCTGGGTTGCCAAGGAAGAGTGTCCCAGTCGTCAAAGAGCCTCGCGAAAGCAGTGCTGGGCAGACTCTGTTTGCAAGTCGACTGGCCTCAGTGACTGAAAGGGAATTCCACTGCTAATACACAGTGTGCTGACGATTGAGGCCTGGACTCAGGACAGCACGCAGGCAGAAGCGAAAGCTGAGCTCTGCGTCCAGCCTGAAGACCAGTACACTTTTCACACTTAACTCTGTTGGGATGTGCAAGAGCCATGGTCACCGAGGCCTACCTAAGGTACTGAAATACTTCCCCAGTTCAGCCTAGGCAGAGGACTCTGTTGCCAAAGGATCTCCATGGAAGGGCCCTGTGGGTTCCGTGTGTTTCCTTGAGGGAGTCAGAAACGACTGAGGGTAACTATAGGAGCTCATGGTTGAAAGCAGGCTACCCTGGCAAAACCTTATTTTCCTCCGCGGTAGGCGAGACAGTTGCGGTTTGAAAGCTGCCTGAAAAACACTCCTGCTGCCCATCTTCTCTTTGCTGCCTGAAGGCGTCACCAAAGTACTATGAGTGTACTCGTATGAGGCATGCTGTCTCAGTTCCTTGCTGGAAGCTCCTCCAGGAGCACTCTGGAACTTACCAGCCAAAGAAATGGCACCCCAGGCCTCATGGAAAAGTCCAGATTTCTCCCATTGCAAGCTTAGTTGTGCCATAGTAGCGAAGAAGCATGTGTTAAAGGAAAGCTGCAACACGGTTACATATTTCGACTCGTTGGGCACTCACGTTCTTTGTAACATCTGTGAAGGGGCACTGAACGCCGCCAACTCTTCTCTTGCCTTTGAGTCCCAGGAGGCAAACGGGTTCGTTTGCTTTAACGCTGTGAATGTGCAGCGGTAATGGCAAAGCCCTGCCCGGATCGCTCGACAGCTCTCGTTTGTACAGCATTCAAACGGCCTCAGGAACGCCGTTCTAAGCAGCCTTACATTCCATGCTGGTGTGCCCAAGGAGGAATTTGGATTCTTCTGAGAAACACCACTGTGCCTCACTAATGAAACCTGTGAAAACCCAAAGGACCTCTCCCTACGGCAGTCGGAAGCTAGATGTTGAGTTCCAGACTGAAAACACCGGACAGCTTTCCCTGTGTCTTTGTTGGAATTCTGGGACCATCCAGATTCACAAGGCCTAACTTTTGCACGGCGGGGGAATGCTCTTGTGCATGTACAGCATTCCCCACGTGAAAACCTTTCTTAGCAGATGGAGGCAGTCTTTCCCTTGTACTAGGTAGCTAGGCAGAATCATCAGATAAACATGCTTTGTCATCGAGCTTGAAAGTGGGACACTGATGGGAAAGTTCACATTTTCCCGCTTTGCAAGCGACTTGCTTTTGGCTTCAAAGCTGCCTGAACAGCACTAGCGGCCCACGTTCTCTTCACTGCAGGAGTTTCGCTGTGGGCCAAGGCTGCGTTCTCTCAATGCCAAAAATGTGCTGACAATTCCCTTCTAGAAACTCATCCTACTGCACTCCAAATTCAGCTCCGGCCAATGAAAGGTGACCTAAGGCCACAAGGTAAGATCCAGTGTTTCATATCAGCAGAGCTGGGTGTGCATTGTATCCACGAAACCATACTCTGAAATGGAGTGCCTTAACTCTGCTATGCCCCTGGCGACACATAGGACAGTGGATCGTGCACCCATTTCGCATGATGACCACTGTGTGCCTGAAGAGCGTCCTCTGGCTTCTGAGGAACCCTAGGCGAAATAGGCCCCTGGGAAGCACTCTTCCCATTCATAGCAAGGGAAAAGTACTGCTTTCTGGGTTGCCAAGGAAGAGTGTCCCAGTCGTCAAAGAGCCTCGCGAAAGCAGTGCTGGGCAGACTCTGTTTGCAAGTCGACTGGCCTCAGTGACTGAAAGGGAATTCCACTGCTAATACACAGTGTGCTGACGATTGAGGCCTGGACTCAGGACAGCACGCAGGCAGAAGCGAAAGCTGAGCTCTGCGTCCAGCCTGAAGACCAGTACACTTTTCACACTTAACTCTGTTGGGATGTGCAAGAGCCATGGTCACCGAGGCCTACCTAAGGTACTGAAATACTTCCCCAGTTCAGCCTAGGCAGAGGACTCTGTTGTCAAAGGATCTCCATGGAAGGGCCCTGTGAGTTCCGTGTGTTTCCTTGAGGTAGTCAGAAACGACTGAGGGTAACTATAGGAGCTCATGGTTGAAAGCAGGCTACCCTGGCAAAACCTTATTTTCCTCCGCGGTAGGCGAGACAGTTGCGGTTTGAAAGCTGCCTGAAAAACACTCCTGCTGCCCATCTTCTCTTTGCTGCCTGAAGGCGTCACCAAAGTACTATGAGTGTACTCGTATGAGGCATGCTGTCTCAGTTCCTTGCTGGAAGCTCCTCCAGGAGCACTCTGGAACTTACCAGCCAAAGAAATGGCACTCCAGGCCTCATGGAAATGTCCAGATTTCTCCCATTGCAAGCTTAGTTGTGCCATAGTAGCGAAGAAGCATGTGTTAAAGGAAAGCTGCAACACGGTTACATATTTCGACTCGTTGGGCACTCACGTTCTTTGTAACATCTGTGAAGGGGCACTGAACGCCGCCAACTCTTCTCTTGCCTTTGAGTCCCAGGAGGCAAACGGGTTCGTTTGCTTTAACGCTGTGAATGTGCAGCGGTAATGGCAAAGCCCTGCCCGGATCGCTCGACAGCTCTCGTTTGTACAGCATTCAAACGGCCTCAGGAACGCCGTTCTAAGCAGCCTTACATTCCATGCTGGTGTGCCCAAGGAGGAATTTGGATTCTTCTGAGAAACACCACTGTGCCTCACTAATGAAACCTGTGAAAACCCAAAGGACCTCTCCCTACGGCAGTCGGAAGCTAGATGTTGAGTTCCAGACTGAAAACACCGGACAGCTTTCCCTGTGTCTTTGTTGGAATTCTGGGACCATCCAGATTCACAAGGCCTAACTTTTGCACGGCGGGGGAATGCTCTTGTGCATGTACAGCATTCCCCACGTGAAAACCTTTCTTAGCAGATGGAGGCAGTCTTTCCCTTGTACTAGGTAGCTAGGCAGAATCATCAGATAAACATGCTTTGTCATCGAGCTTGAAAGTGGGACACTGATGGGAAAGATCACATTTTCCCGCTTTGCAAGCGACTTGCTTTTGGCTTCAAAGCTGCCTGAACAGCACTAGCGGCCCACGTTCTCTTCACTGCAGGAGTTTCGCTGTGGGCCAAGGCTGCGTTCTCTCAATGCCAAAAATGTGCTGACAATTCCCTTCTAGAAACTCATCCTACTGCACTCCAAATTCAGCTCCGGCCAATGAAAGGTGACCTAAGGCCACAAGGTAAGATCCAGTGTTTCATATCAGCAGAGCTGGGTGTGCATTGTATCCACGAAACCATACTCTGAAATGGAGTGCCTTAACTCTGCTATGCCCCTGGCGACACATAGGACAGTGGATCGTGCACCCATTTCGCATGATGACCACTGTGTGCCTGAAGAGCGTCCTCTGGCTTCTGAGGAACCCTAGGCGAAATAGGCCCCTGGGAAGCACTCTTCCCATTCATAGCAAGGGAAAAGTACTGCTTTCTGGGTTGCCAAGGAAGAGTGTCCCAGTCGTCAAAGAGCCTCGCGAAAGCAGTGCTGGGCAGACTCTGTTTGCAAGTCGACTGGCCTCAGTGACTGAAAGGGAATTCCACTGCTAATACACAGTGTGCTGACGATTGAGGCCTGGACTCAGGACAGCACGCAGGCAGAAGCGAAAGCTGAGCTCTGCGTCCAGCCTGAAGACCAGTACACTTTTCACACTTAACTCTGTTGGGATGTGCAAGAGCCATGGTCACCGAGGCCTACCTAAGGTACTGAAATACTTCCCCAGTTCAGCCTAGGCAGAGGACTCTGTTGTCAAAGGATCTCCATGGAAGGGCCCTGTGAGTTCCGTGTGTTTCCTTGAGGTAGTCAGAAACGACTGAGGGTAACTATAGGAGCTCATGGTTGAAAGCAGGCTACCCTGGCAAAACCTTATTTTCCTCCGCGGTAGGCGAGACAGTTGCGGTTTGAAAGCTGCCTGAAAAACACTCCTGCTGCCCATCTTCTCTTTGCTGCCTGAAGGCGTCACCAAAGTACTATGAGTGTACTCGTATGAGGCATGCTGTCTCAGTTCCTTGCTGGAAGCTCCTCCAGGAGCACTCTGGAACTTACCAGCCAAAGAAATGGCACCCCAGGCCTCATGGAAAAGTCCAGATTTCTCCCATTGCAAGCTTAGTTGTGCCATAGTAGCGAAGAAGCATGTGTTAAAGGAAAGCTGCAACACGGTTACATATTTCGACTCGTTGGGCACTCACGTTCTTTGTAACATCTGTGAAGGGGCACTGAACGCCGCCAACTCTTCTCTTGCCTTTGAGTCCCAGGAGGCAAACGGGTTCGTTTGCTTTAACGCTGTGAATGTGCAGCGGTAATGGCAAAGCCCTGCCCGGATCGCTCGACAGCTCTCGTTTGTACAGCATTCAAACGGCCTCAGGAACGCCGTTCTAAGCAGCCTTACATTCCATGCTGGTGTGCCCAAGGAGGAATTTGGATTCTTCTGAGAAACACCACTGTGCCTCACTAATGAAACCTGTGAAAACCCAAAGGACCTCTCCCTACGGCAGTCGGAAGCTAGATGTTGAGTTCCAGACTGAAAACACCGGACAGCTTTCCCTGTGTCTTTGTTGGAATTCTGGGACCATCCAGATTCACAAGGCCTAACTTTTGCACGGCGGGGGAATGCTCTTGTGCATGTACAGCATTCCCCACGTGAAAACCTTTCTTAGCAGATGGAGGCAGTCTTTCCCTTGTACTAGGTAGCTAGGCAGAATCATCAGATAAACATGCTTTGTCATCGAGCTTGAAAGTGGGACACTGATGGGAAAGTTCACATTTTCCCGCTTTGCAAGCGACTTGCTTTTGGCTTCAAAGCTGCCTGAACAGCACTAGCGGCCCACCTTCTCTTCACTGCAGGACTTTCGCTGTGGGCCAAGGCTGCGTTCTCTCAATGCCAAAAATGTGCTGACAATTCCCTTCTAGAAACTCATCCTACTGCACTCCAAATTCAGCTCCGGCCAATGAAAGGTGACCTAAGGCCACAAGGTAAGATCCAGTGTTTCATATCAGCAGAGCTGGGTGTGCATTGTATCCACGAAACCATACTCTGAAATGGAGTGCCTTAACTCTGCTATGCCCCTGGCGACACATAGGACAGTGGATCGTGCACCCATTTCGCATGATGACCACTGTGTGCCTGAAGAGCGTCCTCTGGCTTCTGAGGAACCCTAGGCGAAATAGGCCCCTGGGAAGCACTCTTCCCATTCATAGCAAAGGAAAAGTACTGCTTTCTGGGTTGCCAAGGAAGAGTGTCCCAGTCGTCAAAGAGCCTCGCGAAAGCAGTGCTGGGCAGACTCTGTTTGCAAGTCGACTGGCCTCAGTGACTGAAATGGAATTCCACTGCTAATACACAGTGTGCTGACGATTGAGGCCTGGACTCAGGACAGCACGCAGGCAGAAGCGAAAGCTGAGCTCTGCGTCCAGCCTGAAGACCAGTACACTTTTCACACTTAACTCTGTTGGGATGTGCAAGAGCCATGGTCACCGAGGCCTACCTAAGGTACTGAAATACTTCCCCAGTTCAGCCTAGGCAGAGGACTCTGTTGCCAAAGGATCTCCATGGAAGGGCCCTGTGAGTTCCGTGTGTTTCCTTGAGGGAGTCAGAAACGACTGAGGGTAACTATAGGAGCTCATGGTTGAAAGCAGGCTACCCTGGCAAAACCTTATTTTCCTCCGCGGTAGGCGAGACAGTTGCGGTTTGAAAGCTGCCTGAAAAACACTCCTGCTGCCCATCTTCTCTTTGCTGCCTGAAGGCGTCACCAAAGTACTATGAGTGTACTCGTATGAGGCATGCTGTCTCAGTTCCTTGCTGGAAGCTCCTCCAGGAGCACTCTGGAACTTACCAGCCAAAGAAATGGCACCCCAGGCCTCATGGAAAAGTCCAGATTTCTCCCATTGCAAGCTTAGTTGTGCCATAGTAGCGAAGAAGCATGTGTTAAAGGAAAGCTGCAACACGGTTACATATTTCGACTCGTTGGGCACTCACGTTCTTTGTAACATCTGTGAAGGGGCACTGAACGCCGCCAACTCTTCTCTTGCCTTTGAGTCCCAGGAGGCAAACGGGTTCGTTTGCTTTAACGCTGTGAATGTGCAGCGGTAATGGCAAAGCCCTGCCCGGATCGCTCGACAGCTCTCGTTTGTACAGCATTCAAACGGCCTCAGGAACGCCGTTCTAAGCAGCCTTACATTCCATGCTGGTGTGCCCAAGGAGGAATTTGGATTCTTCTGAGAAACACCACTGTGCCTCACTAATGAAACCTGTGAAAACCCAAAGGACCTCTCCCTACGGCAGTCGGAAGCTAGATGTTGAGTTCCTGACTGAAAACACCGGACAGCTTTCCCTGTGTCTTTGTTGGAATTCTGGGACCATCCAGATTCACAAGGCCTAACTTTTGCACGGCGGGGGAATGCTCTTGTGCATGTACAGCATTCCCCACGTGAAAACCTTTCTTAGCAGATGGAGGCAGTCTTTCCCTTGTACTAGGTAGCTAGGCAGAATCATCAGATAAACATGCTTTGTCATCGAGCTTGAAAGTGGGACACTGATGGGAAAGTTCACATTTTCCCGCTTTGCAAGCGACTTGCTTTTGGCTTCAAAGCTGCCTGAACAGCACTAGCGGCCCACCTTCTCTTCACTGCAGGACTTTCGCTGTGGGCCAAGGCTGCGTTCTCTCAATGCCAAAAATGTGCTGACAATTCCCTTCTAGAAACTCATCCTACTGCACTCCAAATTCAGCTCCGGCCAATGAAAGGTGACCTAAGGCCACAAGGTAAGATCCAGTGTTTCATATCAGCAGAGCTGGGTGTGCATTGTATCCACGAAACCATACTCTGAAATGGAGTGCCTTAACTCTGCTATGCCCCTGGCGACACATAGGACAGTGGATCGTGCACCCATTTCGCATGATGACCACTGTGTGCCTGAAGAGCGTCCTCTGGCTTCTGAGGAACCCTAGGCGAAATAGGCCCCTGGGAAGCACTCTTCCCATTCATAGCAAGGGAAAAGTACTGCTTTCTGGGTTGCCAAGGAAGAGTGTCCCAGTCGTCAAAGAGCCTCGCGAAAGCAGTGCTGGGCAGACTCTGTTTGCAAGTCGACTGGCCTCAGTGACTGAAAGGGAATTCCACTGCTAATACACAGTGTGCTGACGATTGAGGCCTGGACTCAGGACAGCACGCAGGCAGAAGCGAAAGCTGAGCTCTGCGTCCAGCCTGAAGACCAGTACACTTTTCACACTTAACTCTGTTGGGATGTGCAAGAGCCATGGTCACCGAGGCCTACCTAAGGTACTGAAATACTTCCCCAGTTCAGCCTAGGCAGAGGACTCTGTTGCCAAAGGATCTCCATGGAAGGGCCCTGTGGGTTCCGTGTGTTTCCTTGAGGGAGTCAGAAACGACTGAGGGTAACTATAGGAGCTCATGGTTGAAAGCAGGCTACCCTGGCAAAACCTTATTTTCCTCCGCGGTAGGCGAGACAGTTGCGGTTTGAAAGCTGCCTGAAAAACACTCCTGCTGCCCATCTTCTCTTTGCTGCCTGAAGGCGTCACCAAAGTACTATGAGTGTACTCGTATGAGGCATGCTGTCTCAGTTCCTTGCTGGAAGCTCCTCCAGGAGCACTCTGGAACTTACCAGCCAAAGAAATGGCACCCCAGGCCTCATGGAAAAGTCCAGATTTCTCCCATTGCAAGCTTAGTTGTGCCATAGTAGCGAAGAAGCATGTGTTAAAGGAAAGCTGCAACACGGTTACATATTTCGACTCGTTGGGCACTCACGTTCTTTGTAACATCTGTGAAGGGGCACTGAACGCCGCCAACTCTTCTCTTGCCTTTGAGTCCCAGGAGGCAAACGGGTTCGTTTGCTTTAACGCTGTGAATGTGCAGCGGTAATGGCAAAGCCCTGCCCGGATCGCTCGACAGCTCTCGTTTGTACAGCATTCAAACGGCCTCAGGAACGCCGTTCTAAGCAGCCTTACATTCCATGCTGGTGTGCCCAAGGAGGAATTTGGATTCTTCTGAGAAACACCACTGTGCCTCACTAATGAAACCTGTGAAAACCCAAAGGACCTCTCCCTACGGCAGTCGGAAGCTAGATGTTGAGTTCCAGACTGAAAACACCGGACAGCTTTCCCTGTGTCTTTGTTGGAATTCTGGGACCATCCAGATTCACAAGGCCTAACTTTTGCACGGCGGGGGAATGCTCTTGTGCATGTACAGCATTCCCCACGTGAAAACCTTTCTTAGCAGATGGAGGCAGTCTTTCCCTTGTACTAGGTAGCTAGGCAGAATCATCAGATAAACATGCTTTGTCATCGAGCTTGAAAGTGGGACACTGATGGGAAAGATCACATTTTCCCGCTTTGCAAGCGACTTGCTTTTGGCTTCAAAGCTGCCTGAACAGCACTAGCGGCCCACGTTCTCTTCACTGCAGGAGTTTCGCTGTGGGCCAAGGCTGCGTTCTCTCAATGCCAAAAATGTGCTGACAATTCCCTTCTAGAAACTCATCCTACTGCACTCCAAATTCAGCTCCGGCCAATGAAAGGTGACCTAAGGCCACAAGGTAAGATCCAGTGTTTCATATCAGCAGAGCTGGGTGTGCATTGTATCCACGAAACCATACTCTGAAATGGAGTGCCTTAACTCTGCTATGCCCCTGGCGACACATAGGACAGTGGATCGTGCACCCATTTCGCATGATGACCACTGTGTGCCTGAAGAGCGTCCTCTGGCTTCTGAGGAACCCTAGGCGAAATAGGCCCCTGGGAAGCACTCTTCCCATTCATAGCAAGGGAAAAGTACTGCTTTCTGGGTTGCCAAGGAAGAGTGTCCCAGTCGTCAAAGAGCCTCGCGAAAGCAGTGCTGGGCAGACTCTGTTTGCAAGTCGACTGGCCTCAGTGACTGAAAGGGAATTCCACTGCTAATACACAGTGTGCTGACGATTGAGGCCTGGACTCAGGACAGCACGCAGGCAGAAGCGAAAGCTGAGCTCTGCGTCCAGCCTGAAGACCAGTACACTTTTCACACTTAACTCTGTTGGGATGTGCAAGAGCCATGGTCACCGAGGCCTACCTAAGGTACTGAAATACTTCCCCAGTTCAGCCTAGGCAGAGGACTCTGTTGTCAAAGGATCTCCATGGAAGGGCCCTGTGAGTTCCATGTGTTTCCTTGAGGTAGTCAGAAACGACTGAGGGTAACTATAGGAGCTCATGGTTGAAAGCAGGCTACCCTGGCAAAACCTTATTTTCCTCCGCGGTAGGCGAGACAGTTGCGGTTTGAAAGCTGCCTGAAAAACACTCCTGCTGCCCATCTTCTCTTTGCTGCCTGAAGGCGTCACCAAAGTACTATGAGTGTACTCGTATGAGGCATGCTGTCTCAGTTCCTTGCTGGAAGCTCCTCCAGGAGCACTCTGGAACTTACCAGCCAAAGAAATGGCACCCCAGGCCTCATGGAAAAGTCCAGATTTCTCCCATTGCAAGCTTAGTTGTGCCATAGTAGCGAAGAAGCATGTGTTAAAGGAAAGCTGCAACACGGTTACATATTTCGACTCGTTGGGCACTCACGTTCTTTGTAACATCTGTGAAGGGGCACTGAACGCCGCCAACTCTTCTCTTGCCTTTGAGTCCCAGGAGGCAAACGGGTTCGTTTGCTTTAACGCTGTGAATGTGCAGCGGTAATGGCAAAGCCCTGCCCGGATCGCTCGACAGCTCTCGTTTGTACAGCATTCAAACGGCCTCAGGAACGCCGTTCTAAGCAGCCTTACATTCCATGCTGGTGTGCCCAAGGAGGAATTTGGATTCTTCTGAGAAACACCACTGTGCCTCACTAATGAAACCTGTGAAAACCCAAAGGACCTCTCCCTACGGCAGTCGGAAGCTAGATGTTGAGTTCCAGACTGAAAACACCGGACAGCTTTCCCTGTGTCTTTGTTGGAATTCTGGGACCATCCAGATTCACAAGGCCTAACTTTTGCACGGCGGGGGAATGCTCTTGTGCATGTACAGCATTCCCCACGTGAAAACCTTTCTTAGCAGATGGAGGCAGTCTTTCCCTTGTACTAGGTAGCTAGGCAGAATCATCAGATAAACATGCTTTGTCATCGAGCTTGAAAGTGGGACACTGATGGGAAAGATCACATTTTCCCGCTTTGCAAGCGACTTGCTTTTGGCTTCAAAGCTGCCTGAACAGCACTAGCGGCCCACGTTCTCTTCACTGCAGGAGTTTCGCTGTGGGCCAAGGCTGCGTTCTCTCAATGCCAAAAATGTGCTGACAATTCCCTTCTAGAAACTCATCCTACTGCACTCCAAATTCAGCTCCGGCCAATGAAAGGTGACCTAAGGCCACAAGGTAAGATCCAGTGTTTCATATCAGCAGAGCTGGGTGTGCATTGTATCCACGAAACCATACTCTGAAATGGAGTGCCTTAACTCTGCTATGCCCCTGGCGACACATAGGACAGTGGATCGTGCACCCATTTCGCATGATGACCACTGTGTGCCTGAAGAGCGTCCTCTGGCTTCTGAGGAACCCTAGGCGAAATAGGCCCCTGGGAAGCACTCTTCCCATTCATAGCAAGGGAAAAGTACTGCTTTCTGGGTTGCCAAGGAAGAGTGTCCCAGTCGTCAAAGAGCCTCGCGAAAGCAGTGCTGGGCAGACTCTGTTTGCAAGTCGACTGGCCTCAGTGACTGAAAGGGAATTCCACTGCTAATACACAGTGTGCTGACGATTGAGGCCTGGACTCAGGACAGCACGCAGGCAGAAGCGAAAGCTGAGCTCTGCGTCCAGCCTGAAGACCAGTACACTTTTCACACTTAACTCTGTTGGGATGTGCAAGAGCCATGGTCACCGAGGCCTACCTAAGGTACTGAAATACTTCCCCAGTTCAGCCTAGGCAGAGGACTCTGTTGTCAAAGGATCTCCATGGAAGGGCCCTGTGAGTTCCGTGTGTTTCCTTGAGGTAGTCAGAAACGACTGAGGGTAACTATAGGAGCTCATGGTTGAAAGCAGGCTACCCTGGCAAAACCTTATTTTCCTCCGCGGTAGGCGAGACAGTTGCGGTTTGAAAGCTGCCTGAAAAACACTCCTGCTGCCCATCTTCTCTTTGCTGCCTGAAGGCGTCACCAAAGTACTATGAGTGTACTCGTATGAGGCATGCTGTCTCAGTTCCTTGCTGGAAGCTCCTCCAGGAGCACTCTGGAACTTACCAGCCAAAGAAATGGCACCCCAGGCCTCATGGAAAAGTCCAGATTTCTCCCATTGCAAGCTTAGTTGTGCCATAGTAGCGAAGAAGCATGTGTTAAAGGAAAGCTGCAACACGGTTACATATTTCGACTCGTTGGGCACTCACGTTCTTTGTAACATCTGTGAAGGGGCACTGAACGCCGCCAACTCTTCTCTTGCCTTTGAGTCCCAGGAGGCAAACGGGTTCGTTTGCTTTAACGCTGTGAATGTGCAGCGGTAATGGCAAAGCCCTGCCCGGATCGCTCGACAGCTCTCGTTTGTACAGCATTCAAACGGCCTCAGGAACGCCGTTCTAAGCAGCCTTACATTCCATGCTGGTGTGCCCAAGGAGGAATTTGGATTCTTCTGAGAAACACCACTGTGCCTCACTAATGAAACCTGTGAAAACCCAAAGGACCTCTCCCTACGGCAGTCGGAAGCTAGATGTTGAGTTCCAGACTGAAAACACCGGACAGCTTTCCCTGTGTCTTTGTTGGAATTCTGGGACCATCCAGATTCACAAGGCCTAACTTTTGCACGGCGGGGGAATGCTCTTGTGCATGTACAGCATTCCCCACGTGAAAACCTTTCTTAGCAGATGGAGGCAGTCTTTCCCTTGTACTAGGTAGCTAGGCAGAATCATCAGATAAACATGCTTTGTCATCGAGCTTGAAAGTGGGACACTGATGGGAAAGTTCACATTTTCCCGCTTTGCAAGCGACTTGCTTTTGGCTTCAAAGCTGCCTGAACAGCACTAGCGGCCCACGTTCTCTTCACTGCAGGAGTTTCGCTGTGGGCCAAGGCTGCGTTCTCTCAATGCCAAAAATGTGCTGACAATTCCCTTCTAGAAACTCATCCTACTGCACTCCAAATTCAGCTCCGGCCAATGAAAGGTGACCTAAGGCCACAAGGTAAGATCCAGTGTTTCATATCAGCAGAGCTGGGTGTGCATTGTATCCACGAAACCATACTCTGAAATGGAGTGCCTTAACTCTGCTATGCCCCTGGCGACACATAGGACAGTGGATCGTGCACCCATTTCGCATGATGACCACTGTGTGCCTGAAGAGCGTCCTCTGGCTTCTGAGGAACCCTAGGCGAAATAGGCCCCTGGGAAGCACTCTTCCCATTCATAGCAAGGGAAAAGTACTGCTTTCTGGGTTGCCAAGGAAGAGTGTCCCAGTCGTCAAAGAGCCTCGCGAAAGCAGTGCTGGGCAGACTCTGTTTGCAAGTCGACTGGCCTCAGTGACTGAAAGGGAATTCCACTGCTAATACACAGTGTGCTGACGATTGAGGCCTGGACTCAGGACAGCACGCAGGCAGAAGCGAAAGCTGAGCTCTGCGTCCAGCCTGAAGACCAGTACACTTTTCACACTTAACTCTGTTGGGATGTGCAAGAGCCATGGTCACCGAGGCCTACCTAAGGTACTGAAATACTTCCCCAGTTCAGCCTAGGCAGAGGACTCTGTTGTCAAAGGATCTCCATGGAAGGGCCCTGTGAGTTCCGTGTGTTTCCTTGAGGGAGTCAGAAACGACTGAGGGTAACTATAGGAGCTCATGGTTGAAAGCAGGCTACCCTGGCAAAACCTTATTTTCCTCCGCGGTAGGCGAGACAGTTGCGGTTTGAAAGCTGCCTGAAAAACACTCCTGCTGCCCATCTTCTCTTTGCTGCCTGAAGGCGTCACCAAAGTACTATGAGTGTACTCGTATGAGGCATGCTGTCTCAGTTCCTTGCTGGAAGCTCCTCCAGGAGCACTCTGGAACTTACCAGCCAAAGAAATGGCACCCCAGGCCTCATGGAAAAGTCCAGATTTCTCCCATTGCAAGCTTAGTTGTGCCATAGTAGCGAAGAAGCATGTGTTAAAGGAAAGCTGCAACACGGTTACATATTTCGACTCGTTGGGCACTCACGTTCTTTGTAACATCTGTGAAGGGGCACTGAACGCCGCCAACTCTTCTCTTGCCTTTGAGTCCCAGGAGGCAAACGGGTTCGTTTGCTTTAACGCTGTGAATGTGCAGCGGTAATGGCAAAGCCCTGCCCGGATCGCTCGACAGCTCTCGTTTGTACAGCATTCAAACGGCCTCAGGAACGCCGTTCTAAGCAGCCTTACATTCCATGCTGGTGTGCCCAAGGAGGAATTTGGATTCTTCTGAGAAACACCACTGTGCCTCACTAATGAAACCTGTGAAAACCCAAAGGACCTCTCCCTACGGCAGTCGGAAGCTAGATGTTGAGTTCCAGACTGAAAACACCGGACAGCTTTCCCTGTGTCTTTGTTGGAATTCTGGGACCATCCAGATTCACAAGGCCTAACTTTTGCACGGCGGGGGAATGCTCTTGTGCATGTACAGCATTCCCCACGTGAAAACCTTTCTTAGCAGATGGAGGCAGTCTTTCCCTTGTACTAGGTAGCTAGGCAGAATCATCAGATAAACATGCTTTGTCATCGAGCTTGAAAGTGGGACACTGATGGGAAAGTTCACATTTTCCCGCTTTGCAAGCGACTTGCTTTTGGCTTCAAAGCTGCCTGAACAGCACTAGCGGCCCACGTTCTCTTCACTGCAGGAGTTTCGCTGTGGGCCAAGGCTGCGTTCTCTCAATGCCAAAAATGTGCTGACAATTCCCTTCTAGAAACTCATCCTACTGCACTCCAAATTCAGCTCCGGCCAATGAAAGGTGACCTAAGGCCACAAGGTAAGATCCAGTGTTTCATATCAGCAGAGCTGGGTGTGCATTGTATCCACGAAACCATACTATGAAATGGAGTGCCTTAACTCTGCTATGCCCCTGGCGACACATAGGACAGTGGATCGTGCACCCATTTCGCATGATGACCACTGTGTGCCTGAAGAGCGTCCTCTGGCTTCTGAGGAACCCTAGGCGAAATAGGCCCCTGGGAAGCACTCTTCCCATTCATAGCAAGGGAAAAGTACTGCTTTCTGGGTTGCCAAGGAAGAGTGTCCCAGTCGTCAAAGAGCCTCGCGAAAGCAGTGCTGGGCAGACTCTGTTTGCAAGTCGACTGGCCTCAGTGACTGAAAGGGAATTCCACTGCTAATACACAGTGTGCTGACGATTGAGGCCTGGACTCAGGACAGCACGCAGGCAGAAGCGAAAGCTGAGCTCTGCGTCCAGCCTGAAGACCAGTACACTTTTCACACTTAACTCTGTTGGGATGTGCAAGAGCCATGGTCACCGAGGCCTACCTAAGGTACTGAAATACTTCCCCAGTTCAGCCTAGGCAGAGGACTCTGTTGCCAAAGGATCTCCATGGAAGGGCCCTGTGAGTTCCGTGTGTTTCCTTGAGGGAGTCAGAAACGACTGAGGGTAACTATAGGAGCTCATGGTTGAAAGCAGGCTACCCTGGCAAAACCTTATTTTCCTCCGCGGTAGGCGAGACAGTTGCGGTTTGAAAGCTGCCTGAAAAACACTCCTGCTGCCCATCTTCTCTTTGCTGCCTGAAGGCGTCACCAAAGTACTATGAGTGTACTCGTATGAGGCATGCTGTCTCAGTTCCTTGCTGGAAGCTCCTCCAGGAGCACTCTGGAACTTACCAGCCAAAGAAATGGCACCCCAGGCCTCATGGAAAAGTCCAGATTTCTCCCATTGCAAGCTTAGTTGTGCCATAGTAGCGAAGAAGCATGTGTTAAAGGAAAGCTGCAACACGGTTACATATTTCGACTCGTTGGGCACTCACGTTCTTTGTAACATCTGTGAAGGGGCACTGAACGCCGCCAACTCTTCTCTTGCCTTTGAGTCCCAGGAGGCAAACGGGTTCGTTTGCTTTAACGCTGTGAATGTGCAGCGGTAATGGCAAAGCCCTGCCCGGATCGCTCGACAGCTCTCGTTTGTACAGCATTCAAACGGCCTCAGGAACGCCGTTCTAAGCAGCCTTACATTCCATGCTGGTGTGCCCAAGGAGGAATTTGGATTCTTCTGAGAAACACCACTGTGCCTCACTAATGAAACCTGTGAAAACCCAAAGGACCTCTCCCTACGGCAGTCGGAAGCTAGATGTTGAGTTCCAGACTGAAAACACCGGACAGCTTTCCCTGTGTCTTTGTTGGAATTCTGGGACCATCCAGATTCACAAGGCCTAACTTTTGCACGGCGGGGGAATGCTCTTGTGCATGTACAGCATTCCCCACGTGAAAACCTTTCTTAGCAGATGGAGGCAGTCTTTCCCTTGTACTAGGTAGCTAGGCAGAATCATCAGATAAACATGCTTTGTCATCGAGCTTGAAAGTGGGACACTGATGGGAAAGTTCACATTTTCCCGCTTTGCAAGTGACTTGCTTTTGGCTTCAAAGCTGCCTGAACAGCACTAGCGGCCCACCTTCTCTTCACTGCAGGACTTTCGCTGTGGGCCAAGGTTGCGTTCTCTCAATGCCAAAAATGTGCTGACAATTCCCTTCTAGAAACTCATCCTACTGCACTCCAAATTCAGCTCCGGCCAATGAAAGGTGACCTAAGGCCACAAGGTAAGATCCAGTGTTTCATATCAGCAGAGCTGGGTGTGCATTGTATCCACGAAACCATACTCTGAAATGGAGTGCCTTAACTCTGCTATGCCCCTGGCGACACATAGGACAGTCGATCGTGCACCCATTTCGCATGATGACCACTGTGTGCCTGAAGAGCGTCCTCTGGCTTCTGAGGAACCCTAGGCGAAATAGGCCCCTGGGAAGCACTCTTCCCATTCATAGCAAGGGAAAAGTACTGCTTTCTGGGTTGCCAAGGAAGAGTGTCCCAGTCGTCAAAGAGCCTCGCGAAAGCAGTGCTGGGCAGACTCTGTTTGCAAGTCGACTGGCCTCAGTGACTGAAAGAGAACTCCACTGCTAATACACAGTGTGCTGACGATTGAGGCCTGGACTCAGGACAGCACGCAGGCAGAAGCGAAAGCTAAGCTCTGCGTCCAGCCTGATGACCAGTTCACTTTTCACACTTAACTCTGTTGGGATGTGCAAGAGCCATGGTCACCGAGGCCTACCTAAGGTACTGAAATACTTCCCCAGTTCAGCCTAGGCAGAGGACTCTGTTGCCAAAGGATCTCCATGGAAGGGCCCTGTGGGTTCCGTGTGTTTCCTTGAGGGAGTCAGAAACGACTGAGGGTAACTATAGGAGCTCATGGTTGAAAGCAGGCTACCCTGGCAAAACCTTATTTTCCTCCGCGGTAGGCGAGACAGTTGCGGTTTGAAAGCTGCCTGAAAAACACTCCTGCTGCCCATCTTCTCTTTGCTGCCTGAAGGCGTCACGAAAGTACTATGAGTGTACTCGTATGAGGCATGCTATCTCAGTTCCTTGCTGGGAGCTCCTCCAGGAGCACTCTGGAAATTACCAGCCAAAGAAATGGCACCCCAGGCATCAAGTAAAAGTCCAGATGTCTCCCACTGTTAGCTTAGGTGTGCCATAGTAGCGAAGAAGCATGTGTTAAAGGAATGCTTCCACTCTGTTATGTATTTCACGACGCGTTGTGCACTCACATTCGTTGTAACATCTGTGAAGGGGCACTGAACGCCGCCAACTCTTCTGTTGCCTTTGAGTCCCAGGAGGCAAACGGGTTCGTTTGCTTTAACGCTGTGAATGTGCAGCGGTAATGGCAAAGCCCTGCCCGGATCGCTCGACAGCTCTCGTTTGTACAGCATTCAAACGGCCTCAGGAACGCCGTTCTAAGCAGCCTTACATTCCATGCTGGTGTGCCCCAAGGAGGAATTTGGGTTCTGAGAAACGCCACTGTGCCTCACAAATGAAACCTGTGAACTCCCAACGGACGTCTCCCTACGGCAGTCGGAAGCTAGATGTTGAGTTCCAGCCTGAAAACAACGAACAGCTTTCCCTGTGACAATGCTGGACTTCTGGGACCATCCAGATTCACCAAGGCCTAACTTTTGCACGGCGGGGGAATGCTCTTGTGCATGTACAGCATTCCCCACGTGAAAACCTTTCTTAGCAGATGGAGGCAGTCTTTCCCTTGTACTAGGTAGCTAGGCAGAATCATCAGATAAACATGCTTTGTCATCGAGCTTGAAAGTGGGACACTGATGGGAAAGATCACATTTTCCCGCTTTGCAAGCGACTTGCTTTTGGCTTCAAAGCTGCCTGAACAGCACTAGCGGCCCACGTTCTCTTCACTGCAGGAGTTTCGCTGTGGGCCAAGGCTGCGTTCTCTCAATGCCAAAAATGTGCTGACAATTCCCTTCTAGAAACTCATCCTACTGCACTCCAAATTCAGCTCCGGCCAATGAAAGGTGACCTAAGGCCACAAGGTAAGATCCAGTGTTTCATATCAGCAGAGCTGGGTGTGCATTGTATCCACGAAACCATACTCTGAAATGGAGTGCCTTAACTCTGCTATGCCCCTGGTGACACATAGGACAGTGGATCATGCACCCATTTCGCATGATGACCACTGTGTGCCTGAAGAGCGTCCTCTGGCTTCTGAGGAACCCTAGGCGAAATAGGCCCCTGGGAAGCACTCTTCCCATTCATAGCAAGGGAAAAGTACTGCTTTCTGGGTTGCCAAGGAAGAGTGTCCCAGTCGTCAAAGAGCCTCGCGAAAGCAGTGCTGGGCAGACTCTGTTTGCAAGTCGACTGGCCTCAGTGACTGAAATGGAATTCCACTGCTAATACACAGTGTGCTGACGATTGAGGCCTGGACTCAGGACAGCACGCAGGCAGAAGCGAAAGCTGAGCTCTGCGTCCAGCCTGAAGACGAGTACACTTTTCACACTTAACTCTGTTGGGATGTGCAAGAGCCATGGTCACCGAGGCCTACCTAAGGTACTGAAATATTTCCCCAGTTCAGCCTAGGCAGAGGACTCTGTTGTCAAAGGATCTCCAGGGAAGGGCCCTGTGAGTTCCGTGTGTTTCCTTGAGGGAGTCAGAAACGACTGAGGGTAACTATAGGAGCTCATGGTTGAAAGCAGGCTACCCTGGCAAAACCTTATTTTCCTCCGCGGTAGGCGAGACAGTTGCGGTTTGAAAGCTGCCTGAAAAACACTCCTGCTGCCCATCTTCTCTTTGCTGCCTGAAGGCGTCACCAAAGTACTATGAGTGTACTCGTATGAGGCATGCTGTCTCAGTTCCTTGCTGGAAGCTCCTCCAGGAGCACTCTGGAACTTACCAGCCAAAGAAATGGCACCCCAGGCCTCATGGAAAAGTCCAGATTTCTCCCATTGCAAGCTTAGTTGTGCCATAGTAGCGAAGAAGCATGTGTTAAAGGAAAGCTGCAACACGGTTACATATTTCGACTCGTTGGGCACTCACGTTCTTTGTAACATCTGTGAAGGGGCACTGAACGCCGCCAACTCTTCTCTTGCCTTTGAGTCCCAGGAGGCAAACGGGTTCGTTTGCTTTAACGCTGTGAATGTGCAGCGGTAATGGCAAAGCCCTGCCCGGATCGCTCGACAGCTCTCGTTTGTACAGCATTCAAACGGCCTCAGGAACGCCGTTCTAAGCAGCCTTACATTCCATGCTGGTGTGCCCAAGGAGGAATTTGGATTCTTCTGAGAAACACCACTGTGCCTCACTAATGAAACCTGTGAAAACCCAAAGGACCTCTCCCTACGGCAGTCGGAAGCTAGATGTTGAGTTCCAGACTGAAAACACCGGACAGCTTTCCCTGTGTCTTTGTTGGAATTCTGGGACCATCCAGATTCACAAGGCCTAACTTTTGCACGGCGGGGGAATGCTCTTGTGCATGTACAGCATTCCCCACGTGAAAACCTTTCTTAGCAGATGGAGGCAGTCTTTCCCTTGTACTAGGTAGCTAGGCAGAATCATCAGATAAACATGCTTTGTCATCGAGCTTGAAAGTGGGACACTGATGGGAAAGTTCACATTTTCCCGCTTTGCAAGCGACTTGCTTTTGGCTTCAAAGCTGCCTGAACAGCACTAGCGGCCCACCTTCTCTTCACTGCAGGACTTTCGCTGTGGGCCAAGGCTGCGTTCTCTCAATGCCAAAAATGTGCTGACAATTCCCTTCTAGAAACTCATCCTACTGCACTCCAAATTCAGCTCCGGCCAATGAAAGGTGACCTAAGGCCACAAGGTAAGATCCAGTGTTTCATATCAGCAGAGCTGGGTGTGCATTGTATCCACGAAACCATACTCTGAAATGGAGTGCCTTAACTCTGCTATGCCCCTGGCGACACATAGGACAGTGGATCGTGCACCCATTTCGCATGATGACCACTGTGTGCCTGAAGAGCGTCCTCTGGCTTCTGAGGAACCCTAGGCGAAATAGGCCCCTGGGAAGCACTCTTCCCATTCATAGCAAGGGAAAAGTACTGATTTCTGGGTTGCCAAGGAAGAGTGTCCCAGTCGTCAAAGAGCCTCGCGAAAGCAGTGCTGGGCAGACTCTGTTTGCAAGTCGACTGGCCTCAGTGACTGAAAGGGAATTCCACTGCTAATACACAGTGTGCTGACGATTGAGGCCTGGACTCAGGACAGCACGCAGGCAGAAGCGAAAGCTGAGCTCTGCGTCCAGCCTGAAGACCAGTACACTTTTCACACTTAACTCTGTTGGGATGTGCAAGAGCCATGGTCACCGAGGCCTACCTAAGGTACTGAAATACTTCCCCAGTTCAGCCTAGGCAGAGGACTCTGTTGCCAAAGGATCTCCATGGAAGGGCCCTGTGAGTTCCGTGTGTTTCCTTGAGGGAGTCAGAAACGACTGAGGGTAACTATAGGAGCTCATGGTTGAAAGCAGGCTACCCTGGCAAAACCTTATTTTCCTCCGCGGTAGGCGAGACAGTTGCGGTTTGAAAGCTGCCTGAAAAACACTCCTGCTGCCCATCTTCTCTTTGCTGCCTGAAGGCGTCACCAAAGTACTATGAGTGTACTCGTATGAGGCATGCTGTCTCAGTTCCTTGCTGGAAGCTCCTCCAGGAGCACTCTGGAACTTACCAGCCAAAGAAATGGCACCCCAGGCCTCATGGAAAAGTCCAGATTTCTCCCATTGCAAGCTTAGTTGTGCCATAGTAGCGAAGAAGCATGTGTTAAAGGAAAGCTGCAACACGGTTACATATTTCGACTCGTTGGGCACTCACGTTCTTTGTAACATCTGTGAAGGGGCACTGAACGCCGCCAACTCTTCTCTTGCCTTTGAGTCCCAGGAGGCAAACGGGTTCGTTTGCTTTAACGCTGTGAATGTGCAGCGGTAATGGCAAAGCCCTGCCCGGATCGCTCGACAGCTCTCGTTTGTACAGCATTCAAACGGCCTCAGGAACGCCGTTCTAAGCAGCCTTACATTCCATGCTGGTGTGCCCAAGGAGGAATTTGGATTCTTCTGAGAAACACCACTGTGCCTCACTAATGAAACCTGTGAAAACCCAAAGGACCTCTCCCTACGGCAGTCGGAAGCTAGATGTTGAGTTCCAGACTGAAAACACCGGACAGCTTTCCCTGTGTCTTTGTTGGAATTCTGGGACCATCCAGATTCACAAGGCCTAACTTTTGCACGGCGGGGGAATGCTCTTGTGCATGTACAGCATTCCCCACGTGAAAACCTTTCTTAGCAGATGGAGGCAGTCTTTCCCTTGTACTAGGTAGCTAGGCAGAATCATCAGATAAACATGCTTTGTCATCGAGCTTGAAAGTGGGACACTGATGGGAAAGTTCACATTTTCCCGCTTTGCAAGCGACTTGCTTTTGGCTTCAAAGCTGCCTGAACAGCACTAGCGGCCCACCTTCTCTTCACTGCAGGACTTTCGCTGTGGGCCAAGGCTGCGTTCTCTCAATGCCAAAAATGTGCTGACAATTCCCTTCTAGAAACTCATCCTACTGCACTCCAAATTCAGCTCCGGCCAATGAAAGGTGACCTAAGGCCACAAGGTAAGATCCAGTGTTTCATATCAGCAGAGCTGGGTGTGCATTGTATCCACGAAACCATACTCTGAAATGGAGTGCCTTAACTCTGCTATGCCCCTGGCGACACATAGGACAGTGGATCGTGCACCCATTTCGCATGATGACCACTGTGTGCCTGAAGAGCGTCCTCTGGCTTCTGAGGAACCCTAGGCGAAATAGGCCCCTGGGAAGCACTCTTCCCATTCATAGCAAGGGAAAAGTACTGATTTCTGGGTTGCCAAGGAAGAGTGTCCCAGTCGTCAAAGAGCCTCGCGAAAGCAGTGCTGGGCAGACTCTGTTTGCAAGTCGACTGGCCTCAGTGACTGAAAGGGAATTCCACTGCTAATACACAGTGTGCTGACGATTGAGGCCTGGACTCAGGACAGCACGCAGGCAGAAGCGAAAGCTGAGCTCTGCGTCCAGCCTGAAGACCAGTACACTTTTCACACTTAACTCTGTTGGGATGTGCAAGAGCCATGGTCACCGAGGCCTACCTAAGGTACTGAAATACTTCCCCAGTTCAGCCTAGGCAGAGGACTCTGTTGCCAAAGGATCTCCATGGAAGGGCCCTGTGAGTTCCGTGTGTTTCCTTGAGGGAGTCAGAAACGACTGAGGGTAACTATAGGAGCTCATGGTTGAAAGCAGGCTACCCTGGCAAAACCTTATTTTCCTCCGCGGTAGGCGAGACAGTTGCGGTTTGAAAGCTGCCTGAAAAACACTCCTGCTGCCCATCTTCTCTTTGCTGCCTGAAGGCGTCACCAAAGTACTATGAGTGTACTCGTATGAGGCATGCTGTCTCAGTTCCTTGCTGGAAGCTCCTCCAGGAGCACTCTGGAACTTACCAGCCAAAGAAATGGCACCCCAGGCCTCATGGAAAAGTCCAGATTTCTCCCATTGCAAGCTTAGTTGTGCCATAGTAGCGAAGAAGCATGTGTTAAAGGAAAGCTGCAACACGGTTACATATTTCGACTCGTTGGGCACTCACGTTCTTTGTAACATCTGTGAAGGGGCACTGAACGCCGCCAACTCTTCTCTTGCCTTTGAGTCCCAGGAGGCAAACGGGTTCGTTTGCTTTAACGCTGTGAATGTGCAGCGGTAATGGCAAAGCCCTGCCCGGATCGCTCGACAGCTCTCGTTTGTACAGCATTCAAACGGCCTCAGGAACGCCGTTCTAAGCAGCCTTACATTCCATGCTGGTGTGCCCAAGGAGGAATTTGGATTCTTCTGAGAAACACCACTGTGCCTCACTAATGAAACCTGTGAAAACCCAAAGGACCTCTCCCTACGGCAGTCGGAAGCTAGATGTTGAGTTCCAGACTGAAAACACCGGACAGCTTTCCCTGTGTCTTTGTTGGAATTCTGGGACCATCCAGATTCACAAGGCCTAACTTTTGCACGGCGGGGGAATGCTCTTGTGCATGTACAGCATTCCCCACGTGAAAACCTTTCTTAGCAGATGGAGGCAGTCTTTCCCTTGTACTAGGTAGCTAGGCAGAATCATCAGATAAACATGCTTTGTCATCGAGCTTGAAAGTGGGACACTGATGGGAAAGTTCACATTTTCCCGCTTTGCAAGCGACTTGCTTTTGGCTTCAAAGCTGCCTGAACAGCACTAGCGGCCCACCTTCTCTTCACTGCAGGACTTTCGCTGTGGGCCAAGGCTGCGTTCTCTCAATGCCAAAAATGTGCTGACAATTCCCTTCTAGAAACTCATCCTACTGCACTCCAAATTCAGCTCCGGCCAATGAAAGGTGACCTAAGGCCACAAGGTAAGATCCAGTGTTTCATATCAGCAGAGCTGGGTGTGCATTGTATCCACGAAACCATACTCTGAAATGGAGTGCCTTAACTCTGCTATGCCCCTGGCGACACATAGGACAGTGGATCGTGCACCCATTTCGCATGATGACCACTGTGTGCCTGAAGAGCGTCCTCTGGCTTCTGAGGAACCCTAGGCGAAATAGGCCCCTGGGAAGCACTCTTCCCATTCATAGCAAGGGAAAAGTACTGATTTCTGGGTTGCCAAGGAAGAGTGTCCCAGTCGTCAAAGAGCCTCGCGAAAGCAGTGCTGGGCAGACTCTGTTTGCAAGTCGACTGGCCTCAGTGACTGAAAGGGAATTCCACTGCTAATACACAGTGTGCTGACGATTGAGGCCTGGACTCAGGACAGCACGCAGGCAGAAGCGAAAGCTGAGCTCTGCGTCCAGCCTGAAGACCAGTACACTTTTCACACTTAACTCTGTTGGGATGTGCAAGAGCCATGGTCACCGAGGCCTACCTAAGGTACTGAAATACTTCCCCAGTTCAGCCTAGGCAGAGGACTCTGTTGCCAAAGGATCTCCATGGAAGGGCCCTGTGAGTTCCGTGTGTTTCCTTGAGGGAGTCAGAAACGACTGAGGGTAACTATAGGAGCTCATGGTTGAAAGCAGGCTACCCTGGCAAAACCTTATTTTCCTCCACGGTAGGCGAGACAGTTGCGGTTTGAAAGCTGCCTGAAAAACACTCCTGCTGCCCATCTTCTCTTTGCTGCCTGAAGGCGTCACCAAAGTACTATGAGTGTACTCGTATGAGGCATGCTGTCTCAGTTCCTTGCTGGAAGCTCCTCCAGGAGCACTCTGGAACTTACCAGCCAAAGAAATGGCACCCCAGGCCTCATGGAAAAGTCCAGATTTCTCCCATTGCAAGCTTAGTTGTGCCATAGTAGCGAAGAAGCATGTGTTAAAGGAAAGCTGCAACACGGTTACATATTTCGACTCGTTGTGCACTCACGTTCGTTGTAACATCTGTGAAGGAGCACTGAACGCCGCCAACTCTTCTGTTGCCTTTGAGTCCCAGGAGGCAAACGAGTTCGTTTGCTTTAACACTGTGAATGTGTAGCGGTAATGGCAAAGCCCTGCCCGGATCGCTCGACAGCTCTCGTTTGTACAGCATTCAAACGGCCTCAGGAACGCCGTTCTAAGCAGCCTTACATTCCATGCTGGTGTGCCCCAAGGAGGATTTGGATTCTTCTGAGAAACACCACTGTGCCTCACTAATGAAACCTGTGAAAACCCAAAAGACCTCTCCCTACGGCAGTCGGAAGCTAGATGTTGAGTTCCAGCCTGAAAACAACGGACAGCTTTCCCTGTGACAATGCTGGACTTCTGGGACCATCCAGATTCACCAAGGCCTAAGTTTTGCACGGCGGGGGAATGCTCTTGTGCATGTACAGCAGTCCCCACGTGAAAACCTTTCTTAGCAGATGGAGGCAGTCTTTCCCTTGTACTAGGTAGCTAGGCAGAATCATCAGATAAACATGCTTTGTCATCGAGCTTGAAAGTGGGACACTGATGGGAAAGATCACATTCTCCCGCTTTGCAAGCGACTTGCTTTTGGCTTCAAAGCTGCTTGAACAGCACTAGCGGCCCACCTTCTCTTCACTGCAGGAGTGTCGCTGTGGGCCAAGGCTGCGTTCTCTCAATGCCAAAAATGTGCTGACAATTCCCTTCTAGAAACTCATCCTACTGCACTCCAAATTCAGCTCCGGCCAATGAAAGGTGACCTAAGGCCACAAGGTAAGTTCCAGTGTTTCATATCAGCAGAGCTGGGTGTGCATTGTATCCATGAAACCATACTATGAAATGGAGTGCCTTAACTCTGCTATGCCCCTGGGGACACATAGGACAGTCGATCGTGCACCCGTTTCGCATGATGACCGCTGTGTGCCTGAAGAGCGTCCTCTGGCTTCTGAGGAACCCTAGGCGAAATAGGTCCCTGGGAAGCACTCTTCCCATTCATAGCAAGGGAAAAGTACTGCTTTCTGGATTGCCAAGGAAGAGTGTCCCAGTCGTCAAAGAGCCTCGCGAAAGCAGTGCTGGGCAGCCTCTGTTTGCAAGTCGACTGGCCTCAGTGACTGAAAGGGAATTCCACTGCTAATACACAGTGTGCTGACGATTGAGGCCTGGACTCAGGACAGCACGCAGGCAGAAGCGAAAGCTGAGCTCTGCGTCCAGCCTGAAGACCAGTACACTTTTCACACTTAACTCTGTTGGGATGTGCAAGAGCCATGGTCACCGAGGCCTACCTAAGGTACTGAAATACTTCCCCAGTTCAGCCTAGGCAGAGGACTCTGTTGCCAAAGGATCTCCATGGAAGGGCCCTGTGGGTTCCGTGTGTTTCCTTGAGGGAGTCAGAAACGACTGAGGGTAACTATAGGAGCTCATGGTTGAAAGCAGGCTACCCTGGCAAAACCTTATTTTCCTCCGCGGTAGGCGAGACAGTTGCGGTTTGAAAGCTGCCTGAAAAACACTCCTGCTGCCCATCTTCTCTTTGCTGCCTGAAGGCGTCACCAAAGTACTATGAGTGTACTCGTATGAGGCATGCTGTCTCAGTTCCTTGCTGGAAGCTCCTCCAGGAGCACTCTGGAACTTACCAGCCAAAGAAATGGCACCCCAGGCCTCATGGAAAAGTCCAGATTTCTCCCATTGCAAGCTTAGTTGTGCCATAGTAGCGAAGAAGCATGTGTTAAAGGAAAGCTGCAACACGGTTACATATTTCGACTCGTTGGGCACTCACGTTCTTTGTAACATCTGTGAAGGGGCACTGAACGCCGCCAACTCTTCTCTTGCCTTTGAGTCCCAGGAGGCAAACGGGTTCGTTTGCTTTAACGCTGTGAATGTGCAGCGGTAATGGCAAAGCCCTGCCCGGATCGCTCGACAGCTCTCGTTTGTACAGCATTCAAACGGCCTCAGGAACGCCGTTCTAAGCAGCCTTACATTCCATGCTGGTGTGCCCAAGGAGGAATTTGGATTCTTCTGAGAAACACCACTGTGCCTCACTAATGAAACCTGTGAAAACCCAAAGGACCTCTCCCTACGGCAGTCGGAAGCTAGATGTTGAGTTCCAGACTGAAAACACCGGACAGCTTTCCCTGTGTCTTTGTTGGAATTCTGGGACCATCCAGATTCACAAGGCCTAACTTTTGCACGGCGGGGGAATGCTCTTGTGCATGTACAGCATTCCCCACGTGAAAACCTTTCTTAGCAGATGGAGGCAGTCTTTCCCTTGTACTAGGTAGCTAGGCAGAATCATCAGATAAACATGCTTTGTCATCGAGCTTGAAAGTGGGACACTGATGGGAAAGATCACATTTTCCCGCTTTGCAAGCGACTTGCTTTTGGCTTCAAAGCTGCCTGAACAGCACTAGCGGCCCACGTTCTCTTCACTGCAGGAGTTTCGCTGTGGGCCAAGGCTGCGTTCTCTCAATGCCAAAAATGTGCTGACAATTCCCTTCTAGAAACTCATCCTACTGCACTCCAAATTCAGCTCCGGCCAATGAAAGGTGACCTAAGGCCACAAGGTAAGATCCAGTGTTTCATATCAGCAGAGCTGGGTGTGCATTGTATCCACGAAACCATACTCTGAAATGGAGTGCCTTAACTCTGCTATGCCCCTGGCGACACATAGGACAGTGGATCGTGCACCCATTTCGCATGATGACCACTGTGTGCCTGAAGAGCGTCCTCTGGCTTCTGAGGAACCCTAGGCGAAATAGGCCCCTGGGAAGCACTCTTCCCATTCATAGCAAGGGAAAAGTACTGCTTTCTGGGTTGCCAAGGAAGAGTGTCCCAGTCGTCAAAGAGCCTCGCGAAAGCAGTGCTGGGCAGACTCTGTTTGCAAGTCGACTGGCCTCAGTGACTGAAAGGGAATTCCACTGCTAATACACAGTGTGCTGACGATTGAGGCCTGGACTCAGGACAGCACGCAGGCAGAAGCGAAAGCTGAGCTCTGCGTCCAGCCTGAAGACCAGTACACTTTTCACACTTAACTCTGTTGGGATGTGCAAGAGCCATGGTCACCGAGGCCTACCTAAGGTACTGAAATACTTCCCCAGTTCAGCCTAGGCAGAGGACTCTGTTGTCAAAGGATCTCCATGGAAGGGCCCTGTGAGTTCCATGTGTTTCCTTGAGGTAGTCAGAAACGACTGAGGGTAACTATAGGAGCTCATGGTTGAAAGCAGGCTACCCTGGCAAAACCTTATTTTCCTCCGCGGTAGGCGAGACAGTTGCGGTTTGAAAGCTGCCTGAAAAACACTCCTGCTGCCCATCTTCTCTTTGCTGCCTGAAGGCGTCACCAAAGTACTATGAGTGTACTCGTATGAGGCATGCTGTCTCAGTTCCTTGCTGGAAGCTCCTCCAGGAGCACTCTGGAACTTACCAGCCAAAGAAATGGCACCCCAGGCCTCATGGAAAAGTCCAGATTTCTCCCATTGCAAGCTTAGTTGTGCCATAGTAGCGAAGAAGCATGTGTTAAAGGAAAGCTGCAACACGGTTACATATTTCGACTCGTTGGGCACTCACGTTCTTTGTAACATCTGTGAAGGGGCACTGAACGCCGCCAACTCTTCTCTTGCCTTTGAGTCCCAGGAGGCAAACGGGTTCGTTTGCTTTAACGCTGTGAATGTGCAGCGGTAATGGCAAAGCCCTGCCCGGATCGCTCGACAGCTCTCGTTTGTACAGCATTCAAACGGCCTCAGGAACGCCGTTCTAAGCAGCCTTACATTCCATGCTGGTGTGCCCAAGGAGGAATTTGGATTCTTCTGAGAAACACCACTGTGCCTCACTAATGAAACCTGTGAAAACCCAAAGGACCTCTCCCTACGGCAGTCGGAAGCTAGATGTTGAGTTCCAGACTGAAAACACCGGACAGCTTTCCCTGTGTCTTTGTTGGAATTCTGGGACCATCCAGATTCACAAGGCCTAACTTTTGCACGGCGGGGGAATGCTCTTGTGCATGTACAGCATTCCCCACGTGAAAACCTTTCTTAGCAGATGGAGGCAGTCTTTCCCTTGTACTAGGTAGCTAGGCAGAATCATCAGATAAACATGCTTTGTCATCGAGCTTGAAAGTGGGACACTGATGGGAAAGATCACATTTTCCCGCTTTGCAAGCGACTTGCTTTTGGCTTCAAAGCTGCCTGAACAGCACTAGCGGCCCACGTTCTCTTCACTGCAGGAGTTTCGCTGTGGGCCAAGGCTGCGTTCTCTCAATGCCAAAAATGTGCTGACAATTCCCTTCTAGAAACTCATCCTACTGCACTCCAAATTCAGCTCCGGCCAATGAAAGGTGACCTAAGGCCACAAGGTAAGATCCAGTGTTTCATATCAGCAGAGCTGGGTGTGCATTGTATCCACGAAACCATACTCTGAAATGGAGTGCCTTAACTCTGCTATGCCCCTGGCGACACATAGGACAGTGGATCGTGCACCCATTTCGCATGATGACCACTGTGTGCCTGAAGAGCGTCCTCTGGCTTCTGAGGAACCCTAGGCGAAATAGGCCCCTGGGAAGCACTCTTCCCATTCATAGCAAGGGAAAAGTACTGCTTTCTGGGTTGCCAAGGAAGAGTGTCCCAGTCGTCAAAGAGCCTCGCGAAAGCAGTGCTGGGCAGACTCTGTTTGCAAGTCGACTGGCCTCAGTGACTGAAAGGGAATTCCACTGCTAATACACAGTGTGCTGACGATTGAGGCCTGGACTCAGGACAGCACGCAGGCAGAAGCGAAAGCTGAGCTCTGCGTCCAGCCTGAAGACCAGTACACTTTTCACACTTAACTCTGTTGGGATGTGCAAGAGCCATGGTCACCGAGGCCTACCTAAGGTACTGAAATACTTCCCCAGTTCAGCCTAGGCAGAGGACTCTGTTGTCAAAGGATCTCCATGGAAGGGCCCTGTGAGTTCCGTGTGTTTCCTTGAGGTAGTCAGAAACGACTGAGGGTAACTATAGGAGCTCATGGTTGAAAGCAGGCTACCCTGGCAAAACCTTATTTTCCTCCGCGGTAGGCGAGACAGTTGCGGTTTGAAAGCTGCCTGAAAAACACTCCTGCTGCCCATCTTCTCTTTGCTGCCTGAAGGCGTCACCAAAGTACTATGAGTGTACTCGTATGAGGCATGCTGTCTCAGTTCCTTGCTGGAAGCTCCTCCAGGAGCACTCTGGAACTTACCAGCCAAAGAAATGGCACCCCAGGCCTCATGGAAAAGTCCAGATTTCTCCCATTGCAAGCTTAGTTGTGCCATAGTAGCGAAGAAGCATGTGTTAAAGGAAAGCTGCAACACGGTTACATATTTCGACTCGTTGGGCACTCACGTTCTTTGTAACATCTGTGAAGGGGCACTGAACGCCGCCAACTCTTCTCTTGCCTTTGAGTCCCAGGAGGCAAACGGGTTCGTTTGCTTTAACGCTGTGAATGTGCAGCGGTAATGGCAAAGCCCTGCCCGGATCGCTCGACAGCTCTCGTTTGTACAGCATTCAAACGGCCTCAGGAACGCCGTTCTAAGCAGCCTTACATTCCATGCTGGTGTGCCCAAGGAGGAATTTGGATTCTTCTGAGAAACACCACTGTGCCTCACTAATGAAACCTGTGAAAACCCAAAGGACCTCTCCCTACGGCAGTCGGAAGCTAGATGTTGAGTTCCAGACTGAAAACACCGGACAGCTTTCCCTGTGTCTTTGTTGGAATTCTGGGACCATCCAGATTCACAAGGCCTAACTTTTGCACGGCGGGGGAATGCTCTTGTGCATGTACAGCATTCCCCACGTGAAAACCTTTCTTAGCAGATGGAGGCAGTCTTTCCCTTGTACTAGGTAGCTAGGCAGAATCATCAGATAAACATGCTTTGTCATCGAGCTTGAAAGTGGGACACTGATGGGAAAGTTCACATTTTCCCGCTTTGCAAGCGACTTGCTTTTGGCTTCAAAGCTGCCTGAACAGCACTAGCGGCCCACGTTCTCTTCACTGCAGGAGTTTCGCTGTGGGCCAAGGCTGCGTTCTCTCAATGCCAAAAATGTGCTGACAATTCCCTTCTAGAAACTCATCCTACTGCACTCCAAATTCAGCTCCGGCCAATGAAAGGTGACCTAAGGCCACAAGGTAAGATCCAGTGTTTCATATCAGCAGAGCTGGGTGTGCATTGTATCCACGAAACCATACTCTGAAATGGAGTGCCTTAACTCTGCTATGCCCCTGGCGACACATAGGACAGTGGATCGTGCACCCATTTCGCATGATGACCACTGTGTGCCTGAAGAGCGTCCTCTGGCTTCTGAGGAACCCTAGGCGAAATAGGCCCCTGGGAAGCACTCTTCCCATTCATAGCAAGGGAAAAGTACTGCTTTCTGGGTTGCCAAGGAAGAGTGTCCCAGTCGTCAAAGAGCCTCGCGAAAGCAGTGCTGGGCAGACTCTGTTTGCAAGTCGACTGGCCTCAGTGACTGAAAGGGAATTCCACTGCTAATACACAGTGTGCTGACGATTGAGGCCTGGACTCAGGACAGCACGCAGGCAGAAGCGAAAGCTGAGCTCTGCGTCCAGCCTGAAGACCAGTACACTTTTCACACTTAACTCTGTTGGGATGTGCAAGAGCCATGGTCACCGAGGCCTACCTAAGGTACTGAAATACTTCCCCAGTTCAGCCTAGGCAGAGGACTCTGTTGTCAAAGGATCTCCATGGAAGGGCCCTGTGAGTTCCGTGTGTTTCCTTGAGGGAGTCAGAAACGACTGAGGGTAACTATAGGAGCTCATGGTTGAAAGCAGGCTACCCTGGCAAAACCTTATTTTCCTCCGCGGTAGGCGAGACAGTTGCGGTTTGAAAGCTGCCTGAAAAACACTCCTGCTGCCCATCTTCTCTTTGCTGCCTGAAGGCGTCACCAAAGTACTATGAGTGTACTCGTATGAGGCATGCTGTCTCAGTTCCTTGCTGGAAGCTCCTCCAGGAGCACTCTGGAACTTACCAGCCAAAGAAATGGCACCCCAGGCCTCATGGAAAAGTCCAGATTTCTCCCATTGCAAGCTTAGTTGTGCCATAGTAGCGAAGAAGCATGTGTTAAAGGAAAGCTGCAACACGGTTACATATTTCGACTCGTTGGGCACTCACGTTCTTTGTAACATCTGTGAAGGGGCACTGAACGCCGCCAACTCTTCTCTTGCCTTTGAGTCCCAGGAGGCAAACGGGTTCGTTTGCTTTAACGCTGTGAATGTGCAGCGGTAATGGCAAAGCCCTGCCCGGATCGCTCGACAGCTCTCGTTTGTACAGCATTCAAACGGCCTCAGGAACGCCGTTCTAAGCAGCCTTACATTCCATGCTGGTGTGCCCAAGGAGGAATTTGGATTCTTCTGAGAAACACCACTGTGCCTCACTAATGAAACCTGTGAAAACCCAAAGGACCTCTCCCTACGGCAGTCGGAAGCTAGATGTTGAGTTCCAGACTGAAAACACCGGACAGCTTTCCCTGTGTCTTTGTTGGAATTCTGGGACCATCCAGATTCACAAGGCCTAACTTTTGCACGGCGGGGGAATGCTCTTGTGCATGTACAGCATTCCCCACGTGAAAACCTTTCTTAGCAGATGGAGGCAGTCTTTCCCTTGTACTAGGTAGCTAGGCAGAATCATCAGATAAACATGCTTTGTCATCGAGCTTGAAAGTGGGACACTGATGGGAAAGTTCACATTTTCCCGCTTTGCAAGCGACTTGCTTTTGGCTTCAAAGCTGCCTGAACAGCACTAGCGGCCCACGTTCTCTTCACTGCAGGAGTTTCGCTGTGGGCCAAGGCTGCGTTCTCTCAATGCCAAAAATGTGCTGACAATTCCCTTCTAGAAACTCATCCTACTGCACTCCAAATTCAGCTCCGGCCAATGAAAGGTGACCTAAGGCCACAAGGTAAGATCCAGTGTTTCATATCAGCAGAGCTGGGTGTGCATTGTATCCACGAAACCATACTATGAAATGGAGTGCCTTAACTCTGCTATGCCCCTGGCGACACATAGGACAGTGGATCGTGCACCCATTTCGCATGATGACCACTGTGTGCCTGAAGAGCGTCCTCTGGCTTCTGAGGAACCCTAGGCGAAATAGGCCCCTGGGAAGCACTCTTCCCATTCATAGCAAGGGAAAAGTACTGCTTTCTGGGTTGCCAAGGAAGAGTGTCCCAGTCGTCAAAGAGCCTCGCGAAAGCAGTGCTGGGCAGACTCTGTTTGCAAGTCGACTGGCCTCAGTGACTGAAAGGGAATTCCACTGCTAATACACAGTGTGCTGACGATTGAGGCCTGGACTCAGGACAGCACGCAGGCAGAAGCGAAAGCTGAGCTCTGCGTCCAGCCTGAAGACCAGTACACTTTTCACACTTAACTCTGTTGGGATGTGCAAGAGCCATGGTCACCGAGGCCTACCTAAGGTACTGAAATACTTCCCCAGTTCAGCCTAGGCAGAGGACTCTGTTGCCAAAGGATCTCCATGGAAGGGCCCTGTGAGTTCCGTGTGTTTCCTTGAGGGAGTCAGAAACGACTGAGGGTAACTATAGGAGCTCATGGTTGAAAGCAGGCTACCCTGGCAAAACCTTATTTTCCTCCGCGGTAGGCGAGACAGTTGCGGTTTGAAAGCTGCCTGAAAAACACTCCTGCTGCCCATCTTCTCTTTGCTGCCTGAAGGCGTCACCAAAGTACTATGAGTGTACTCGTATGAGGCATGCTGTCTCAGTTCCTTGCTGGAAGCTCCTCCAGGAGCACTCTGGAACTTACCAGCCAAAGAAATGGCACCCCAGGCCTCATGGAAAAGTCCAGATTTCTCCCATTGCAAGCTTAGTTGTGCCATAGTAGCGAAGAAGCATGTGTTAAAGGAAAGCTGCAACACGGTTACATATTTCGACTCGTTGGGCACTCACGTTCTTTGTAACATCTGTGAAGGGGCACTGAACGCCGCCAACTCTTCTCTTGCCTTTGAGTCCCAGGAGGCAAACGGGTTCGTTTGCTTTAACGCTGTGAATGTGCAGCGGTAATGGCAAAGCCCTGCCCGGATCGCTCGACAGCTCTCGTTTGTACAGCATTCAAACGGCCTCAGGAACGCCGTTCTAAGCAGCCTTACATTCCATGCTGGTGTGCCCAAGGAGGAATTTGGATTCTTCTGAGAAACACCACTGTGCCTCACTAATGAAACCTGTGAAAACCCAAAGGACCTCTCCCTACGGCAGTCGGAAGCTAGATGTTGAGTTCCAGACTGAAAACACCGGACAGCTTTCCCTGTGTCTTTGTTGGAATTCTGGGACCATCCAGATTCACAAGGCCTAACTTTTGCACGGCGGGGGAATGCTCTTGTGCATGTACAGCATTCCCCACGTGAAAACCTTTCTTAGCAGATGGAGGCAGTCTTTCCCTTGTACTAGGTAGCTAGGCAGAATCATCAGATAAACATGCTTTGTCATCGAGCTTGAAAGTGGGACACTGATGGGAAAGTTCACATTTTCCCGCTTTGCAAGTGACTTGCTTTTGGCTTCAAAGCTGCCTGAACAGCACTAGCGGCCCACCTTCTCTTCACTGCAGGACTTTCGCTGTGGGCCAAGGTTGCGTTCTCTCAATGCCAAAAATGTGCTGACAATTCCCTTCTAGAAACTCATCCTACTGCACTCCAAATTCAGCTCCGGCCAATGAAAGGTGACCTAAGGCCACAAGGTAAGATCCAGTGTTTCATATCAGCAGAGCTGGGTGTGCATTGTATCCACGAAACCATACTCTGAAATGGAGTGCCTTAACTCTGCTATGCCCCTGGCGACACATAGGACAGTCGATCGTGCACCCATTTCGCATGATGACCACTGTGTGCCTGAAGAGCGTCCTCTGGCTTCTGAGGAACCCTAGGCGAAATAGGCCCCTGGGAAGCACTCTTCCCATTCATAGCAAGGGAAAAGTACTGCTTTCTGGGTTGCCAAGGAAGAGTGTCCCAGTCGTCAAAGAGCCTCGCGAAAGCAGTGCTGGGCAGACTCTGTTTGCAAGTCGACTGGCCTCAGTGACTGAAAGAGAACTCCACTGCTAATACACAGTGTGCTGACGATTGAGGCCTGGACTCAGGACAGCACGCAGGCAGAAGCGAAAGCTAAGCTCTGCGTCCAGCCTGATGACCAGTTCACTTTTCACACTTAACTCTGTTGGGATGTGCAAGAGCCATGGTCACCGAGGCCTACCTAAGGTACTGAAATACTTCCCCAGTTCAGCCTAGGCAGAGGACTCTGTTGCCAAAGGATCTCCATGGAAGGGCCCTGTGGGTTCCGTGTGTTTCCTTGAGGGAGTCAGAAACGACTGAGGGTAACTATAGGAGCTCATGGTTGAAAGCAGGCTACCCTGGCAAAACCTTATTTTCCTCCGCGGTAGGCGAGACAGTTGCGGTTTGAAAGCTGCCTGAAAAACACTCCTGCTGCCCATCTTCTCTTTGCTGCCTGAAGGCGTCACGAAAGTACTATGAGTGTACTCGTATGAGGCATGCTATCTCAGTTCCTTGCTGGGAGCTCCTCCAGGAGCACTCTGGAAATTACCAGCCAAAGAAATGGCACCCCAGGCATCAAGTAAAAGTCCAGATGTCTCCCACTGTTAGCTTAGGTGTGCCATAGTAGCGAAGAAGCATGTGTTAAAGGAATGCTTCCACTCTGTTATGTATTTCACGACGCGTTGTGCACTCACATTCGTTGTAACATCTGTGAAGGGGCACTGAACGCCGCCAACTCTTCTGTTGCCTTTGAGTCCCAGGAGGCAAACGGGTTCGTTTGCTTTAACGCTGTGAATGTGCAGCGGTAATGGCAAAGCCCTGCCCGGATCGCTCGACAGCTCTCGTTTGTACAGCATTCAAACGGCCTCAGGAACGCCGTTCTAAGCAGCCTTACATTCCATGCTGGTGTGCCCCAAGGAGGAATTTGGGTTCTGAGAAACGCCACTGTGCCTCACAAATGAAACCTGTGAACTCCCAACGGACGTCTCCCTACGGCAGTCGGAAGCTAGATGTTGAGTTCCAGCCTGAAAACAACGAACAGCTTTCCCTGTGACAATGCTGGACTTCTGGGACCATCCAGATTCACCAAGGCCTAACTTTTGCACGGCGGGGGAATGCTCTTGTGCATGTACAGCATTCCCCACGTGAAAACCTTTCTTAGCAGATGGAGGCAGTCTTTCCCTTGTACTAGGTAGCTAGGCAGAATCATCAGATAAACATGCTTTGTCATCGAGCTTGAAAGTGGGACACTGATGGGAAAGATCACATTTTCCCGCTTTGCAAGCGACTTGCTTTTGGCTTCAAAGCTGCCTGAACAGCACTAGCGGCCCACGTTCTCTTCACTGCAGGAGTTTCGCTGTGGGCCAAGGCTGCGTTCTCTCAATGCCAAAAATGTGCTGACAATTCCCTTCTAGAAACTCATCCTACTGCACTCCAAATTCAGCTCCGGCCAATGAAAGGTGACCTAAGGCCACAAGGTAAGATCCAGTGTTTCATATCAGCAGAGCTGGGTGTGCATTGTATCCACGAAACCATACTCTGAAATGGAGTGCCTTAACTCTGCTATGCCCCTGGTGACACATAGGACAGTGGATCATGCACCCATTTCGCATGATGACCACTGTGTGCCTGAAGAGCGTCCTCTGGCTTCTGAGGAACCCTAGGCGAAATAGGCCCCTGGGAAGCACTCTTCCCATTCATAGCAAGGGAAAAGTACTGCTTTCTGGGTTGCCAAGGAAGAGTGTCCCAGTCGTCAAAGAGCCTCGCGAAAGCAGTGCTGGGCAGACTCTGTTTGCAAGTCGACTGGCCTCAGTGACTGAAATGGAATTCCACTGCTAATACACAGTGTGCTGACGATTGAGGCCTGGACTCAGGACAGCACGCAGGCAGAAGCGAAAGCTGAGCTCTGCGTCCAGCCTGAAGACGAGTACACTTTTCACACTTAACTCTGTTGGGATGTGCAAGAGCCATGGTCACCGAGGCCTACCTAAGGTACTGAAATATTTCCCCAGTTCAGCCTAGGCAGAGGACTCTGTTGTCAAAGGATCTCCAGGGAAGGGCCCTGTGAGTTCCGTGTGTTTCCTTGAGGGAGTCAGAAACGACTGAGGGTAACTATAGGAGCTCATGGTTGAAAGCAGGCTACCCTGGCAAAACCTTATTTTCCTCCGCGGTAGGCGAGACAGTTGCGGTTTGAAAGCTGCCTGAAAAACACTCCTGCTGCCCATCTTCTCTTTGCTGCCTGAAGGCGTCACCAAAGTACTATGAGTGTACTCGTATGAGGCATGCTGTCTCAGTTCCTTGCTGGAAGCTCCTCCAGGAGCACTCTGGAACTTACCAGCCAAAGAAATGGCACCCCAGGCCTCATGGAAAAGTCCAGATTTCTCCCATTGCAAGCTTAGTTGTGCCATAGTAGCGAAGAAGCATGTGTTAAAGGAAAGCTGCAACACGGTTACATATTTCGACTCGTTGGGCACTCACGTTCTTTGTAACATCTGTGAAGGGGCACTGAACGCCGCCAACTCTTCTCTTGCCTTTGAGTCCCAGGAGGCAAACGGGTTCGTTTGCTTTAACGCTGTGAATGTGCAGCGGTAATGGCAAAGCCCTGCCCGGATCGCTCGACAGCTCTCGTTTGTACAGCATTCAAACGGCCTCAGGAACGCCGTTCTAAGCAGCCTTACATTCCATGCTGGTGTGCCCAAGGAGGAATTTGGATTCTTCTGAGAAACACCACTGTGCCTCACTAATGAAACCTGTGAAAACCCAAAGGACCTCTCCCTACGGCAGTCGGAAGCTAGATGTTGAGTTCCAGACTGAAAACACCGGACAGCTTTCCCTGTGTCTTTGTTGGAATTCTGGGACCATCCAGATTCACAAGGCCTAACTTTTGCACGGCGGGGGAATGCTCTTGTGCATGTACAGCATTCCCCACGTGAAAACCTTTCTTAGCAGATGGAGGCAGTCTTTCCCTTGTACTAGGTAGCTAGGCAGAATCATCAGATAAACATGCTTTGTCATCGAGCTTGAAAGTGGGACACTGATGGGAAAGTTCACATTTTCCCGCTTTGCAAGCGACTTGCTTTTGGCTTCAAAGCTGCCTGAACAGCACTAGCGGCCCACCTTCTCTTCACTGCAGGACTTTCGCTGTGGGCCAAGGCTGCGTTCTCTCAATGCCAAAAATGTGCTGACAATTCCCTTCTAGAAACTCATCCTACTGCACTCCAAATTCAGCTCCGGCCAATGAAAGGTGACCTAAGGCCACAAGGTAAGATCCAGTGTTTCATATCAGCAGAGCTGGGTGTGCATTGTATCCACGAAACCATACTCTGAAATGGAGTGCCTTAACTCTGCTATGCCCCTGGCGACACATAGGACAGTGGATCGTGCACCCATTTCGCATGATGACCACTGTGTGCCTGAAGAGCGTCCTCTGGCTTCTGAGGAACCCTAGGCGAAATAGGCCCCTGGGAAGCACTCTTCCCATTCATAGCAAGGGAAAAGTACTGATTTCTGGGTTGCCAAGGAAGAGTGTCCCAGTCGTCAAAGAGCCTCGCGAAAGCAGTGCTGGGCAGACTCTGTTTGCAAGTCGACTGGCCTCAGTGACTGAAAGGGAATTCCACTGCTAATACACAGTGTGCTGACGATTGAGGCCTGGACTCAGGACAGCACGCAGGCAGAAGCGAAAGCTGAGCTCTGCGTCCAGCCTGAAGACCAGTACACTTTTCACACTTAACTCTGTTGGGATGTGCAAGAGCCATGGTCACCGAGGCCTACCTAAGGTACTGAAATACTTCCCCAGTTCAGCCTAGGCAGAGGACTCTGTTGCCAAAGGATCTCCATGGAAGGGCCCTGTGAGTTCCGTGTGTTTCCTTGAGGGAGTCAGAAACGACTGAGGGTAACTATAGGAGCTCATGGTTGAAAGCAGGCTACCCTGGCAAAACCTTATTTTCCTCCGCGGTAGGCGAGACAGTTGCGGTTTGAAAGCTGCCTGAAAAACACTCCTGCTGCCCATCTTCTCTTTGCTGCCTGAAGGCGTCACCAAAGTACTATGAGTGTACTCGTATGAGGCATGCTGTCTCAGTTCCTTGCTGGAAGCTCCTCCAGGAGCACTCTGGAACTTACCAGCCAAAGAAATGGCACCCCAGGCCTCATGGAAAAGTCCAGATTTCTCCCATTGCAAGCTTAGTTGTGCCATAGTAGCGAAGAAGCATGTGTTAAAGGAAAGCTGCAACACGGTTACATATTTCGACTCGTTGGGCACTCACGTTCTTTGTAACATCTGTGAAGGGGCACTGAACGCCGCCAACTCTTCTCTTGCCTTTGAGTCCCAGGAGGCAAACGGGTTCGTTTGCTTTAACGCTGTGAATGTGCAGCGGTAATGGCAAAGCCCTGCCCGGATCGCTCGACAGCTCTCGTTTGTACAGCATTCAAACGGCCTCAGGAACGCCGTTCTAAGCAGCCTTACATTCCATGCTGGTGTGCCCAAGGAGGAATTTGGATTCTTCTGAGAAACACCACTGTGCCTCACTAATGAAACCTGTGAAAACCCAAAGGACCTCTCCCTACGGCAGTCGGAAGCTAGATGTTGAGTTCCAGACTGAAAACACCGGACAGCTTTCCCTGTGTCTTTGTTGGAATTCTGGGACCATCCAGATTCACAAGGCCTAACTTTTGCACGGCGGGGGAATGCTCTTGTGCATGTACAGCATTCCCCACGTGAAAACCTTTCTTAGCAGATGGAGGCAGTCTTTCCCTTGTACTAGGTAGCTAGGCAGAATCATCAGATAAACATGCTTTGTCATCGAGCTTGAAAGTGGGACACTGATGGGAAAGTTCACATTTTCCCGCTTTGCAAGCGACTTGCTTTTGGCTTCAAAGCTGCCTGAACAGCACTAGCGGCCCACCTTCTCTTCACTGCAGGACTTTCGCTGTGGGCCAAGGCTGCGTTCTCTCAATGCCAAAAATGTGCTGACAATTCCCTTCTAGAAACTCATCCTACTGCACTCCAAATTCAGCTCCGGCCAATGAAAGGTGACCTAAGGCCACAAGGTAAGATCCAGTGTTTCATATCAGCAGAGCTGGGTGTGCATTGTATCCACGAAACCATACTCTGAAATGGAGTGCCTTAACTCTGCTATGCCCCTGGCGACACATAGGACAGTGGATCGTGCACCCATTTCGCATGATGACCACTGTGTGCCTGAAGAGCGTCCTCTGGCTTCTGAGGAACCCTAGGCGAAATAGGCCCCTGGGAAGCACTCTTCCCATTCATAGCAAGGGAAAAGTACTGATTTCTGGGTTGCCAAGGAAGAGTGTCCCAGTCGTCAAAGAGCCTCGCGAAAGCAGTGCTGGGCAGACTCTGTTTGCAAGTCGACTGGCCTCAGTGACTGAAAGGGAATTCCACTGCTAATACACAGTGTGCTGACGATTGAGGCCTGGACTCAGGACAGCACGCAGGCAGAAGCGAAAGCTGAGCTCTGCGTCCAGCCTGAAGACCAGTACACTTTTCACACTTAACTCTGTTGGGATGTGCAAGAGCCATGGTCACCGAGGCCTACCTAAGGTACTGAAATACTTCCCCAGTTCAGCCTAGGCAGAGGACTCTGTTGCCAAAGGATCTCCATGGAAGGGCCCTGTGAGTTCCGTGTGTTTCCTTGAGGGAGTCAGAAACGACTGAGGGTAACTATAGGAGCTCATGGTTGAAAGCAGGCTACCCTGGCAAAACCTTATTTTCCTCCGCGGTAGGCGAGACAGTTGCGGTTTGAAAGCTGCCTGAAAAACACTCCTGCTGCCCATCTTCTCTTTGCTGCCTGAAGGCGTCACCAAAGTACTATGAGTGTACTCGTATGAGGCATGCTGTCTCAGTTCCTTGCTGGAAGCTCCTCCAGGAGCACTCTGGAACTTACCAGCCAAAGAAATGGCACCCCAGGCCTCATGGAAAAGTCCAGATTTCTCCCATTGCAAGCTTAGTTGTGCCATAGTAGCGAAGAAGCATGTGTTAAAGGAAAGCTGCAACACGGTTACATATTTCGACTCGTTGGGCACTCACGTTCTTTGTAACATCTGTGAAGGGGCACTGAACGCCGCCAACTCTTCTCTTGCCTTTGAGTCCCAGGAGGCAAACGGGTTCGTTTGCTTTAACGCTGTGAATGTGCAGCGGTAATGGCAAAGCCCTGCCCGGATCGCTCGACAGCTCTCGTTTGTACAGCATTCAAACGGCCTCAGGAACGCCGTTCTAAGCAGCCTTACATTCCATGCTGGTGTGCCCAAGGAGGAATTTGGATTCTTCTGAGAAACACCACTGTGCCTCACTAATGAAACCTGTGAAAACCCAAAGGACCTCTCCCTACGGCAGTCGGAAGCTAGATGTTGAGTTCCAGACTGAAAACACCGGACAGCTTTCCCTGTGTCTTTGTTGGAATTCTGGGACCATCCAGATTCACAAGGCCTAACTTTTGCACGGCGGGGGAATGCTCTTGTGCATGTACAGCATTCCCCACGTGAAAACCTTTCTTAGCAGATGGAGGCAGTCTTTCCCTTGTACTAGGTAGCTAGGCAGAATCATCAGATAAACATGCTTTGTCATCGAGCTTGAAAGTGGGACACTGATGGGAAAGTTCACATTTTCCCGCTTTGCAAGCGACTTGCTTTTGGCTTCAAAGCTGCCTGAACAGCACTAGCGGCCCACCTTCTCTTCACTGCAGGACTTTCGCTGTGGGCCAAGGCTGCGTTCTCTCAATGCCAAAAATGTGCTGACAATTCCCTTCTAGAAACTCATCCTACTGCACTCCAAATTCAGCTCCGGCCAATGAAAGGTGACCTAAGGCCACAAGGTAAGATCCAGTGTTTCATATCAGCAGAGCTGGGTGTGCATTGTATCCACGAAACCATACTCTGAAATGGAGTGCCTTAACTCTGCTATGCCCCTGGCGACACATAGGACAGTGGATCGTGCACCCATTTCGCATGATGACCACTGTGTGCCTGAAGAGCGTCCTCTGGCTTCTGAGGAACCCTAGGCGAAATAGGCCCCTGGGAAGCACTCTTCCCATTCATAGCAAGGGAAAAGTACTGATTTCTGGGTTGCCAAGGAAGAGTGTCCCAGTCGTCAAAGAGCCTCGCGAAAGCAGTGCTGGGCAGACTCTGTTTGCAAGTCGACTGGCCTCAGTGACTGAAAGGGAATTCCACTGCTAATACACAGTGTGCTGACGATTGAGGCCTGGACTCAGGACAGCACGCAGGCAGAAGCGAAAGCTGAGCTCTGCGTCCAGCCTGAAGACCAGTACACTTTTCACACTTAACTCTGTTGGGATGTGCAAGAGCCATGGTCACCGAGGCCTACCTAAGGTACTGAAATACTTCCCCAGTTCAGCCTAGGCAGAGGACTCTGTTGCCAAAGGATCTCCATGGAAGGGCCCTGTGAGTTCCGTGTGTTTCCTTGAGGGAGTCAGAAACGACTGAGGGTAACTATAGGAGCTCATGGTTGAAAGCAGGCTACCCTGGCAAAACCTTATTTTCCTCCACGGTAGGCGAGACAGTTGCGGTTTGAAAGCTGCCTGAAAAACACTCCTGCTGCCCATCTTCTCTTTGCTGCCTGAAGGCGTCACCAAAGTACTATGAGTGTACTCGTATGAGGCATGCTGTCTCAGTTCCTTGCTGGAAGCTCCTCCAGGAGCACTCTGGAACTTACCAGCCAAAGAAATGGCACCCCAGGCCTCATGGAAAAGTCCAGATTTCTCCCATTGCAAGCTTAGTTGTGCCATAGTAGCGAAGAAGCATGTGTTAAAGGAAAGCTGCAACACGGTTACATATTTCGACTCGTTGTGCACTCACGTTCGTTGTAACATCTGTGAAGGAGCACTGAACGCCGCCAACTCTTCTGTTGCCTTTGAGTCCCAGGAGGCAAACGAGTTCGTTTGCTTTAACACTGTGAATGTGTAGCGGTAATGGCAAAGCCCTGCCCGGATCGCTCGACAGCTCTCGTTTGTACAGCATTCAAACGGCCTCAGGAACGCCGTTCTAAGCAGCCTTACATTCCATGCTGGTGTGCCCCAAGGAGGATTTGGATTCTTCTGAGAAACACCACTGTGCCTCACTAATGAAACCTGTGAAAACCCAAAAGACCTCTCCCTACGGCAGTCGGAAGCTAGATGTTGAGTTCCAGCCTGAAAACAACGGACAGCTTTCCCTGTGACAATGCTGGACTTCTGGGACCATCCAGATTCACCAAGGCCTAAGTTTTGCACGGCGGGGGAATGCTCTTGTGCATGTACAGCAGTCCCCACGTGAAAACCTTTCTTAGCAGATGGAGGCAGTCTTTCCCTTGTACTAGGTAGCTAGGCAGAATCATCAGATAAACATGCTTTGTCATCGAGCTTGAAAGTGGGACACTGATGGGAAAGATCACATTCTCCCGCTTTGCAAGCGACTTGCTTTTGGCTTCAAAGCTGCTTGAACAGCACTAGCGGCCCACCTTCTCTTCACTGCAGGAGTGTCGCTGTGGGCCAAGGCTGCGTTCTCTCAATGCCAAAAATGTGCTGACAATTCCCTTCTAGAAACTCATCCTACTGCACTCCAAATTCAGCTCCGGCCAATGAAAGGTGACCTAAGGCCACAAGGTAAGTTCCAGTGTTTCATATCAGCAGAGCTGGGTGTGCATTGTATCCATGAAACCATACTATGAAATGGAGTGCCTTAACTCTGCTATGCCCCTGGGGACACATAGGACAGTCGATCGTGCACCCGTTTCGCATGATGACCGCTGTGTGCCTGAAGAGCGTCCTCTGGCTTCTGAGGAACCCTAGGCGAAATAGGTCCCTGGGAAGCACTCTTCCCATTCATAGCAAGGGAAAAGTACTGCTTTCTGGATTGCCAAGGAAGAGTGTCCCAGTCGTCAAAGAGCCTCGCGAAAGCAGTGCTGGGCAGCCTCTGTTTGCAAGTCGACTGGCCTCAGAGACTGAAAGAGAACTCCACTGCCAATACACAGTGGGCTGATGATTCAGGCCGGGACTCAGGACAGCACTCTCACAGAAGCGAAGGCTAAGCTCTGCGTCCAGCCTGAAGACCAGTACACTTTTCACACTTAACTCTGTTGGGTTGTGCAAGAGCCATGGTCACCGAGGTCTACCTAAGGTACTGAAATACTTCCCCAGTTCAGCCTAGGCAGAGGACTCTGTTGCCAAAGGATCTCCATGGAAGGGCCCTGTGGGTTCCGTGTGTTTCCTTGAGGTAGTCAGAAACGACTGAGGGTAACTATAGGAGCTCATGTTTGAAACCAGGCTACCCTGGCAAAACCTTATTTTCCTCCGTAGTAGGCCAGACAGTTGCGCTTTGAAAGCTGCCTGAAAAACACTCCTGCTGCCCATCTTCTCTTTGCTGCCTGAAGGTGTCACGAAAGTATTATGAGTGTACTCGTATGAGGCATGCTGTCTCAGTTCCTTGCTGGGAGCTCCTCCAGGAGCACTCTGGAAATTACCAGCCAAAGAAATGGTACCCCAGGCATCAAGTAAAAGTCCAGATGTCTCCCATTGTAAGCTTAGGTGTGCCATAGAAGCGAAGAAGCTTGTGTTATAGAAATGCTTCCACTCTGTTATGTATTTCACGACTCGTTGTGCACTCACGTTCGTTGTAACATCTGTGAAGGAGCACTGAACGCCGCCAACTCTTCTGTTGCCTTTGAGTCCCAGGAGGCAAACGGGTTCGTTTGCTTTAACGCTGTGAATGTGCAGCGGTAATGGCAAAGCCCTGCCCGGATCGCTCGACAGCTCTCGTTTGTACAGCATTCAAACGGCCTCAGGAACGCCGTTCTAAGCAGCCTTACATTCCATGCTGGTGTGCCCCAAGGAGGAATTTGGATTCTTCTGAGAAACACCACTGTGCCACACTAATGAAACCTGTGAACTCCCAAAGGACGTCTCCCTACGGCAGTCGGAAGCTAGATGTTGAGTTCCAGCCTGAAAACAACGGACAGCTTTCCCTGTGACAATGCTGGTCTTCTGGGACCATCCAGATTCACCAAGGCCTAACTTTTGCACGGCGGGGGAATGCTCTTGTGCATGTACAGCAGTCCCCACGTGAAAACCTTTCTTAGCAGATGGAGGCAGTCTTTCCCTTGTACTAGGTAGCTAGGCAGAATCATCAGATAAACATGCTTTGTCATCGAGCTTGAAAGTGGGACACTGATGGGAAAGTTCACATTTTCCTGCTTTGCAAGCGACTTGCTTTTGGCTTCAAAGCTGCCTGAACAGCACTAGCGGCCCACCTTCTCTTCACTGCAGGAGTGTCGCTGTGGGCCAAGGCTGCGTTCTCTCAATGCCAAAAATGTGCTGACAATTCCCTTCTAGAAACTCATCCTACTGCACTCCAAATTCAGCTCCGGCCAAAGAAAGGTGACCTAAGGCCACAAGGTAAGTTCCAGTGCTGCACATCAGCAGAGCTGGGTGTGCATTGTATCCACGAAACCATACTCTGAAATGGAGTGCCTTAACTCTGCTATGCCCCTGGGGACACATAGTACAGTCGATCGTGCACCCGTTTCGCATGATGAACGCTGTGTGCCTGAAGAGCGTCCTCTGGCTTCTGAGGAACCCTAGGCGAAATAGGCCCCTGGGAAGCACTCTTCCCATTCATAGCAAGGGAAAAGTACTGCTTTCCGGGTTGCCAAGGAAGAGTGTCCCAGTCGTCAAAGAGCCTCGCGAAAGCAGTGCTGGGCAGCCTCTGTTTGCAAGTCGACTGGCCTCAGTGACTGAAAGAGAACTCCACTGCCAATACACAGTGGGCTGATGATTCAGGCCGGATTCAGGACAGCACTCTCACAGAAGCGAAGGCTAAGCTCTGCGTCCAGCCTGAAGACCAGTACACTTTTCACACTTAACTCTGTTGGGATGTGCAAGAGCCAGGTCACCGAGGCCTACCTGAGGTACTGAAATACTTCCCCAGTTCAGCCTAGGCAGAGGACCCTGTTGCCAAAGGATCTCCATGGAAGGGCCCTGTGGGTTCCGTGTGTTTCCTTGAGGTAGTCAGAAACGACTGAGGGTAACTATAGGAGCTCATGTTTGAAACCAGGCTACCCTGGCAAAACCTTATTTTCCTCCGTGGTAGGCCAGACAGTTGCGCTTTGAAAGCTGCCTGAAAAACACTCCTGCTGCCCATCTTCCCTTTGCTGCCTGAAGGCGTCACCAAAGTACTATGAGTTTACACGTATGAGGCATGCTGTCTCAGTTCCTTGCTGGGAGCTCCTCCAGGAGCACTCTGGAACTTACCAGCCAAAGAAATGGCACCCCAGGCCTCAAGGAAAAGTCCAGATTTCTCCCATTGCAAGCTTAGTTGTGCCATAGTAGCGAAGAAGCATGTGTTAAAGGAAAGCTGCAACACGGTTACATATTTCAGACTCGTTGTGCACTCACGTTCTTTGTAACATCTGTGAAGGGGCACTGAACGCCGCCAACACTTCTGTTGCCTTTGAGTCCCAGGAGGCAAACGGGTTCGTTTGCTTTAACGCTGTGAATGTGCAGCGGTAATGGCAAAGCCCTGCCCGGATCGCTCGACAGCTCTCGTTTGTACAGCATTCAAACGGCCTCAGGAACGCCGTTCTAAGCAGCCTTACATTCCATGCTGGTGTGCCCCAAGGAGGAATTTGGATTCTTCTGAGAAACACCACTGTGCCTCACTAATGAAACCTGTGAAAACCCAAAGGACGTCTTCCTACGGCAGTCGGAAGCTAGATGTTGAGTTCCAGCCTGAAAACAACGGACAGCTTTCCCTGTGACAATGCTGGACTTCTGGGACCATCCAGATTCACCAAGGCCTAACTTTTGCACGGCGGGGGAATGCTCTTGTGCATGTACAGCAGTCCCCACGTGAAAACCTTTCTTAGCAGTTGGAGGCATTCTTTCCCTTGTACTAGATAGCTAGGCCGAATCATCAGATAAACATGCTTTGTCATCGATCTTGAAAGTGGGACACTGAAGGGAAAGATCACATTCTCCCGCTTTGCAAGCGACTTGCTTTTGGCTTCAAAGCTGCCTGAACAGCACTAGCGGCCCACCTTCTCTTCACTGCAGGAGTGTCGCTGTGGGCCAAGGCTGCGTTCTCTCAATGCCAAAAATGTGCTGACAATTCCCTTCTAGAAACTCATCCTACTGCACTCCAAATTCAGCTCCGGCCAAAGAAAGGTGACCTAAGGCCACAAGGTAAGTTCCAGTGTTGCATATCAGCAGAGCTGGGTGTGCTTTGGTATCCAGGAAACCATACTCTGAAATGGAGTGCCTTAACTCTGCTATGCCCCTGGGGACACATAGGACAGTCGATCGTGCACCCGTTTCGCATGATGAACGCTGTGTGCCTGAAGAGCGTCCTCTGGCTTCTGAGGAACCCTAGGCGAAAAAGGCCCCTGGGAAGCACTCTTCCCATTCATAGCAAGGGAACAGTACTGCTTTCCGGGTTGCCAAGGAACAGTGTCCCAGTCGTCAAAGAGCCTCGCGAAAGCAGTGCTGGGCAGACTCTGTTTGCAAGTCGACTGGCCTCAGTGACTGAAAGAGAACTCCACTGCCAATACACAGTGGGCTGATGATTCAGGCCGGGACTCAGGACAGCACTCTCACAGAAGCGAAGGCTAAGCTCTGCGTCCAGCCTGAAGACCAGTACACTTTTCACACTTAACTCTGTTGGGATGTGCAAGAGCCATGGTCACCGAGGCCTACCTAAGGTACTGAAATACTTCCCCAGTTCAGCCTAGGCAGAGGACCCTGTTGCCAAAGGATCTCCATGGAAGGGCCCTGTGGGTTCCGTGTGTTTCCTTGAGGTAGTCAGAAACGACTGAGGGTAACTATAGGAGCTCATGTTTCAAACCAGGCTACCCTGCCAAAACCTTATTTTCCTCCGTGGTAGGCCAGACAGTTGCGCTTTGAAAGCTGCCTGAAAAAAACTCCTGCTGCCCATCTTCTCTTTGCTGCCTGAAGGCGTCACCAAAGTACTATGAGTGTACTCGTATGAGGCATGCTGTCTCAGTTCCTTGCTGGGAGCTCCTCCACGAGCACTCTGGAACTTACCAGCCAAAGAAATGGCACCCCAGGCCTCAAGGAAAAGTCCAGATTTCTCCCATTGCAAGCTTATTTGTGCCATAGTAGCGAAGAAGCATGTGTTAAAGGAAAGCTGCAACACGGTTACATATTTCAGACTCGTTGTGCACTCACGTTCTTTGTAACATCTGTGAAGGGGCACTGAACGCCGCCAACTCTTCTGTTGCATTTGAGTCCCAGGAGGCAAACGGGTTCGTTTGCTTTAACGCTGTGAATGTGCAGCGGTAATGGCAAAGCCCTGCCCGGATCGCTCGACAGCTCTCGTTTGTACAGCATTCAAACGGCCTCAGGAACGCCGTTCTAAGCAGCCTTACATTCCATGCTGGTGTGCCCCAAGGAGGAATTTGGATTCTTCTGAGAAACACCACTGTGCCTCACTAATGAAACCTGTGAAAACCCAAAAGACCTCTCCCTACGGCAGTCGGAAGCTAGATGTTGAGTTCCAGCCTGAAAACAACGGACAGCTTTCCCTGTGACAATGCTGGACTTCTGGGACCATCCAGATTCACCAAGGCCTAAATTTTGCACGGCGGGGGAATGCTCTTGTGCATGTACAGCAGTCCCCACGTGAAAACCTTTCTTAGCAGATGGAGGCAGTCTTTCCCTTGTACTAGATAGCTAGGCAGAATCATCAGATAAACATGCTTTGTCATCGAGCTTGAAAGTGGGACACTGATGGGAAAGATCACATTCTCCCGCTTTGCAAGCGACTTGCTTTTGGCTTCAAAGCTGCTTGAACAGCACTAGCGGCCCACCTTCTCTTCACTGCAGGACTGTCGCTGTGGGCCAAGGCTGCGTTCTCTCAATGCCAAAAATGTGCTGACAATTCCCTTCTAGAAACTCATCCTACTGCACTCCAAATTCAGCTCCGGCCAATGAAAGGTGACCTAAGGCCACAAGGTAAGTTCCAGTGTTTCATATCAGCAGAGCTGGGTGTGCATTGTATCCATGAAACCATACTATGAAATGGAGTGCCTTAACTCTGCTATGCCCCTGGGGACACATAGGACAGTCGATCGTGCACCCGTTTCGCAAGATGACCGCTGTGTGCCTGAAGAGCGTCCTCTGGCTTCTGAGGAACCCTAGGCGAAATAGGCCCCTGGGAAGCACTCTTCCCATTCATAGCAAGGGAAAAGCACTGCTTTCTGCATTGCCAAGGAAGAGTGTCCCAGTCGTCAAAGAGCCTCGCGAAAGCAGTGCTGGGCAGCCTCTGTTTGCAAGTCGACTGGCCTCAGAGACTGAAAGAGAACTCCACTGCCAATACACAGTGGGCTGATGATTCAGGCCGGGACTCAGGACAGCACTCTCACAGAAGCGAAGGCTAAGCTCTGCGTCCAGCCTGAAGACCAGTACACTTTTCACACTTAACTCTGTCGGGATGTGCAAGAGCCATGGTCACCGAGGCCTACCTAAGGTTCTGAAATACTTCCCCAGTTCAGCCTAGGCAGAGGACCCTGTTGCCAAAGGATCTCCATGGAAGGGCCCTGTGGGTTCCGTGTGTTTCCTTGAGGTAGTCAGAAAAGACTGAGGGTAACTATAGGAGCTCATGTTTGAAACCAGGCTACCCTGGCAAAACCTTATTTTCCTCCGTGGTAGGCCAGACAGTTGCGCTTTGAAAGCTGCCTGAAAAAAACTCCTGCTGCCCATCTTCTCTTTGCTGCCTGAAGGCGTCACGAAAGTACTATGAGTGTACTCGTATGAGGCATGCTGTCTCAGTTCCTTGCTGGGAGCTCCTCCAGGAGAACTCTGGAACTTACCAGCCAAAGAAATGGCACCCCAGGCCTCAAGGAAAAGTCCAGATTTCTCCCATTGCAAGCTTATTTGTGCCATAGTAGCGAAGAAGCATGTGTTAAAGGAAAGCTGCAACACGGTTACATATTTCAGACTCGTTGTGCACTCACGTTCTTTGTAACATCTGTGAAGGGGCACTGAACGCCGCCAACTCTTCTGTTGCCTTTGAGTCCCAGGAGGCAAACGGGTTCGTTTGCTTTAACGCTGTGAATGTGCAGCGGTAATGGCAAAGCCCTGCCCGGATCGCTCGACAGCTCTCGTTTGTACAGCATTCAAACGGCCTCAGGAACGCCGTTCTAAGCAGCCTTACATTCCATGCTGGTGTGCCCCAAGGAGGAATTTGGATTCTTCTGAGAAACACCACTGTGCCTCACTAATGAAACCTGTGAAAACCCAAAGGACCTCTCCCTACGGCAGTCGGAAGCTAGATGTTGAGTTCCAGACTGAAAACACCGGACAGCTTTCCCTGTGTCTTTGTTGGAATTCTGGGACCATCCAGATTCACAAGGCCTAACTTTTGCACGGCGGGGGAATGCTCTTGTGCATGTACAGCATTCCCCACGTGAAAACCTTTCTTAGCAGATGGAGGCAGTCTTTCCCTTGTACTAGGTAGCTAGGCAGAATCATCAGATAAACATGCTTTGTCATCGAGCTTGAAAGTGGGACACTGATGGGAAAGTTCACATTTTCCCGCTTTGCAAGCGACTTGCTTTTGGCTTCAAAGCTGCCTGAACAGCACTAGCGGCCCACCTTCTCTTCACTGCAGGACTTTCGCTGTGGGCCAAGGCTGCGTTCTCTCAATGCCAAAAATGTGCTGACAATTCCCTTCTAGAAACTCATCCTACTGCACTCCAAATTCAGCTCCGGCCAATGAAAGGTGACCTAAGGCCACAAGGTAAGATCCAGTGTTTCATATCAGCAGAGCTGGGTGTGCATTGTATCCACGAAACCATACTCTGAAATGGAGTGCCTTAACTCTGCTATGCCCCTGGCGACACATAGGACAGTGGATCGTGCACCCATTTCGCATGATGACCACTGTGTGCCTGAAGAGCGTCCTCTGGCTTCTGAGGAACCCTAGGCGAAATAGGCCCCTGGGAAGCACTCTTCCCATTCATAGCAAGGGAAAAGTACTGATTTCTGGGTTGCCAAGGAAGAGTGTCCCAGTCGTCAAAGAGCCTCGCGAAAGCAGTGCTGGGCAGACTCTGTTTGCAAGTCGACTGGCCTCAGTGACTGAAAGGGAATTCCACTGCTAATACACAGTGTGCTGACGATTGAGGCCTGGACTCAGGACAGCACGCAGGCAGAAGCGAAAGCTGAGCTCTGCGTCCAGCCTGAAGACCAGTACACTTTTCACACTTAACTCTGTTGGGATGTGCAAGAGCCATGGTCACCGAGGCCTACCTAAGGTACTGAAATACTTCCCCAGTTCAGCCTAGGCAGAGGACTCTGTTGCCAAAGGATCTCCATGGAAGGGCCCTGTGAGTTCCGTGTGTTTCCTTGAGGGAGTCAGAAACGACTGAGTGTAACTATAGGAGCTCATGGTTGAAAGCAGGCTACCCTGGCAAAACCTTATTTTCCTCCACGGTAGGCGAGACAGTTGCGGTTTGAAAGCTTCCTGAAAAACACTCCTGCTGCCCATCTTCTCTTTGCTGCCTGAAGGCGTCACCAAAGTACTATGAGTGTACTCGTATGAGGCATGCTGTCTCAGTTCCTTGCTGGAAGCTCCTCCAGGAGCACTCTGGAACTTACCAGCCAAAGAAATGGCACCCCAGGCCTCATGGAAAAGTCCAGATTTCTCCCATTGCAAGCTTAGTTGTGCCATAGTAGCGAAGAAGCATGTGTTAAAGGAAAGCTGCAACACGGTTACATATTTCGACTCGTTGTGCACTCACGTTCGTTGTAACATCTGTGAAGGAGCACTGAACGCCGCCAACTCTTCTGTTGCCTTTGAGTCCCAGGAGGCAAACGAGTTCGTTTGCTTTAACACTGTGAATGTGTAGCGGTAATGGCAAAGCCCTGCCCGGATCGCTCGACAGCTCTCGTTTGTACAGCATTCAAACGGCCTCAGGAACGCCGTTCTAAGCAGCCTTACATTCCATGCTGGTGTGCCCCAAGGAGGATTTGGATTCTTCTGAGAAACACCACTGTGCCTCACTAATGAAACCTGTGAAAACCCAAAAGACCTCTCCCTACGGCAGTCGGAAGCTAGATGTTGAGTTCCAGCCTGAAAACAACGGACAGCTTTCCCTGTGACAATGCTGGACTTCTGGGACCATCCAGATTCACCAAGGCCTAAGTTTTGCACGGCGGGGGAATGCTCTTGTGCATGTACAGCAGTCCCCACGTGAAAACCTTTCTTAGCAGATGGAGGCAGTCTTTCCCTTGTACTAGGTAGCTAGGCAGAATCATCAGATAAACATGCTTTGTCATCGAGCTTGAAAGTGGGACACTGATGGGAAAGATCACATTCTCCCGCTTTGCAAGCGACTTGCTTTTGGCTTCAAAGCTGCTTGAACAGCACTAGCGGCCCACCTTCTCTTCACTGCAGGAGTGTCGCTGTGGGCCAAGGCTGCGTTCTCTCAATGCCAAAAATGTGCTGACAATTCCCTTCTAGAAACTCATCCTACTGCACTCCAAATTCAGCTCCGGCCAATGAAAGGTGACCTAAGGCCACAAGGTAAGTTCCAGTGTTTCATATCAGCAGAGCTGGGTGTGCATTGTATCCATGAAACCATACTATGAAATGGAGTGCCTTAACTCTGCTATGCCCCTGGGGACACATAGGACAGTCGATCGTGCACCCGTTTCGCATGATGACCGCTGTGTGCCTGAAGAGCGTCCTCTGGCTTCTGAGGAACCCTAGGCGAAATAGGTCCCTGGGAAGCACTCTTCCCATTCATAGCAAGGGAAAAGTACTGCTTTCTGGATTGCCAAGGAAGAGTGTCCCAGTCGTCAAAGAGCCTCGCGAAAGCAGTGCTGGGCAGCCTCTGTTTGCAAGTCGACTGGCCTCAGAGACTGAAAGAGAACTCCACTGCCAATACACAGTGGGCTGATGATTCAGGCCGGGACTCAGGACAGCACTCTCACAGAAGCGAAGGCTAAGCTCTGCGTCCAGCCTGAAGACCAGTACACTTTTCACACTTAACTCTGTTGGGTTGTGCAAGAGCCATGGTCACCGAGGTCTACCTAAGGTACTGAAATACTTCCCCAGTTCAGCCTAGGCAGAGGACCCTGTTGCCAAAGGATCTCCATGGAAGGGCCCTGTGGGTTCCGTGTGTTTCCTTGAGGTAGTCAGAAACGACTGAGGGTAACTATAGGAGCTCATGTTTGAAACCAGGCTACCCTGGCAAAACCTTATTTTCCTCCGTGGTAGGCCAGACAGTTGCGCTTTGAAAGCTGCCTGAAAAACACTCCTGCTGCCCATCTTCTCTTTGCTGCCTGAAGGCGTCACGAAAGTATTATGAGTGTACTCGTATGAGGCATGCTGTCTCAGTTCCTTGCTGGGAGCTCCTCCAGGAGCACTCTGGAAATTACCAGCCAAAGAAATGGTACCCCAGGCATCAAGTAAAAGTCCAGATGTCTCCCATTGTAAGCTTAGGTGTGCCATAGAAGCGAAGAAGCATGTGTTATAGAAATGCTTCCACTCTGTTATGTATTTCACGACTTGTTGTGCACTCACGTTCGTTGTAACATCTGTGAAGGAGCACTGAACGCCGCCAACTCTTCTGTTGCCTTTGAGTCCCAGGAGGCAAACGGGTTCGTTTGCTTTAACGCTGTGAATGTGCAGCGGTAATGGCAAAGCCCTGCCCGGATCGCTCGACAGCTCTCGTTTGTACAGCATTCAAACGGCCTCAGGAACGCTGTTCTAAGCAGCCTTACATTCCATGCTGGTGTGCCCCAAGGAGGAATTTGGATTCTTCTGAGAAACACCACTGTGCCACACTAATGAAACCTGTGAACTCCCAAAGGACGTCTCCCTATGGCAGTCGGAAGCTAGATGTTGAGTTCCAGCCTGAAAACAACGGACAGCTTTCCCTGTGACAATGCTGGTCTTCTGGGACCATCCAGATTCACCAAGGCCTAACTTTTGCACGGCGGGGGAATGCTCTTGTGCATGTACAGCAGTCCCCACGTGAAAACCTTTCTTAGCAGATGGAGGCAGTCTTTCCCTTGTACTAGGTAGCTAGGCAGAATCATCAGATAAACATGCTTTGTCATCGAGCTTGAAAGTGGGACACTGATGGGAAAGTTCACATTTTCCTGCTTTGCAAGCGACTTGCTTTTGGCTTCAAAGCTGCCTGAACAGCACTAGCGGCCCACCTTCTCTTCACTGCAGGAGTGTCGCTGTGGGCCAAGGCTGCGTTCTCTCAATGCCAAAAATGTGCTGACAATTCCCTTCTAGAAACTCATCCTACTGCACTCCAAATTCAGCTCCGGCCAAAGAAAGGTGACCTAAGGCCACAAGGTAAGTTCCAGTGCTGCACATCAGCAGAGCTGGGTGTGCATTGTATCCACGAAACCATACTCTGAAATGGAGTGCCTTAACTCTGCTATGCCCCTGGGGACACATAGTACAGTCGATCGTGCACCCCTTTCGCATGATGAACGCTGTGTGCCTGAAGAGCGTCCTCTGGCTTCTGAGGAACCCTAGGCGAAATAGGCCCCTGGGAAGCACTCTTCCCATTCATAGCAAGGGAACAGTACTGCTTTCCGGGTTGCCAAGGAAGAGTGTCCCAGTCGTCAAAGAGCCTCGCGAAAGCAGTGCTGGGCAGCCTCTGTTTGCAAGTCGACTGGCCTCAGTGACTGAAAGAGAACTCCACTGCCAATACACAGTGGGCTGATGATTCAGGCCGGATTCAGGACAGCACTCTCACAGAAGCGAAGGCTAAGCTCTGCGTCCAGCCTGAAGACCAGTACACTTTTCACACTTAACTCTGTTGGGATGTGCAAGAGCCAGGTCACCGAGGCCTACCTGAGGTACTGAAATACTTCCCCAGTTCAGCCTAGGCAGAGGACCCTGTTGCCAAAGGATCTCCATGGAAGGGCCCTGTGGGTTCCGTGTGTTTCCTTGAGGTAGTCAGAAACGACTGAGGGTAACTATAGGAGCTCATGTTTGAAACCAGGCTACCCTGGCAAAACCTTATTTTCCTCCGTGGTAGGCCAGACAGTTGCGCTTTGAAAGCTGCCTGAAAAACACTCCTGCTGCCCATCTTCACTTTGCTGCCTGAAGGCGTCACCAAAGTACTATGAGTTTACACGTATGAGGCATGCTGTCTCAGTTCCTTGCTGGGAGCTCCTCCAGGAGCACTCTGGAACTTACCAGCCAAAGAAATGGCACCCCAGGCCTCAAGGAAAAGTCCAGATTTCTCCCATTGCAAGCTTAGTTGTGCCATAGTAGCGAAGAAGCATGTGTTAAAGGAAAGCTGCAACACGGTTACATATTTCAGACTCGTTGTGCACTCACGTTCTTTGTAACATCTGTGAAGGGGCACTGAACGCCGCCAACACTTCTGTTGCCTTTGAGTCCCAGGAGGCAAACGGGTTCGTTTGCTTTAACGCTGTGAATGTGCAGCGGTAATGGCAAAGCCCTGCCCGGATCGCTCGACAGCTCTCGTTTGTACAGCATTCAAACGGCCTCAGGAACGCCGTTCTAAGCAGCCTTACATTCCATGCTGGTGTGCCCCAAGGAGGAATTTGGATTCTTCTGAGAAACACCACTGTGCCTCACTAATGAAACCTGTGAAAACCCAAAGGACGTCTTCCTACGGCAGTCGGAAGCTAGATGTTGAGTTCCAGCCTGAAAACAACGGACAGCTTTCCCTGTGACAATGCTGGACTTCTGGGACCATCCAGATTCACCAAGGCCTAACTTTTGCACGGCGGGGGAATGCTCTTGTGCATGTACAGCAGTCCCCACGTGAAAACCTTTCTTAGCAGTTGGAGGCATTCTTTCCCTTGTACTAGATAGCTAGGCCGAATCATCAGATAAACATGCTTTGTCATCGATCTTGAAAGTGGGACACTGATGGGAAAGATCACATTCTCCCGCTTTGCAAGCGACTTGCTTTTGGCTTCAAAGCTGCCTGAACAGCACTAGCGGCCCACCTTCTCTTCACTGCAGGAGTGTCGCTGTGGGCCAAGGCTGCGTTCTCTCAATGCCAAAAATGTGCTGACAATTCCCTTCTAGAAACTCATCCTACTGCACTCCAAATTCAGCTCCGGCCAAAGAAAGGTGACCTAAGGCCACAAGGTAAGTTCCAGTGTTGCATATCAGCAGAGCTGGGTGTGCTTTGGTATCCAGGAAACCATACTCTGAAATGGAGTGCCTTAACTCTGCTATGCCCCTGGGGACACATAGGACAGTCGATCGTGCACCCGTTTCGCATGATGAACGCTGTGTGCCTGAAGAGCGTCCTCTGGCTTCTGAGGAACCCTAGGCGAAAAAGGCCCCTGGGAAGCACTCTTCCCATTCATAGCTAGGGAACAGTACTGCTTTCCGGGTTGCCAAGGAAGAGTGTCCCAGTCGTCAAAGAGCCTCGCGAAAGCAGTGCTGGGCAGACTCTGTTTGCAAGTCGACTGGCCTCAGTGACTGAAAGAGAACTCCACTGCCAATACACAGTGGGCTGATGATTCAGGCCGGGACTCAGGACAGCACTCTCACAGAAGCGAAGGCTAAGCTCTGCGTCCAGCCTGAAGACCAGTACACTTTTCACACTTAACTCTGTTGGGATGTGCAAGAGCCATGGTCACCGAGCCCTACCTAAGGTACTGAAATACTTCCCCAGTTCAGCCTAGGCAGAGGACCCTGTTGCCAAAGGATCTCCATGGAAGGGCCCTGTGGGTTCCGTGTGTTTCCTTGAGGTAGTCAGAAACGACTGAGGGTAACTATAGGAGCTCATGTTTCAAACCAGGCTACCCTGGCAAAACCTTATTTTCCTCCGTGGTAGGCCAGACAGTTGCGCTTTGAAAGCTGCCTGAAAAAAACTCCTGCTGCCCATCTTCTCTTTGCTGCCTGAAGGCGTCACCAAAGTACTATGAGTGTACTCGTATGAGGCATGCTGTCTCAGTTCCTTGCTGGGAGCTCCTCCACGAGCACTCTGGAACTTACCAGCCAAAGAAATGGCACCCCAGGCCTCAAGGAAAAGTCCAGATTTCTCCCATTGCAAGCTTATTTGTGCCATAGTAGCGAAGAAGCATGTGTTAAAGGAAAGCTGCAACACGGTTACATATTTCAGACTCGTTGTGCACTCACGTTCTTTGTAACATCTGTGAAGGGGCACTGAACGCCGCCAACTCTTCTGTTGCATTTGAGTCCCAGGAGGCAAACGGGTTCGTTTGCTTTAACGCTGTGAATGTGCAGCGGTAATGGCAAAGCCCTGCCCGGATCGCTCGACAGCTCTCGTTTGTACAGCATTCAAACGGCCTCAGGAACGCCGTTCTAAGCAGCCTTACATTCCATGCTGGTGTGCCCCAAGGAGGAATTTGGATTCTTCTGAGAAACACCACTGTGCCTCACTAATGAAACCTGTGAAAACCCAAAAGACCTCTCCCTACGGCAGTCGGAAGCTAGATGTTGAGTTCCAGCCTGAAAACAACGGACAGCTTTCCCTGTGACAATGCTGGACTTCTGGGACCATCCAGATTCACCAAGGCCTAAATTTTGCACGGCGGGGGAATGCTCTTGTGCATGTACAGCAGTCCCCACGTGAAAACCTTTCTTAGCAGATGGAGGCAGTCTTTCCCTTGTACTAGATAGCTAGGCAGAATCATCAGATAAACATGCTTTGTCATCGAGCTTGAAAGTGGGACACTGATGGGAAAGATCACATTCTCCCGCTTTGCAAGCGACTTGCTTTTGGCTTCAAAGCTGCTTGAACAGCACTAGCGGCCCACCTTCTCTTCACTGCAGGACTGTCGCTGTGGGCCAAGGCTGCGTTCTCTCAATGCCAAAAATGTGCTGACAATTCCCTTCTAGAAACTCATCCTACTGCACTCCAAATTCAGCTCCGGCCAATGAAAGGTGACCTAAGGCCACAAGGTAAGTTCCAGTGTTTCATATCAGCAGAGCTGGGTGTGCATTGTATCCATGAAACCATACTATGAAATGGAGTGCCTTAACTCTGCTATGCCCCTGGGGACACATAGGACAGTCGATCGTGCACCCGTTTCGCAAGATGACCGCTGTGTGCCTGAAGAGCGTCCTCTGGCTTCTGAGGAACCCTAGGCGAAATAGGCCCCTGGGAAGCACTCTTCCCATTCATAGCAAGGGAAAAGCACTGCTTTCTGCATTGCCAAGGAAGAGTGTCCCAGTCGTCAAAGAGCCTCGCGAAAGCAGTGCTGGGCAGCCTCTGTTTGCAAGTCGACTGGCCTCAGAGACTGAAAGAGAACTCCACTGCCAATACACAGTGGGCTGATGATTCAGGCCGGGACTCAGGACAGCACTCTCACAGAAGCGAAGGCTAAGCTCTGCGTCCAGCCTGAAGACCAGTACACTTTTCACACTTAACTCTGTCGGGATGTGCAAGAGCCATGGTCACCGAGGCCTACCTAAGGTTCTGAAATACTTCCCCAGTTCAGCCTAGGCAGAGGACCCTGTTGCCAAAGGATCTCCATGGAAGGGCCCTGTGGGTTCCGTGTGTTTCCTTGAGGTAGTCAGAAAAGACTGAGGGTAACTATAGGAGCTCATGTTTGAAACCAGGCTACCCTGGCAAAACCTTATTTTCCTCCGTGGTAGGCCAGACAGTTGCGCTTTGAAAGCTGCCTGAAAAAAACTCCTGCTGCCCATCTTCTCTTTGCTGCCTGAAGGCGTCACGAAAGTACTATGAGTGTACTCGTATGAGGCATGCTGTCTCAGTTCCTTGCTGGGAGCTCCTCCAGGAGAACTCTGGAACTTACCAGCCAAAGAAATGGCACCCCAGGCCTCAAGGAAAAGTCCAGATTTCTCCCATTGCAAGCTTATTTGTGCCATAGTAGCGAAGAAGCATGTGTTAAAGGAAAGCTGCAACACGGTTACATATTTCAGACTCGTTGTGCACTAACGTTCTTTGTAACATCTGTGAAGGGGCACTGAACGCCGCCAACTCTTCTGTTGCCTTTGAGTCCCAGGAGGCAAACGGGTTCGTTTGCTTTAACGCTGTGAATGTGCAGCGGTAATGGCAAAGCCCTGCCCGGATCGCTCGACAGCTCTCGTTTGTACAGCATTCAAACGGCCTCAGGAACGCCGTTCTAAGCAGCCTTACATTCCATGCTGGTGTGCCCCAAGGAGGAATTTGGATTCTTCTGAGAAACACCACTGTGCCTCACTAATGAAACCTGTGAAAACCCAAAAGACCTCTCCCTACGGCAGTCGGAAGCTAGATGTTGAGTTCCAGCCTGAAAACAACGGACAGCTTTCCCTGTGACAATGCTGGACTTCTGGGACCATCCAGATTCACCAAGGCCTAAGTTTTGCACGGCGGGGGAATGCTCTTGTGCATGTACAGCAGTCCCCACGTGAAAACCTTTCTTAGCAGATGGAGGCAGTCTTTCCCTTGTACTAGGTAGCTAGGCAGAATCATCAGATAAACATGCTTTGTCATCGAGCTTGAAAGTGGGACACTGATGGGAAAGATCACATTCTCCCGCTTTGCAAGCGACTTGCTTTTGGCTTCAAAGCTGCTTGAACAGCACTAGCGGCCCACCTTCTCTTCACTGCAGGAGTGTCGCTGTGGGCCAAGGCTGCGTTCTCTCAATGCCAAAAATGTGCTGACAATTCCCTTCTAGAAACTCATCCTACTGCACTCCAAATTCAGCTCCGGCCAATGAAAGGTGACCTAAGGCCACAAGGTAAGATCCAGTGTTTCATATCAGCAGAGCTGGGTGTGCATTGTATCCATGAAACCATACTATGAAATGGAGTGCCTTAACTCTGCTATGCCCCTGGGGACACATAGGACAGTCGATCGTGCACCCGTTTCGCAAGATGACCGCTGTGTGCCTGAAGAGCGTCCTCTGGCTTCTGAGGAACCCTAGGCGAAATAGGCCCCTGGGAAGCACTCTTCCCATTCATAGCAAGGGAAAAGCACTGCTTTCTGCATTGCCAAGGAAGAGTGTCCCAGTCGTCAAAGAGCCTCGCGAAAGCAGTGCTGGGCAGCCTCTGTTTGCAAGTCGACTGGCCTCAGAGACTGAAAGAGAACTCCACTGCCAATACACAGTGGGCTGATGATTCAGGCCGGGACTCAGGACAGCACTCTCACAGAAGCGAAGGCTAAGCTCTGCGTCCAGCCTGAGGACCAGTACACTTTTCACACTTAACTCTGTCGGGATGTGCAAGAGCCATGGTCACCGAGGCCTACCTAAGGTTCTGAAATACTTCCCCAGTTCAGCCTAGGCAGAGGACCCTGTTGCCAAAGGATCTCCATGGAAGGGCCCTGTGGGTTCCGTGTGTTTCCTTGAGGTAGTCAAAAACGACTGAGGGTAACTATAGGAGCTCATGTTTGAAACCAGGCTACCCTGGCAAAACCTTATTTTCCTCCGTGGTAGGCCAGACAGTTGCGCTTTGAAAGCTGCCTGAAAAAAACTCCTGCTGCCCATCTTCTCTTTGCTGCCTGAAGGCGTCACGAAAGTACTATGAGTGTACTCGTATGAGGCATGCTGTCTCAGTTCCTTGCTGGGAGCTCCTCCAGGAGAACTCTGGAACTTACCAGCCAAAGAAATGGCACCCCAGGCCTCAAGGAAAAGTCCAGATTTCTCCCATTGCAAGCTTATTTGTGCCATAGTAGCGAAGAAGCATGTGTTAAAGGAAAGCTGCAACACGGTTACATATTTCAGACTCGTTGTGCACTCACGTTCTTTGTAACATCTGTGAAGGGGCACTGAACGCCGCCAACTCTTCTGTTGCCTTTGAGTCCCAGGAGGCAAACGGGTTCGTTTGCTTTAACGCTGTGAATGTGCAGCGGTAATGGCAAAGCCCTGCCCGGATCGCTCGACAGCTCTCGTTTGTACAGCATTCAAACGGCCTCAGGAACGCCGTTCTAAGCAGCCTTACATTCCATGCTGGTGTGCCCCAAGGAGGAATTTGGATTCTTCTGAGAAACACCACTGTGCCTCACTAATGAAACCTGTGAAAACCCAAAAGACCTCTCCCTACGGCAGTCGGAAGCTAGATGTTGAGTTCCAGCCTGAAAACAACGGACAGCTTTCCCTGTGACAATGCTGGACTTCTGGGACCATCCAGATTCACCAAGGCCTAAGTTTTGCACGGCGGGGGAATGCTCTTGTGCATGTACAGCAGTCCCCACGTGAAAACCTTTCTTAGCAGATGGAGGCAGTCTTTCCCTTGTACTAGGTAGCTAGGCAGAATCATCAGATAAACATGCTTTGTCATCGAGCTTGAAAGTGGGACACTGATGGGAAAGATCACATTCTCCCGCTTTGCAAGCGACTTGCTTTTGGCTTCAAAGCTGCTTGAACAGCACTAGCGGCCCACCTTCTCTTCACTGCAGGAGTGTCGCTGTGGGCCAAGGCTGCGTTCTCTCAATGCCAAAAATGTGCTGACAATTCCCTTCTAGAAACTCATCCTACTGCACTCCAAATTCAGCTCCGGCCAATGAAAGGTGACCTAAGGCCACAAGGTAAGTTCCAGTGTTTCATATCAGCAGAGCTGGGTGTGCATTGTATCCATGAAACCATACTATGAAATGGAGTGCCTTAACTCTGCTATGCCCCTGGGGACACATAGGACAGTCGATCGTGCACCCGTTTCGCATGATGACCGCTGTGTGCCTGAAGAGCGTCCTCTGGCTTCTGAGGAACCCTAGGCGAAATAGGCCCCTGGGAAGCACTCTTCCCATTCATAGCAAGGGAAAAGTACTGCTTTCTGGGTTGCCAAGGAAGAGTGTCCCAGTCGTCAAAGAGCCTCGCGAAAGCAGTGCTGGGCAGCCTCTGTTTGCAAGTCGACTGGCCTCAGAGACTGAAAGAGAACTCGCCTGCCAATATACAGTGGGCTGATGATTCAGGCCGGGACTCAGGACAGCACTCTCACAGAAGCGAAGGCTAAGCTCTGCGTCCAGCCTGAAGACCAGTACACTTTTCACACTTAACTCTGTTGGGATGTGCAAGAGCCATGGTCACCGAGGCCTACCTAAGGTTCTGAAATACTTCCCCAGTTCAGCCTAGGCAGAGGACCCTGTTGCCAAAGGATCTCCATGGAAGGGCCCTGTGGGTTCCGTGTGTTTCCTTGAGGTAGTCAGAAACGACTGAGGGTAACTATAGGAGCTCATGTTTGAAACCAGGCTACCCTGGCAAAACCTTATTTTCCTCCGTGGTAGGCCAGACAGTTGCGCTTTGAAAGCTGCCTGAAAAACACTCCTGCTGCCCATCTTCCCTTTGCTGCCTGAAGGCGTCACGAAAGTACTATGAGTGTACTCGTATGAGGCATGCTGTCTCAGTTCCTTGCTGGGAGCTCCTCCAGGAGCACTCTGGAACTTACCAGCCAAAGAAATGGCACCCCAGGCCTCAAGGAAAAGTCCAGATTTCTCCCATTGCAAGCTTATTTGTGCCATAGTAGCGAAGAAGCATGTGTTAAAGGAAAGCTGCAACACGGTTACATATTTCAGACTCGTTGTGCACTCACGTTCTTTGTAACATCTGTGAAGGGGCACTGAACGCCGCCAACTCTTCTGTTGCCTTTGAGTCCCAGGAGGCAAACGGGTTCGTTTGCTTTAACGCTGTGAATGTGCAGCGGTAATGGCAAAGCCCTGCCCGGATCGCTCGACAGCTTTCGTTTGTACAGCATTCAAACGGCCTCAGGAACGCCGTTCTAAGCAGCCTTACATTCCATGCTGGTGTGCCCCAAGGAGGAATTTGGATTCTTCTGAGAAACACCACTGTGCCTCACTAATGAAACCTGTGAAAACCCAAAAGACCTCTCCCTACGGCAGTCGGAAGCTAGATGATGAGTTCCAGCCTGAAAACAACGGACAGCTTTCCCTGTGACAATGCTGGACTTCTGGGACCATCCAGATTCACCAAGGCCTAACTTTTGCACGGCGGGGGAATGCTCTTGTGCATGTACAGCAGTCCCCACGTGAAAACCTTTCTTAGCAGATGGAGGCAGTCTTTCCCTTGTACTAGGTAGCTATGCAGAATCATCAGATAAACATGCTTTGTCATCGAGCTTGAAAGTGGGACACTGATGGGAAAGATCACATTCTCCCGCTTTGCAAGCGACTTGCTTTTGGCTTCAAAGCTGCCTGAACAGCACTAGCGGCCCACCTTCTCTTCACTGCAGGACTGTCGCTGTGGGCCAAGGCTGCGTTCTCTCAATGCCAAAAATGTGCTGACAATTCCCTTCTAGAAACTCATCCTACTGCACTCCAAATTCAGCTCCGGCCAATGAAAGGTGACCTAAGGCCACAAGGTAAGTTCCAGTGTTTCATATCAGCAGAGCTGGGTGTGCATTGTATCCATGAAACCATACTATGAAATGGAGTGCCTTAACTCTGCTATGCCCCTGGGGACACATAGGACAGTCGATCGTGCACCCGTTTCGCATGATGACCGCTGTGTGCCTGAAGAGCGTCCTCTGGCTTCTGAGGAACCCTAGGCGAAATAGGCCCCTGGGAAGCACTCTTCCCATTCATAGCAAGGGAAAAGTACTGCTTTCTGGGTTGCCAAGGAAGAGTGTCCCAGTCGTCAAAGAGCCTCGCGAAAGCAGTGCTGGGCAGCCTCTGTTTGCAAGTCGACTGGCCTCAGAGACTGAAAGAGAACTCCACTGCCAATACACAGTGGGCTGATGATTCAGGCCGGGACTCAGGACAGCACTCTCACAGAAGCGAAGGCTAAGCTCTGCGTCCAGCCTGAAGACCAGTACGCTTTTCACACTTAACTCTGTCGGGATGTGCAAGAGCCATGGTCACCGAGGCCTACCTAAGGTACTGAAATACTTCCCCAGTTCAGCCTAGGCAGAGGACCCTGTTGCCAAAGGATCTCCATGGAAGGGCCCTGTGGGTTCCGTGTGTTTCCTTGAGGTAGTCAGAAACGACTGAGGGTAACTATAGGAGCTCATGTTTGAAACCAGGCTACCCTGGCAAAACCTTATTTTCCTCCGTGGTAGGCCAGACAGTTGCGGTTTGAAAGCTGCCTGAAAAACACTCCTGCTGCCCATCTTCTCTTTGCTGCCTGAAGGCGTCACGAAAGTACTATGAGTGTACTCGTATGAGGCATGCTGTCTCAGTTCCTTGCTGGGAGCTCCTCCAGGAGCACTCTGGAACTTACCAGCCAAAGAAATGGTACCCCAGGCATCAAGTAAAAGTCCAGATGTCTCCCATTGTAAGCTTAGGTGTGCCATAGAAGCGAAGAAGCATGTGTTAAAGAAATGCTTCCACTCTGTTATGTATTTCACGACTCGTTGTGCACTCAAGTTCGTTGTAACATCTGTGAAGGAGCACTGAACGCCGCCAACTCTTCTGTTGCCTTTGAGTCCCAGGAGGCAAACGGGTTCGGTTGCTTTAACGCTGTGAATGTGCAGCGGTAATGGCAAAGCCCTGCCCGGATCGCTCGACAGCTCTCGTTTGTACAGCATTCAAACGGCCTCAGGAACGCCGTTCTAAGCAGCCTTACATTCCATGCTGGTGTGCCCCAAGGAGGAATTTGGATTCTTCTGAGAAACACCACTGTGCCACACTAATGAAACCTGTGAAAACCCAAAGGACCTCTCCCTACGGCAGTCGGAAGCTAGATGTTGAGTTCCAGCCTGAAAACAACGGACAGCTTTCCCTGTGACAATGCTGGTCTTCTGGGACCATCCAGATTCACCAAGGCCTAACTTTTGCACGGCGGGGGAATGCTCTTGTGCATGTACAGCAGTCCCCACGTGAAAACCTTTCTTAGCAGATGGAGGCAGTCTTTCCCTTGTACTAGGTAGCTAGGCAGAATCATCAGATAAACATGCTTTGTCATCGAGCTTGAAAGTGGGACACTGATGGGAAAGTTCACATTTTCCCGCTTTGCAAGCGACTTGCTTTGGGCTTCAAAGCTGCCTGAACAGCACTAGCGGCCCACCTTCTCTTCACTGCAGGAGTGTCGCTGTGGGCCAAGGCTGCGTTCTCTCAATGCCAAAAATGTGCTGACAATTCCCTTCTAGAAACTCATCCTACTGCACTCCAAATTCAGCTCCGGCCAAAGAAAGGTGACCTAAGGCCACAAGGTAAGTTCCAGTGTTGCACATCAGCAGAGCTGGGTGTGCATTGGTATCCACGAAACCATACTCTGAAATGGAGTGCCTTAACTCTGCTATGCCCCTGGGGACACATAGGACAGTCGATCGTGCACCCGTTTCGCATGATGAACGCTGTGTGCCTGAAGAGCGTCCTCTGGCTTCTGAGGAACCCTAGGCGAAAAAGGCCCCTGGGAAGCACTCTTCCCATTCATAGCAAGGGAAAAGTACTGCTTTCCGGGTTGCCAAGGAAGAGTGTCCCAGTCGTCAAAGAGCCTCGCGAAAGCAGTGCTGGGCAGCCTCTGTTTGCAAGTCGACTGGCCTCAGTGACTGAAAGAGAACTCCACTGCCAATACACAGTGGGCTGATGATTCAGGCCGGGACTCAGGACAGCACTCTCACAGAAGCGAAGGCTAAGCTCTGCGTCCAGCCTGAAGACCAGTACACTTTTCACACTTAACTCTGTTGGGATGTGTAAGAGCCAGGTCACCGAGGCCTACCTGAGGTACTGAAATACTTCCCCAGTTCAGCCTAGGCAGAGGACCCTGTTGCCAAAGGATCTCCATGGAAGGGCCCTGTGGGTTCCGTGTGTTTCCTTGAGGTAGTCAGAAACGACTGAGGGTAACTATAGGAGCTCATGTTTGAAACCAGGCTACCCTGGCAAAACCTTATTTTCCTCCGTGGTAGGCCAGACAGTTGCGCTTTGAAAGCTGCCTGAAAAACACTCCTGCTGCCCATCTTCCCTTTGCTGCCTGAAGGCGTCACCAAAGTACTATGAGTTTACTCGTATGAGGCATGCTGTCTCAGTTCCTTGCTGGGAGCTCCTCCAGGAGCACTCTGGAACTTACCAGCCAAAGAAATGGCACCCCAGGCCTCAAGGAAAAGTCCAGATTTCTCCCATTGCAAGCTTAGTTGTGCCATAGTAGCGAAGAAGCATGTGTTAAAGGAAAGCTGCAACACGGTTACATATTTCAGACTCGTTGTGCACTCACGTTCTTTGTAACATCTGTGAAGGGGCACTGAACGCCGCCAACACTTCTGTTGCCTTTGAGTCCCAGGAGGCAAACGGGTTCGTTTGCTTTAACGCTGTGAATGTGCAGCGGTAATGGCAAAGCCCTGCCCGGATCGCTCGACAGCTCTCGTTTGTACAGCATTCAAACGGCCTCAGGTACGCCGTTCTATGCAGCCTTACATTCCATGCTGGTGTGCCCCAAGGAGGAATTTGGATTCTTCTGAGAAACACCACTGTGCCTCACTAATGAAACCTGTGAAAACCCAAAGGACCTCTCCCTACGGCAGTCGGAAGCTAGATGTTGAGTTCCAGCCTGAAAACAACGGACAGCTTTCCCTGTGACAATGCTGGACTTCTGGGACCATCCAGATTCACCAAGGCCTAACTTTTGCACGGTGGGGGAATGCTCTTGTGCATGTACAGCAGTCCCAACGTGAAAACCTTTCTTAGCAGTTGGAGGCATTCTTTCCCTTGTACTAGATAGCTAGGCCGAATCATCAGATAAACATGCTTTGTCATCGAGCTTGAAAGTGGGACACTGATGGGAAAGATCACATTCTCCCGCTTTGCAAGCGACTTGCTTTTGGCTTTTAAAGCTGCCTGAACAGCACTAGCGGCCCACCTTCTCTTCACTGCAGGAGTGTCGCTGTGGGCCAAGGCTGCGTTCTCTCAATGCCAAAAATGTGCTGACAATTCCCTTCTAGAAACTCATCCTACTGCACTCCAAATTCAGCTCCGGCCAATGAAAGGTGACCTAAGGCCACAAGGTAAGTTCCAGTGTTTCATATCAGCAGAGCTGGGTGTGCATTGTATCCATGAAACCATACTATGAAATGGAGTGCCTTAACTCTGCTATGCCCCTGGGGACACATAGGACAGTCGATCGTGCACCCGTTTCGCATGATGACCGCTGTGTGCCTGAAGAGCGTCCTCTGGCTTCTGAGGAACCCTAGGCGAAATAGGCCCCTGGGAAGCACTCTTCCCATTCATAGCAAGGGAAAAGTACTGCTTTCTGGGTTGCCAAGGAAGAGTGTCCCAGTCGTCAAAGAGCCTCGCGAAAGCAGTGCTGGGCAGCCTCTGTTTGCAAGTCGACTGGCCTCAGAGACTGAAAGAGAACTCCACTGCCAATACACAGTGGGCTGCTGATTCAGTCCGGGACTCAGGACAGCACTCTCACAGAAGCGAAGGCTAAGCTCTGCGTCCAGCCTGAAGACCAGTACACTTTTCACACTTAACTCTGTTGGGTTGTGCAAGAGCCATGGTCACCGAGGTCTACCTAAGGTACTGAAATACTTCCCCAGTTCAGCCTAGGCAGAGGACCCTGTTGCCAAAGGATCTCCATGGAAGGGCCCTGTGGGTTCCGTGTGTTTCCTTGAGGTAGTCAGAAACGACTGAGGGTAACTATAGGAGCTCATGTTTGAAACCAGGCTACCCTGGCAAAACCTTATTTTCCTCCGTGGTAGGCGAGACAGTTGTGCTTTGAAAGCTGCCTGAAAAACACTCCTGCTGCCCATCTTCTCTTTGCTGCCTGAAGGCGTCACCAAAGTACTATGAGTGTACTCGTATGAGGCATGCTGTCTCAGTTCCTTGCGGGGAGCTCCTCCAGGAGCACTCTGGAACTTACCAGCCAAAGAAATGGCACCCCAGGCCTCAAGGAAAAGTCCAGATGTCTCCCATTGTAAGCTTAGGTGTGCCATAGAAGCGAAGAAGCATGTGTTAAAGAAATGCTTCCACTCTGTTATGTATTTCACGACTCGTTGTGCACTCACGTTCGTTGTAACATCTGTGTAGGAGCACTGAACGCCGCCAACTCTTCTGTTGCCTTTGAGTCCCAGGAGGCAAACGGGTTCGTTTGCTTTAACGCTGTGAATGTGCAGCGGTAATGGCAAAGCCCTGCCCGGATCGCTCGACAGCTCTCGTTTGTACAGCATTCAAACGGCCTCAGGAACGCCGTTCTAAGCAGCCTTACATTCCATGCTGGTGTGCCCCAAGGAGGAATTTGGATTCTTCTGAGAAACACCACTGTGCCACACTAATGAAACCTGTGAACTCCCAAAGGACGTCTCCCTACGGCAGTCGGAAGCTAGATGTTGAGTTCCAGCCTGAAAACAACGGACAGCTTTCCCTGTGACAATGCTGGTCTTCTGGGACCATCCAGATTCACCAAGGCCTAACTTTTGCACGGCGGGGGAATGCTCTTGTGCATGTACAGCAGTCCCCACGTGAAAACCTTTCTTAGCAGATGGAGGCAGTCTTTCCCTTGTACTAGGTAGCTAGGCAGAATCATCAGATAAACATGCTTTGTCATCGAGCTTGAAAGTGGGACACTGATGGGAAAGTTCACATTTTCCCGCTTTGCAAGCGACTTGCTTTTGGCTTCAAAGCTGCCTGAAAAGCACGAGCGGCCCACCTTCTCTTCACTGCAGGAGTGTCGCTGTGGGCCAAGGCTGCGTTCTCTCAATGCCAAAAATGTGCTGACAATTCCCTTCTAGAAACTCATCCTACTGCACTCCAAATTCAGCTCCGGCCAAAGAAAGGTGACCTAAGGCCACAAGGTAATTTCCAGTGTTGCATATCAGCAGAGCTGGGTGTGCATTGGTATCCACGAAACCATACTCTGAAATGGAGTGCCTTAACTCTGCTATGCCCCTGGGGACACATAGGACAGTCGATCGTGCACCCGTTTCGCATGATGAACGCTGTGTGCCTGAAGAGCGTCTTCTGGCTTCTGAGGAATCCTAGGCGAAAAAGGCCCCTGGGAAGCACTCTTCCCATTCATAGCAAGGGAAAAGTACTGCTTTCTGGGTTGCCAAGGAAGAGTGTCCCAGTCGTCAAAGAGCCTCGCGAAAGCAGTGCTGGGCAGCCTCTGTTTGCAAGTCGACTGGCCTCAGAGACTGAAAGAGAACTCGCCTGCCAATATACAGTGGGCTGATGATTCAGGCCGGGACTCAGGACAGCACTCTCACAGAAGCGAAGGCTAAGCTCTGCGTCCAGCCTGAAGACCAGTACACTTTTCACACTTAACTCTGTTGGGATGTGCAAGAGCCATGGTCACCGAGGCCTACCTAAGGTTCTGAAATACTTCCCCAGTTCAGCCTAGGCAGAGGACCCTGTTGCCAAAGGATCTCCATGGAAGGGCCCTGTGGGTTCCGTGTGTTTCCTTGAGGTAGTCAGAAACGACTGAGGGTAACTATAGGAGCTCATGTTTGAAACCAGGCTACCCTGGCAAAACCTTATTTTCCTCCGTGGTAGGCCAGACAGTTGCGCTTTGAAAGCTGCCTGAAAAAAACTCCTGCTGCCCATCTTCTCTTTGCTGCCTGAAGGCGTCACGAAAGTACTATGAGTGTACTCGTATGAGGCATGCTGTCTCAGTTCCTTGCTGGGAGCTCCTCCAGGAGCACTCTGGAACTTACCAGCCAAAGAAATGGCACCCCAGGCCTCAAGGAAAAGTCCAGATTTCTCCCATTGCAAGCTTATTTGTGCCATAGTAGCGAAGAAGCATGTGTTAAAGGAAAGCTGCAACACGGTTACATATTTCAGACTCGTTGTGCACTCACGTTCTTTGTAACATCTGTGAAGGGGCACTGAACGCCGCCAACTCTTCTGTTGCCTTTGAGTCCCAGGAGGCAAACGGGTTCGTTTGCTTTAACGCTGTGAATGTGCAGCGGTAATGGCAAAGCCCTGCCCGGATCGCTCGACAGCTCTCGTTTGTACAGCATTCAAACGGCCTCAGGAACGCCGTTCTAAGCAGCCTTACATTCCATGCTGGTGTGCCCCAAGGAGGAATTTGGATTCTTCTGAGAAACACCACTGTGCCTCACTAATGAAACCTGTGAAAACCCAAAAGACCTCTCCCTACGGCAGTCGGAAGCTAGATGTTGAGTTCCAGCCTGAAAACAACGGACAGCTTTCCCTGTGACAATGCTGGACTTCTGGGACCATCCAGATTCACCAAGGCCTAACTTTTGCACGGCGGGGGAATGCTCTTGTGCATGTACAGCAGTCCCCACGTGAAAACCTTTCTTAGCAGATGGAGGCAGTCTTTCCCTTGTACTAGGTAGCTAGGGAGAATCATCAGATAAACATGCTTTGTCATCGAGCTTGAAAGTGGGACACTGATGGGAAAGATCACATTCTCCCGCTTTGCAAGCGACTTGCTTTTGGCTTCAAAGCTGCTTGAACAGCACTAGCGGCCCACCTTCTCTTCACTGCAGGAGTGTCACTGTGGGCCAAGGCTGCGTTCTCTCAATGCCAAAAATGTGCTGACAATTCCCTTCTAGAAACTCATCCTACTGCACTCCAAATTCAGCTCCGGCCAATGAAAGGTGACCTAAGGCCACAAGGTAAGTTCCAGTGTTTCATATCAGCAGAGCTGGGTGTGCATTGTATCCATGAAACCATACTATGAAATGGAGTGCCTTAACTCTGCTATGCCCCTGGGGACACATAGGACAGTCGATCGTGCACCCGTTTCGCATGATGACCGCTGTGTGCCTGAAGAGCGTCCTCTGGCTTCTGAGGAACCCTAGGCGAAAAAGGCCCCTGGGAAGCACTCTTCCCATTCATAGCAAGGGAAAAGTACTGCTTTCCGGGTTGCCAAGGAAGAGTGTCCCAGTCGTCAAAGAGCCTCGCGAAAGCAGTGCTGGGCAGCCTCTGTTTGCAAGTCGACTGGCCTCAGTGACTGAAAGAGAACTCCACTGCCAATACACAGTGGGCTGATGATTCAGGCCGGGACTCAGGACAGCACTCTCACAGAAGCGAAGGCTAAGCTCTGCGTCCAGCCTGAAGACCAGTACACTTTTCACACTTAACTCTGTTGGGATGTGCAAGAGCCAGGTCACCGAGGCCTACCTGAGGTACTGAAATACTTCCCCAGTTCAGCCTAGGCAGAGGACCCTGTTGCCAAAGGATCTCCATGGAAGGGCCCTGTGGGTTCCGTGTGTTTCCTTGAGGTAGTCAGAAACGACTGAGGGTAACTATAGGAGCTCATGTTTGAAACCAGGCTACCCTGGCAAAACCTTATTTTCCTCCGTGGTAGGCCAGACAGTTGCGCTTTGAAAGCTGCCTGAAAAACACTCCTGCTGCCCATCTTCCCTTTGCTGCCTGAAGGCGTCACCAAAGTACTATGAGTTTACTCGTATGAGGCATGCTGTCTCAGTTCCTTGCTGGGAGCTCCTCCAGGAGCACTCTGGAACTTACCAGCCAAAGAAATGGCACCCCAGGCCTCAAGGAAAAGTCCAGATTTCTCCCATTGCAAGCTTAGTTGTGCCATAGTAGCGAAGAAGCATGTGTTAAAGGAAAGCTGCAACACGGTTACATATTTCAGACTCGTTGTGCACTCAAGTTCTTTGTAACATCTGTGAAGGGGCACTGAACGCCGCCAACACTTCTGTTGCCTTTGAGTCCCAGGAGGCAAACGGGTTCGTTTGCTTTAACGCTGTGAATGTGCAGCGGTAATGGCAAAGCCCTGCCCGGATCGCTCGACAGCTCTCGTTTGTACAGCATTCAAACGGCCTCAGGTACGCCGTTCTAAGCAGCCTTACATTCCATGCTGGTGTGCCCCAAGGAGGAATTTGGATTCTTCTGAGAAACACCACTGTGCCTCACTAATGAAACCTGTGAAAACCCAAAGGACCTCTCCCTACGGCAGTCGGAAACTAGATGTTGAGTTCCAGCCTGAAAACAACGGACAGCTTTCCCTGTGACAATGCTGGACTTCTGGGACCATCCAGATTCACCAAGGCCTAACTTTTGCACGGCGGGGGAATGCTCTTGTGCATGTACAGCAGTCCCCACGTGAAAACCTTTCTTAGCAGTTGGAGGCATTCTTTCCCTTGTACTAGATAGCTAGGCCGAATCATCAGATAAACATGCTTTGTCATCGAGTTTGAAAGTGGGACACTGATGGGAAAGATCACATTCTCCCGCTTTGCAAGCGACTTGCTTTTGGCTTTTAAAGCTGCCTGAACAGCACTAGCGGCCCACCTTCTCTTCACTGCAGGAGTGTCGCTGTGGGCCAAGGCTGCGTTCTCTCAATGCCAAAAATGTGCTGACAATTCCCTTCTAGAAACTCATCCTACTGCACTCCAAATTCAGCTCCGGCCAATGAAAGGTGACCTAAGGCCACAAGGTAAGTTCCAGTGTTTCATATCAGCAGAGCTGGGTGTGCATTGTATCCATGAAACCATACTATGAAATGGAGTGCCTTAACTCTGCTATGCCCCTGGGGACACATAGGACAGTCGATCGTGCACCCGTTTCGCATGATGAACGCTGTGTGCCTGAAGAGCGTCCTCTGGCTTCTGAGGAACCCTAGGCGAAAAAGGCCCCTGGGAAGCACTCTTCCCATTCATAGCAAGGGAACAGTACTGCTTTCCGGGTTGCCAAGGAAGAGTGTCCCAGTCGTCAAAGAGCCTCGCGAAAGCAGTGCTGGGCAGACTCTGTTTGCAAGTCGACTGGCCTCAGTGACTGAAAGAGAACTCCACTGCCAATACACAGTGGGCTGATGATTCAGGTAGGGACTCAGGACATCACTCTCACAGAAGCGAAGGCTAAGCTCTGCCTCAAGCCTGAAGACCAGTACACTTTTCACACTTAACTCTGTTGGGATGTGCAAGAGCCATGGTCACCGAGGCCTACCTAAGGTACTGAAATACTTCCCCAGTTCAGCCTAGGCAGAGGACCCTGTTGCCAAAGGATCTCCATGGAAGGGCCCTGTGGGTTCCGTGTGTTTCCTTGAGGTAGTCAGAAACGACTGAGGGTAACTATAGGAGCTCATGTTTGAAACCAGGCTACCCTGGCAAAACCTTATTTTCCTCCGTGGTAGGCCAGACAGTTGCGCTTTGAAAGCTGCCTGAAAAACACTCCTGCTGCCCATCTTCTCTTTGCTGCCTGAAGGCGTCACGAAAGTACTATGAGTGTACTCGTATGAGGCATGCTGTCTCAGTTCCTTGCTGGGAGCTCCTCCAGGAGCACTCTGGAACTTACCAGCCAAAGAAATGGCACCCCAGGCATCAAGTAAAAGTCCAGATGTCTCCCATTGTAAGCTTAAGTGTGCCATAGAAGCGAAGAAGCATGTGTTAAAGAAATGCTTCCACTCTGTTATGTATTTCACGACTCGTAGTGCACTCACGTTCGTTGTAACATCTGTGAAGGAGCACTGAACGCCGCCAACTCTTCTGTTGCCTTTGAGTCCCAGGAGGCAAACGGGTTCGTTTGCTTTAACGCTGTGAATGTGCAGCGGTAATGGCAAAGCCCTGCCCGGATCGCTCGACAGCTCTCGTTTGTACAGCATTCAAACGGCCTCAGGAACGCCGTTCTAAGCAGCCTTACATTCCATGCTGGTGTGCCCCAAGGAGGAATTTGGATTCTTCTGAGAAACACCACTGTGCCACACTAATGAAACCTGTGAACTCCCAACGGACGTCTCCCTACGGCAGTCGGAAGCTAGATGTTGAGTTCCAGCCTGAAAACAACGGACAGCTTTCCCTGTGACAATGCTGGACTTCTGGGACCATCCAGATTCACCAAGGCCTAACTTTTGCACGGCGGGGGAATGCTCTTGTGCATGTACAGCAGTCCCCACGTGAAAACCTTTCTTAGCAGATGGAGGCAGTCTTTCCCTTGTACTAGGTAGCTAGGCAGAATCATCAGATAAACATGCTTTGTCATCGAGCTTGAAAGTGGGACACTGATGGGAAAGTTCACATTTTCCCGCTTTGCAAGCGACTTGCTTTTGGCTTCAAAGCTGCCAGAACAGCACTAGCGGCCCACCTTCTCTTCACTGCAGGAGTGTCGCTGTGGGCCAAGGCTGCGTTCTCTCAATGCCAAAAATGTGCTGACAATTCCCTTCTAGAAACTCATCCTACTGCACTCCAAATTCAGCTCCGGCCAAAGAAAGGTGACCTAAGGCCACAAGGTAAGTTCCAGTGTTGCATATCAGCAGAGCTGGGTGTGCATTGTTATCCAGGAAACCATACTCTGAAATGGAGTGCCTTAACTCTGCTATGCCCCTGGGGACACATAGGACAGTCGATCGTGCACCCGTTTCGCATGATGAACGCTGTGTTCCTGAAGATCGTCCTCTGGCTTCTGAGGAACCCTAGGCGAAAAAGGCCCCTTGGAAGCACTCTTCCCATTCATAGCAAGGGAAAAGTACTGCTTTCCGGGTTGCCAAGGAAGAGTGTCCCAGTCGTCAAAGAGCCTCGCGAAAGCAGTGCTGGGCAGCCTCTGTTTGCAAGTCGACTGGCCTCAGTGACTGAAAGAGAACTCCACTGCCAATACACAGTGGGCTGATGATTCAGGCCGGTACTCAGGAGAGCACTCTCACAGAAGCGAAGGCTAAGCTCTGCGTCCAGCCTGAAGACCAGTACACTTTTCACACTTAACTCTGTTGGGATGTGCAAGAGCCATGGTCACCGAGGCCTACCTAAGGTACTGAAATACTTCCCCAGTTCAGCCTAGGCAGAGGACCCTGTTGCCAAAGGATCTCGATGGAAGGGCCGTGTGGGTTCCGTGTGTTTCCTTGAGGGAGTCAGAAACGACTGAGGGTAACTATAGGAGCTCATGTTTGAAACCAGGCTACCCTGGCAAAACCTTATTTTCCTCCGTGGTAGGCCAGACAGTTGCGCTTTGAAAGCTGCCTGAAAAAAACTCCTGCTGCCCATCTTCTCTTTGCTGCCTGAAGGCGTCACGAAAGTACTATGAGTGTACTCGTATGAGGCATGCTGTCTCAGTTCCTTGCTGGGAGCTCCTCCAGGAGCACTCTGGAACTTACCAGCAAAAGAAATGGCACCCCAGGCATCAAGGAAAAGTCCAAATTTCTCCCATTGCAAGCTTATTTGTGCCATAGTAGCGAAGAAGCATGTGTTAAAGGAAAGCTGCAACACGGTTACATATTTCAGACTCGTTGTGCACTCACGTTCTTTGTAACATCTGTGAAGGGGCACTGAACGCCGCCAACTCTTCTGTTGCCTTTGAGTCCCAGGAGGCAAACGGGTTCGTTTGCTTTAACGCTGTGAATGTGCAGCGGTAATGGCAAAGCCCTGCCCGGATCGCTCGACAGCTCTCGTTTGTACAGCATTCAAACGGCCTCAGGAACGCCGTTCTAAGCAGCCTTACATTCCATGCTGGTGTGCCCCAAGGAGGAATTTGGATTCTTCTGAGAAACACCACTGTGCCTCACTAATGAAACCTGTGAACTCCCAAAGGACGTCTCCCTACGGCAGTCGGAAGCTAGATGTTGAGTTCCAGCCTGAAAACAACGGAGAGCTTTCCCTGTGACAATGCTGGACTTCTGGGACCATCCAGATTCACCAAGGTCTAACTTTTGCACGGCGGGGGAATGCTCTTGTGCATGTACAGCAGTCCCCACGTGAAAACCTTTCTTAGCAGATGGAGGCAGTCTTTCCCTTGTACTAGGTAGCTAGGCAGAATCATCAGATAAACATGCTTTGTCATCGAGCTTGAAAGTGGGACACTGATGGGAAAGATCACATTCTCCCGCTTTGCAAGCGACTTGCTTTTGGCTTCAAAGCTGCTTGAACAGCACTAGCGGCCCACCTTCTCTTCACTGCAGGAGTGTCGCTGTGGGCCAAGGCTGCGTTCTCTCAATGCCAAAAATGTGCTGACAATTCCCTTCTAGAAACTCATCCTACTGCACTCCAAATTCAGCTCCGGCCAATGAAAGGTGACCTAAGGCCACAAGGTAAGTTCCAGTGTTTCATATCAGCAGAGCTGGGTGTGCATTGTATCCATGAAACCATACTCTGAAATGGAGTGCCTTAACTCTGCTATGCCCCTGGCGACACATAGGACAGTCGATCGTGCACCCATTTCGCATGATGACCACTGTGTGCCTGAAGAGCGTCCTCTGGCTTCTGAGGAACCCTAGGTGAAATAGGCCCCTGGGAAGCACTCTTCCCATTCATAGCAAGGGAAAAGTACTGCTTTCTGGGTTGCCAAGGAAGAGTGTCCCAGTCGTCAAAGAGCCTCGCGAAAGCAGTGCTGGGCAGACTCTGTTTGCAAGTCGACTGGCCTCAGTGACTGAAAGAGAACTCCACTGCTAATACACAGTGTGCTGACGATTGAGGCCTGGACTCAGGACAGCACGCAGGCAGAAGCGAAAGCTAAGCTCTGCGTCCAGCCTGATGACCAGTTCACTTTTCACACTTAACTCTGTTGGGATGTGCAAGAGCCATGGTCACCGAAGCCTACCTAAGGTACTGAAATACTTCCCCAGTTCAGCCTAGGCAGAGGACTCTGTTGCCAAAGGATCTCCATGGAAGGGCCCTGTGGGTTCCGTGTGTTTCCTTGAGGGAGTCAGAAACGACTGAGGGTAACTATAGGAGCTCATGGTTGAAAGCAGGCTACCCTGGCAAAACCTTATTTTCCTCCGCGGTAGGCGAGACAGTTGCGGTTTGAAAGCTGCCTGAAAAACACTCCTGCTGCCCATCTTCTCTTTGCTGCCTGAAGGCGTCACCAAAGTACTATGAGTGTACTCGTATGAGGCATGCTGTCTCAGTTCCTTGCTGGGAGCTCCTCCAGGAGCACTCTGGAAATTACCAGCCAAAGAAATGGCACCCCAGGCATCAAGTAAAAGTCCAGATGTCTCCCATTGTAAGCTTAGGTGTGCCATAGTAGCGAAGAAGCATGTGTTAAAGGAATGCTTCAACTCTGTTATGTATTTCACGACTCGTTGTGCACTCACATTCGTTGTAACATCTGTGAAGGGGCACTGAACGCCGCCAACTCTTCTCTTGCCTTTGAGTCCCAGGAGGCAAACGGGTTCGTTTGCTTTAACGCTGTGAATGTGCAGCGGTAATGGCAAAGCCCTGCCCGGATCGCTCGACAGCTCTCGTTTGTACAGCATTCAAACGGCCTCAGGAACGCCGTTCTAAGCAGCCTTACATTCCATGATGGTGTGCCCAAGGAGGAATTTGGATTCTTCTGAGAAACACCACTGTGCCTCACTAATGAAACCTGTGAAAACCCAAAGGACCTCTCCCTATGGCAGTCGGAAGCTAGATGTTGAGTTCCAGACTGAAAACACCGGACAGCTTTCCCTGTGTCTTTGTTGGAATTCTGGGACCATTCAGATTCACAAGGCCTAACTTTTGCACGGCGGGGGAATGCTCTTGTGTATGTACAGCAGTCCCCACGTGAAAACCTTTCTTAGCAGATGGAGGCAGTCTTTCCCTTGTACTAGGTAGCTAGGCAGAATCATCAGATAAACATGCTTTGTCATCGAGCTTGAAAGTGGGACACTGATGGGAAAGTTCACATTTTCCCGCTTTGCAAGCGACTTGCTTTTGGCTTCAAAGCTGCCTGAACAGCACTAGCGGCCCACGTTCTCTTCACTGCAGGACTGTCGCTGTGGGCCAAGGCTGCGTTCTCTCAATGCCAAAAATGTGCTGACAATTCCCTACTAAAACTGATCCTACTGCACTCCAAATTCAGCTCCGGCCAATGAAAGGTGACCTAAGGCCACAAGGTAAGATCCAGTGTTTCATATCAGCAGAGCTGGGTGTGCATTGTATCCACGAAACCATACTCTGAAATGGAGTGCCTTAACTCTGCTATGCCCCTGGCGACACATAGGACAGTGGATCGTGCACCCATTTCGCATGATGACCACTGTGTGCCTGAAGAGAGTCCTCTGGCTTCTGAGGAACCCTAGGCGAAATAGGCCCCTGGGAAGCACTCTTCCCATTCATAGCAAGGGAAAAGTACTGCTTTCTGGGTTGCCAAGGAAGAGTGTCCCAGTCGTCAAAGAGCCTCGCGAAAGCAGTGCTGGGCAGACTCTGTTTGCAAGTCGACTGGCCTCAGTGACTGAAAGAGAACTCCACTGCTAATACACAGTGTGCTGACGATTGAGGCCTGGACTCAGGACAGAACGCAGGCAGAAGCGAAAGCTAAGCTCTGCGTCCAGCCTGATGACCAGTTCACTTTTCACACTTAACTCTGTAGGGATGTGCAAGAGCCATGGTCACCGAGGCCTACCTAAGGTACTGAAATACTTCCCCAGTTCAGCCTAGGCAGAGGACTCTGTTGCCAAAGGATCTCCATGGAAGGGCCCTGTGGGTTCCGTGTGTTTCCTTGAGGGAGTCAGAAACGACTGAGGGTAACTATAGGAGCTCATGGTTGAAAGCAGGCTACCCTGGCAAAACCTTATTTTCCTCCGCGGTAGGCGAGACAGTTGCGGTTTGAAAGCTGCCTGAAAAACACTCCTGCTGCCCATCTTCTCTTTGCTGCCTGAAGGCGTCACCAAAGTACTATGAGTGTACTCGTCTGAGGCATGCTGTCTCAGTTCCTTGCTGGGAGCTCCTCCAGGAGCACTCTGGAAATTACCAGCCAAAGAAATGGCACCCCAGGCATCAAGTAAAAGTCCAGATGTCTCCCATTGTAAGCTTAGGTGTGCCATAGTAGCGAAGAAGCATGTGTTAAAGGAATGCTTCCACTCTGTTATGTATTTCACGACGCGTTGTGCACTCACATTCGTTGTAACATCTGTGAAGGGGCACTGAACGCCGCCAACTCTTTTGTTGCCTTTGAGTCCCAGGAGGCAAAAGGGTTCGTTTGCTTTAACGCTGTGAATGTGCAGCGGTAATGGCAAAGCCCTGCCCGGATCGCTCGACAGCTCTCGTTTGTACAGCATTCAAACGGCCTCAGGAACGCCGTTCTAAGCAGCCTTACATTCCATGCTGGTGTGCCCCAAGGAGGAATTTGGGTTCTGAGAAACGCTACTGTGCCTCACAAATGAAACCTGTGAACTCCCAAAGGACGTCTCCCTACGGCAGTCGGAAGCTAGATGTTGAGTTCCAGCCTGAAAACAACGGACAGCTTTCCCTGTGACAATGCTGGACTTCTGGGACCATCCAGATTCACCAAGGCCTAACTTTTGCACGGCGGGGGAATGCTCTTGTGCATGTACAGCATTACCCACGTGAAAACCTTTCTTAGCAGATGGAGGCAGTCTTTCCCTTGTACTAGGTAGCTAGGCAGAATCATCAGATAAACATGCTTTGTCATCGAGCTTGAAAGTGGGACACTGATGGGAAAGTTCACATTTTCCCGCTTTTCAAGCGACTTGCTTTTGGCTTCAAAGCTGCCTGAACAGCTCTAGCGGCCCACCTTCTCTTCACTGCAGGACTGTCGCTGTGGGCCAAGGCTGCGTTCTCTCAATGCCAAAAATGTGCTGACAATTCCCTTCTAGAAACTCATCCTACTGCACTCCAAATTCAGCTCCGGCCAATGAAAGGTGACCTAAGGCCACAAGGTAAGATCCAGTGTTTCATATCAGCAGAGCTGGGTGTGCATTGTATCCACGAAACCATACTCTGAAATGGAGTGCCTTAACTCTGCTATGCCCCTGGCGACACATAGGACAGTCGATCGTGCACCCATTTCGCATGATGACCACTGTGTGCCTGAAGAGCGTCCTCTGGCTTCTGAGGAACCCTAGGTGAAATAGGCCCCTGGGAAGCACTCTTCCCATTCATAGCAAGGGAAAAGTACTGCTTTCTGGGTTGCCAAGGAAGAGTGTCCCAGTCGTCAAAGAGCCTCGCGAAAGCAGTGCTGGGCAGACTCTGTTTGCAAGTCGACTGGCCTCAGTGACTGAAAGAGAACTCCACTGCTAATACACAGTGTGCTGACGATTGAGGCCTGGACTCAGGACAGCACGCAGGCAGAAGCGAAAGCTAAGCTCTGCGTCCAGCCTGATGACCAGTTCACTTTTCACACTTAACTCTGTTGGGATGTGCAAGAGCCATGGTCACCGAAGCCTACCTAAGGTACTGAAATACTTCCCCAGTTCAGCCTAGGCAGAGGACTCTGTTGCCAAAGGATCTCCATGGAAGGGCCCTGTGGGTTCCGTGTGTTTCCTTGAGGGAGTCAGAAACGACTGAGGGTAACTATAGGAGCTCATGGTTGAAAGCAGGCTACCCTGGCAAAACCTTATTTTCCTCCGCGGTAGGCGAGACAGTTGCGGTTTGAAAGCTGCCTGAAAAACACTCCTGCTGCCCATCTTCTCTTTGCTGCCTGAAGGCGTCACCAAAGTACTATGAGTGTACTCGTATGAGGCATGCTGTCTCAGTTCCTTGCTGGGAGCTCCTCCAGGAGCACTCTGGAAATTACCAGCCAAAGAAATGGCACCCCAGGCATCAAGTAAAAGTCCAGATGTCTCCCATTGTAAGCTTAGGTGTGCCATAGTAGCGAAGAAGCATGTGTTAAAGGAATGCTTCAACTCTGTTATGTATTTCACGACTCGTTGTGCACTCACATTCGTTGTAACATCTGTGAAGGGGCACTGAACGCCGCCAACTCTTCTCTTGCCTTTGAGTCCCAGGAGGCAAACGGGTTCGTTTGCTTTAACGCTGTGAATGTGCAGCGGTAATGGCAAAGCCCTGCCCGGATCGCTCGACAGCTCTCGTTTGTACAGCATTCAAACGGCCTCAGGAACGCCGTTCTAAGCAGCCTTACATTCCATGATGGTGTGCCCAAGGAGGAATTTGGATTCTTCTGAGAAACACCACTGTGCCTCACTAATGAAACCTGTGAAAACCCAAAGGACCTCTCCCTATGGCAGTCGGAAGCTAGATGTTGAGTTCCAGACTGAAAACACCGGACAGCTTTCCCTGTGTCTTTGTTGGAATTCTGGGACCATTCAGATTCACAAGGCCTAACTTTTGCACGGCGGGGGAATGCTCTTGTGCATGTACAGCAGTCCCCACGTGAAAACCTTTCTTAGCAGATGGAGGCAGTCTTTCCCTTGTACTAGGTAGCTAGGCAGAATCATCAGATAAACATGCTTTGTCATCGAGCTTGAAAGTGGGACACTGATGGGAAAGTTCACATTTTCCCGCTTTGCAGGCGACTTGCTTTTGGCTTCAAAGCTGCCTGAACAGCACTAGCGGCCCACGTTCTCTTCACTGCAGGACTGTCGCTGTGGGCCAAGGCTGCGTTCTCTCAATGCCAAAAATGTGCTGACAATTCCCTACTAAAACTGATCCTACTGCACTCCAAATTCAGCTCCGGCCAATGAAAGGTGACCTAAGGCCACAAGGTAAGATCCAGTGTTTCATATCAGCAGAGCTGGGTGTGCATTGTATCCACGAAACCATACTCTGAAATGGAGTGCCTTAACTCTGCTATGCCCCTGGCGACACATAGGACAGTGGATCGTGCACCCATTTCGCATGATGACCACTGTGTGCCTGAAGAGAGTCCTCTGGCTTCTGAGGAACCCTAGGCGAAATAGGCCCCTGGGAAGCACTCTTCCCATTCATAGCAAGGGAAAAGTACTGCTTTCTGGGTTGCCAAGGAAGAGTGTCCCAGTCGTCAAAGAGCCTCGCGAAAGCAGTGCTGGGCAGACTCTGTTTGCAAGTCGACTGGCCTCAGTGACTGAAAGAGAACTCCACTGCTAATACACAGTGTGCTGACGATTGAGGCCTGGACTCAGGACAGCACGCAGGCAGAAGCGAAAGCTAAGCTCTGCGTCCAGCCTGAAGACGAGTACACTTTTCACACTTAACTCTGTAGGGATGTGCAAGAGCCATGGTCACCGAGGCCTACCTAAGGTACTGAAATACTTCCCCAGTTCAGCCTAGGCAGAGGACTCTGTTGCCAAAGGATCTCCATGGAAGGGCCCTGTGGGTTCCGTGTGTTTCCCTGAGGGAGTCAGAAACGACTGAGGGTAACTATAGGAGCTCATGGTTGAAAGCAGGCTACCCTGGCAAAACCTTATTTTCCTCCGCGGTAGGCGAGACAGTTGCGGTTTGAAAGCTGCCTGAAAAACACTCCTGCTGCCCATCTTCTCTTTGCTGCCTGAAGGCGTCACCAAAGTACTATGAGTGTACTCGTATGAGGCATGCTGTCTCAGTTCCTTGCTGGGAGCTCCTCCAGGAGCACTCTGGAAATTACCAGCCAAAGAAATGGCACCCCAGGCATCAAGTAAAAGTCCAGATGTCTCCCATTGTAAGCTTAGGTGTGCCATAGTAGCGAAGAAGCATGTGTTAAAGGAATGCTTCCACTCTGTTATGTATTTCACGACGCGTTGTGCACTCACATTCGTTGTAACATCTGTGAAGGGGCACTGAACGCCGCCAACTCTTTTGTTGCCTTTGAGTCCCAGGAGGCAAAAGGGTTCGTTTGCTTTAACGCTGTGAATGTGCAGCGGTAATGGCAAAGCCCTGCCCGGATCGCTCGACAGCTCTCGTTTGTACAGCATTCAAACGGCCTCAGGAACGCCGTTCTAAGCAGCCTTACATTCCATGCTGGTGTGCCCCAAGGAGGAATTTGGGTTCTGAGAAACGCCACTGTGCCTCACAAATGAAACCTGTGAACTCCCAAAGGACGTCTCCCTACGGCAGTCGGAAGCTAGATGTTGAGTTCCAGCCTGAAAACAACGGACAGCTTTCCCTGTGACAATGCTGGACTTCTGGGACCATCCAGATTCACCAAGGCATAACTTTTGCACGGCGGGGGAATGCTCTTGTGCATGTACAGCAGTCCCCACGTGAAAACCTTTCTTAGCAGATGGAGGCAGTCTTTCACTTGTACGAGGTAGCTAGGCAGAATCATCAGATAAACATGCTTTGTCATCGAGCTTGAAAGTGGGACACTGATGGGAAAGATCACATTTTCCCGCTTTGCAAGTGACTTGCTTTTGGCTTCAAAGCTGCCTGAACAGCACTAGCGGCCCACCTTCTCTTCACTGCAGGAGTTTCGCTGTGGGCCAAGGCTGCGTTCTCTCAATGCCAAAAATGTGCTGACAATTCCCTTCTAGAAACTCATCCTACTGCACTCCAAATTCAGCTCCGGCCAATGAAAGGTGACCTAAGGCCACAAGGTAAGATCCAGTGTTTCATATCAGCAGAGCTGGGTGTGCATTGTATCCACGAAACCATACTCTGAAATGGAGTGCCTTAACTCTGCTATGCCCCTGGGGACACATAGGACAGTGGATCGTGCACCCATTTCGCATGATGACCACTGTGTGCCTGAAGAGCGTCCTCTGGCTTCTGAGGAACCCTAGGCGAAATAGGCCCCTGGGAAGCACTCTTCCCATTCATAGCAAGGGAAAAGTACTGATTTCTGGGTTGCCAAGGAAGAGTGTCCCAGTCGTCAAAGAGCCTCGCGAAAGCAGTGCTGGGCAGACTCTGTTTGCAAGTCGACTGGCCTCAGTGACTGAAAGGGAATTCCACTGCTAATACACAGTGTGCTGACGATTGAGGCCTGGACTCAGGACAGCATGCAGGCAGAAGCGAAAGCTGAGCTCTGCGTCCAGCCTGAAGACCAGTACACTTTTCACACTTAACTCTGTTGGGATGTGCAAGAGCCATGGTCACCGAGGCCTACCTAAGGTACTGAAATACTTCCCCAGTTCAACCTAGGCAGAGGACTCTGTTGCCAAAGGATCTCCATGGAAGGGCCCTGAGAGTTCCGTGTGTTTCCTTGAGGTAGTCAGAAACGACTGAGGGTAACTATAGGAGCTCATGGGTGAAAGCAGGCTACCCTGGCAAAACCTTATTTTCCTCCGCGGTAGGCGAGACAGTTGCGGTTTGAAAGCTGCCTGAAAAACACTCCTGCTGCCCATCTTCTCTTTGCTGCCTGAAGGCGTCACCAAAGTAGTATGAGTGTACTCGTATGAGGCATGCTGTCTCAGTTCCTTGCTGGAAGCTCCTCCAGGAGCACTCTGGAACTTACCAGCCAAAGAAATGGCTCCCCAGGCCACATGGAAAAGTCCAGATTTCTCCCATTGCAAGCTTAGTTGTGCCATAGTAGCGAAGAAGCATGTGTTAAAGGAAAGCTGCAACACGGTTACATATTTCGACTCGTTGGGCACTCACGTTCTTTGTAACATCTGTGAAGGGGCACTGAACGCCGCCAACTCTTCTCTTGCCTTTGAGTCCCAGGAGGCAAACGGGTTCGTTTGCTTTAACGCTGTGAATGTGCAGCGGTAATGGCAAAGCCCTGCCTGGATCGCTCGACAGCTCTCGTTTGTACAGCATTCAAACGGCCTCAGGAACGCCGTTCTAAGCAGCCTTACATTCCATGATGGTGTGCCCAAGGAGGAATTTGGATTCTTCTGAGAAACACCACTGTGCCTCACTAATGAAACCTGTGAAAACCCAAAGGACCTCTCCCTATGGCAGTCGGAAGCTAGATGTTGAGTTCCAGACTGAAAACACCGGACAGCTTTCCCTGTGTCTTTGTTGGAATTCTGGGACCATTCAGATTCACAAGGCCTAACTTTTGCACGGCGGGGGAATGCTCTTGTGCATGTACAGCAGTCCCCACGTGAAAACCTTTCTTAGCAGATGGAGGCAGTCTTTCCCTTGTACTAGGTAGCTAGGCAGAATCATCAGATAAACATGCTTTGTCATCGAGCTTGAAAGTGGGACACTGATGGGAAAGTTCACATTTTCCCGCTTTTCAAGCGACTTGCTTTTGGCTTCAAAGCTGCCTGAACAGCACTAGCGGCCCACGTTCTCTTCACTGCAGGACTGTCGCTGTGGGCCAAGGCTGCGTTCTCTCAATGCCAAAAATGTGCTGACAATTCCCTACTAAAACTGATCTTACTGCACTCCAAATTCAGCTCCGGCCAATGAAAGGTGACCTAAGGCCACAAGGTAAGATCCAGTGTTTCATATCAGCAGAGCTGGGTGTGCATTGTATCCACGAAACCATACTCTGAAATGGAGTGCCTTAACTCTGCTATGCCCCTGGCGACACATAGGACAGTCGATCGTGCACCCATTTCGCATGATGACCACTGTGTGCCTGAAGAGCGTCCTCTGGCTTCTGAGGAACCCTAGGCGAAATAGGCCCCTGGGAAGCACTCTTCCCATTCATAGCAAGGGAAAAGTACTGCTTTCTGGGTTGCCAAGGAAGAGTGTCCCAGTCGTCAAAGAGCCTCGCGAAAGCAGTGCTGGGCAGACTCTGTTTGCAAGTCGACTGGCCTCAGTGACTGAAAGAGAACTCCACTGCTAATACACAGTGTGCTGACGATTGAGGCCTGGACTCAGGACAGAACGCAGGCAGAAGCGAAAGCTAAGCTCTGCGTCCAGCCTGATGACCAGTTCACTTTTCACACTTAACTCTGTTGGGATGTGCAAGAGCCATGGTCACCGAGGCCTACCTAAGGTACTGAAATACTTCCCCAGTTCAACCTAGGCAGAGGACTCTGTTGCCAAAGGATCTCCATGGAAGGGCCCTGTGGGTTCCGTGTGTTTCCTTGAGGGAGTCAGAAACGACTGAGGGTAACTATAGGAGCTCATGGTTGAAAGCAGGCTACCCTGGCAAAACCTTATTTTCCTCCGCGGTAGGCGAGACAGTTGCGGTTTGAAAGCTACCTGAAAAACACTCCTGCTGCCCATCTTCTCTTTGCTGCCTGAAGGCGTCACCAAAGTACTATGAGTGTACTCGTATGAGGCATGCTGTCTCAGTTCCTTGCTGGGAGCTCCTCCAGGAGCACTCTGCAACTTACCAGCCAAAGAAATGGCACCCCAGGCATCAAGTAAAAGTCCAGATGTCTCCCATTGTAAGCTTAGGTGTGCCATAGTAGCGAAGAAGCATGTGTTAAAGGAATGCTTCCACTCTGTTATGTATTTCACGACGCGTTGTGCACTCACATTCGTTGTAACATCTGTGAAGGGGCACTGAACGCCGCCAACTCTTTTGTTGCCTTTGAGTCCCAGGAGGCAAAAGGGTTCGTTTGCTTTAACGCTGTGAATGTGCAGCGGTAATGGCAAAGCCCTGCCCGGATCGCTCGACAGCTCTCGTTTGTACAGCATTCAAACGGCCTCAGGAACGCCGTTCTAAGCAGCCTTACATTCCATGCTGGTGTGCCCCAAGGAGGAATTTGGGTTCTGAGAAACGCCACTGTGCCTCACAAATGAAACCTGTGAACTCCCAACGGACGTCTCCCTACGGCAGTCGGAAGCTAGATGTTGAGTTCCAGCCTGAAAACAACGGACAGCTTTCCCTGTGACAATGCTGGACTTCTGGGACCATCCAGATTCACCAAGGCCTACCTTTTGAACGGCGGGGGAATGCTCTTGTGCATGTACAGCAGTCCCCACGTGAAAACCTTTCTTAGCAGATGGAGGCAGTCTTTCCCTTGTACTAGGTAGCTAGGCAGAATCATCAGATAAACATGCTTTGTCATCGAGCTTGAAAGTGGGACACTGATGGGAAAGATCACATTCTCCCGCTTTGCAAGCGACTTGCTTTTGGCTTCAAAGCTGCTTGAACAGCACTAGCGGCCCACCTTCTCTTCACTGCAGGAGTGTCGCTGTGGGCCAAGGCTGCGTTCTCTCAATGCCAAAAATGTGCTGACAATTCCCTTCTAGAAACTCATCCTACTGCACTCCAAATTCAGCTCCGGCCAATGAAAGGTGACCTAAGGCCACAAGGTAAGTTCCAGTGTTTCATATCAGCAGAGCTGGGTGTGCATTGTATCCATGAAACCATACTCTGAAATGGAGTGCCTTAACTCTGCTATGCCCCTGGCGACACATAGGACAGTCGATCGTGCACCCATTTCGCATGATGACCACTGTCTGCCTGAAGAGCGTCCTCTGGCTTCTGAGGAACCCTAGGCGAAATAGGCCCCTGGGAAGCACTCTTCCCATTCACAGCAAGGGAAAAGTACTGCTTTCCGGGTTGCCAAGGAAGAGTGTCCCAGTCGTCAAAGAGCCTCGCGAAAGCAGTGCTGGGCAGACTCTGTTTGCAAGTCGACTGGCCTCAGTGACTGAAAGAGAACTCCACTGCTAATACACAGTGTGCTGACGATTGAGGCCTGGACTCAGGACAGAAGGCAGGCAGAAGCGAAAGCTAAGCTCTGCGTCCAGCCTGATGACCAGTTCACTTTTCACACTTAACTCTGTTGGGATGTGCAAGAGCCATGGTCACCGAGGCCTACCTAAGGTACTGAAATACTTCCCCAGTTCAGCATAGGCAGAGGACTCTGTTGCCAAAGGATCTCCATGGAAGGGCCCTGTGGGTTCCGTGTGTTTCCTTGAGGGAGTCAGAAACGACTGAGGGTAACTATAGGAGCTCATGGTTGAAAGCAGGCTACCCTGGCAAAACCTTATTTTCCTCCGCGGTAGGCGAGACAGTTGCGGTTTGAAAGCTGCCTGAAAAACACTCCTGCTGCCCATCTTCTCTTTGCTGCCTGAAGGCGTCACGAAAGTACTATGAGTGTACTCGTCTGAGGCATGCTGTCTCAGTTCCTTGCTGGGAGCTCCTCCAGGAGCACTCTGGAAATTACCAGCCAAAGAAATGGCACCCCAGGCATCAAGTAAAAGTCCAGATGTCTCCCATTGTAAGCTTAGGTGTGCCATAGTAGCGAAGAAGCATGTGTTAAAGGAATGCTTCCACTCTGTTATGTATTTCACGACGCGTTGTGCACTCATATTCGTTGTAACATCTGTGAAGGGGCACTGAACGCCGCCAACTCTTTTGTTGCCTTTGAGTCCCAGGAGGCAAAAGGGTTCGTTTGCTTTAACGCTGTGAATGTGCAGCGGTAATGGCAATGCCCTGCCCGGATCGCTCGACAGCTCTCGTTTGTACAGCATTCAAACGGCCTCAGGAACGCCGTTCTAAGCAGCCTTACATTCCATGCTGGTGTGCCCCAAGGAGGAATTTGGGTTCTGAGAAACGCTACTGTGCCTCACAAATGAAACCTGTGAACTCCCAAAGGACGTCTCCCTACGGCAGTCGGAAGCTAGATGTTGAGTTCCAGTCTGAAAACAACGGACAGCTTTCCCTGTGACAATGCTGGACTTCTGGGACCATCCAGATTCACCAAGGCCTAACTTTTGCATGGCGGGGGAATGCTCTTGTGCATGTACAGCATTACCCACGTGAAAACCTTTCTTAGCAGATGGAGGCAGTCTTTCCCTTGTACTAGGTAGCTAGGCAGAATCATCAGATAAACATGCTTTGTCATCGAGCTTGAAAGTGGGACACTGATGGGAAAGTTCACATTTTCCCGCTTTTCAAGCGACTTGCTTTTGGCTTCAAAGCTGCCTGAACAGCTCTAGCGGCCCACCTTCTCTTCACTGCAGGACTGTCGCTGTGGGCCAAGGCTGCGTTCTCTCAATGCCAAAAATGTGCTGACAATTCCCTTCTAGAAACTCATCCTACTGCACTCCAAATTCAGCTCCGGCCAATGAAAGGTGACCTAAGGCCACAAGGTAAGATCCAGTGTTTCATATCAGCAGAGCTGGGTGTGCATTGTATCCACGAAACCATACTCTGAAATGGAGTGCCTTAACTCTGCTATGCCCCTGGCGACACATAGGACAGTCGATCGTGCACCCATTTCGCATGATGACCACTGTGTGCCTGAAGAGCGTCCTCTGGCTTCTGAGGAACCCTAGGTGAAATAGGCCCCTGGGAAGCACTCTTCCCATTCATAGCAAGGGAAAAGTACTGCTTTCTGGGTTGCCAAGGAAGAGTGTCCCAGTCGTCAAAGAGCCTCGCGAAAGCAGTGCTGGGCAGACTCTGTTTGCAAGTCGACTGGCCTCAGTGACTGAAAGAGAACTCCACTGCTAATACACAGTGTGCTGACGATTGAGGCCTGGACTCAGGACAGAACGCAGGCAGAAGCGAAAGCTAAGCTCTGCGTCCAGCCTGATGACCAGTTCACTTTTCACACTTAACTCTGTTGGGATGTGCAAGAGCCATGGTCACCGAAGCCTACCTAAGGTACTGAAATACTTCCCCAGTTCAGCCTAGGCAGAGGACTCTGTTGCCAAAGGATCTCCATGGAAGGGCCCTGTGGGTTCCGTGTGTTTCCTTGAGGGAGTCAGAAACGACTGAGGGTAACTATAGGAGCTCATGGTTGAAAGCAGGCTACCCTGGCAAAACCTTATTTTCCTCCGCGGTAGGCGAGACAGTTGCGGTTTGAAAGCTGCCTGAAAAACACTCCTGCTGCCCATCTTCTCTTTGCTGCCTGAAGGCGTCACCAAAGTACTATGAGTGTACTCGTATGAGGCATGCTGTCTCAGTTCCTTGCTGGGAGCTCCTCCAGGAGCACTCTGGAAATTACCAGCCAAAGAAATGGCACCCCAGGCATCAAGTAAAAGTCCAGATGTCTCCCATTGTAAGCTTAGGTGTGCCATAGTAGCGAAGAAGCATGTGTTAAAGGAATGCTTCAACTCTGTTATGTATTTCACGACTCGTTGTGCACTCACATTCGTTGTAACATCTGTGAAGGGGCACTGAACGCCGCCAACTCTTCTCTTGCCTTTGAGTCCCAGGAGGCAAACGGGTTCGTTTGCTTTAACGCTGTGAATGTGCAGCGGTAATGGCAAAGCCCTGCCCGGATCGCTCGACAGCTCTCGTTTGTACAGCATTCAAACGGCCTCAGGAACGCCGTTCTAAGCAGCCTTACATTCCATGATGGTGTGCCCAAGGAGGAATTTGGATTCTTCTGAGAAACACCACTGTGCCTCACTAATGAAACCTGTGAAAACCCAAAGGACCTCTCCCTATGGCAGTCGGAAGCTAGATGTTGAGTTCCAGACTGAAAACACCGGACAGCTTTCCCTGTGTCTTTGTTGGAATTCTGGGACCATGCAGATTCACAAGGCCTAACTTTTGCACGGCGGGGGAATGCTCTTGTGCATGTACAGCAGTCCCCACGTGAAAACCTTTCTTAGCAGATGGAGGCAGTCTTTCCCTTGTACTAGGTAGCTAGGCAGAATCATCAGATAAACATGCTTTGTCATCGAGCTTGAAAGTGGGACACTGATGGGAAAGTTCACATTTTCCCGCTTTGCAAGCGACTTGCTTTTGGCTTCAAAGCTGCCTGAACAGCACTAGCGGCCCACGTTCTCTTCACTGCAGGACTGTCGCTGTGGGCCAAGGCTGCGTTCTCTCAATGCCAAAAATGTGCTGACAATTCCCTACTAAAACTGATCCTACTGCACTCCAAATTCAGCTCCGGCCAATGAAAGGTGACCTAAGGCCACAAGGTAAGATCCAGTGTTTCATATCAGCAGAGCTGGGTGTGCATTGTATCCACGAAACCATACTCTGAAATGGAGTGCCTTAACTCTGCTATGCCCCTGGCGACACATAGGACAGTGGATCGTGCACCCATTTCGCATGATGACCACTGTGTGCCTGAAGAGCGTCCTCTGGCTTCTGAGGAACCCTAGGCGAAATAGGCGCCTGGGAAGCACTCTTCCCATTCATAGCAAGGGAAAAGTACTGCTTTCTGGGTTGCCAAGGAAGAGTGTCCCAGTCGTCAAAGAGCCTCGCGAAAGCAGTGCTGGGCAGACTCTGTTTGCAAGTCGACTGGCCTCAGTGACTGAAAGAGAACTCCACTGCTAATACACAGTGTGCTGACGATTGAGGCCTGGACTCAGGACAGAACGCAGGCAGAAGCGAAAGCTAAGCTCTGCGTCCAGCCTGATGACCAGTTCACTTTTCACACTTAACTCTGTTGGGATGTGCAAGAGCCATGGTCACCGAGGCCTACCTAAGGTACTGAAATACTTCCCCAGTTCAGCCTAGGCAGAGGACTCTGTTGCCAAAGGATCTCCATGGAAGGGCCCTGTGGGTTCCGTGTGTTTCCTTGAGGGAGTCAGAAACGACTGAGGGTAACTATAGGAGCTCATGGTTGAAAGCAGGCTACCCTGGCAAAACCTTATTTTCCTCCGCGGTAGGCGAGACAGTTGCGGTTTGAAAGCTGCCTGAAAAACACTCCTGCTGCCCATCTTCTCTTTGCTGCCTGAAGGCGTCACGAAAGTACTATGAGTGTACTCGTATGAGGCATGCTGTCTCAGTTCCTTGCTGGGAGCTCCTCCAGGAGCACTCTGGAAATTACCAGCCAAAGAAATGGCACCCCAGGCATCAAGTAAAAGTCCAGATGTCTCCCATTGTAAGCTTAGGTGTGCCATAGTAGCGAAGAAGCATGTGTTAAAGGAATGCTTCCACTCTGTTATGTATTTCACGACGCGTTGTGCACTCACATTCGTTGTAACATCTGTGAAGGGGCACTGAACGCCGCCAACTCTTTTGTTGCCTTTGAGTCCCAGGAGGCAAAAGGGTTCGTTTGCTTTAACGCTGTGAATGTGCAGCGGTAATGGCAAAGCCCTGCCCGGATCGCTCGACAGCTCTCGTTTGTACAGCATTCAAACGGCCTCAGGAACGCCGTTCTAAGCAGCCTTACATTCCATGCTGGTGTGCCCCAAGGAGGAATTTGGGTTCTGAGAAACGCCACTGTGCCTCACAAATGAAACCTGTGAACTCCCAACGGACGTCTCCCTACGGCAGTCGGAAGCTAGATGTTGAGTTCCAGCCTGAAAACAACGGACAGCTTTCCCTGTGACAATGCTGGACTTCTGGGACCATCCAGATTCACCAAGGCATAACTTTTGCACGGCGGGGGAATGCTCTTGTGCATGTACAGCAGTCCCCACGTGAAAACCTTTCTTAGCAGATGGAGGCAGTCTTTCACTTGTACGAGGTAGCTAGGCAGAATCATCAGATAAACATGCTTTGTCATCGAGCTTGAAAGTGGGACACTGATGGGAAAGATCACATTTTCCCGCTTTGCAAGTGACTTGCTTTTGGCTTCAAAGCTGCCTGAACAGCACTAGCGGCCCACCTTCTCTTCACTGCAGGAGTTTCGCTGTGGGCCAAGGCTGCGTTCTCTCAATGCCAAAAATGTGCTGACAATTCCCTTCTAGAAACTCATCCTACTGCACTCCAAATTCAGCTCCGGCCAATGAAAGGTGACCTAAGGCCACAAGGTAAGATCCAGTGTTTCATATCAGCAGAGCTGGGTGTGCATTGTATCCACGAAACCATACTCTGAAATGGAGTGCCTTAACTCTGCTATGCCCCTGGGGACACATAGGACAGTGGATCGTGCACCCATTTCGCATGATGACCACTGTGTGCCTGAAGAGCGTCCTCTGGCTTCTGAGGAACCCTAGGCGAAATAGGCCCCTGGGAAGCACTCTTCCCATTCATAGCAAGGGAAAAGTACTGATTTCTGGGTTGCCAAGGAAGAGTGTCCCAGTCGTCAAAGAGCCTCGCGAAAGCAGTGCTGGGCAGACTCTGTTTGCAAGTCGACTGGCCTCAGTGACTGAAAGGGAATTCCACTGCTAATACACAGTGTGCTGACGATTGAGGCCTGGACTCAGGACAGCATGCAGGCAGAAGCAAAAGCTGAGCTCTGCGTCCAGCCTGAAGACCAGTACACTTTTCACACTTAACTCTGTTGGGATGTGCAAGAGCCATGGTCACCGAGGCCTACCTAAGGTACTGAAATACTTCCCCAGTTCAACCTAGGCAGAGGACTCTGTTGCCAAAGGATCTCCATGGAAGGGCCCTGAGAGTTCCGTGTGTTTCCTTGAGGTAGTCAGAAACGACTGAGGGTAACTATAGGAGCTCATGGGTGAAAGCAGGCTACCCTGGCAAAACCTTATTTTCCTCCGCGGTAGGCGAGACAGTTGCGGTTTGAAAGCTGCCTGAAAAACACTCCTGCTGCCCATCTTCTCTTTGCTGCCTGAAGGCGTCACCAAAGTAGTATGAGTGTACTCGTATGAGGCATGCTGTCTCAGTTCCTTGCTGGAAGCTCCTCCAGGAGCACTCTGGAACTTACCAGCCAAAGAAATGGCTCCCCAGGCCTCATGGAAAAGTCCAGATTTCTCCCATTGCAAGCTTAGTTGTGCCATAGTAGCGAAGAAGCATGTGTTAAAGGAAAGCTGCAACACGGTTACATATTTCGACTCGTTGGGCACTCACGTTCTTTGTAACATCTGTGAAGGGGCACTGAACGCCGCCAACTCTTCTCTTGCCTTTGAGTCCCAGGAGGCAAACGGGTTCGTTTGCTTTAACGCTGTGAATGTGCAGCGGTAATGGCAAAGCCCTGCCCGGATCGCTCGACAGCTCTCGTTTGTACAGCATTCAAACGGCCTCAGGAACGCCGTTCTAAGCAGCCTTACATTCCATGCTGGTGTGCCCCAAGGAGGAATTTGGGTTCTGAGAAACGCCACTGTGCCTCACAAATGAAACCTGTGAACTCCCAACGGACGTCTCCCTACGGCAGTCGGAAGCTAGATGTTGAGTTCCAGCCTGAAAACAACGGACAGCTTTCCCTGTGACAATGCTGGACTTCTGGGACCATCCAGATTCACCAAGGCCTACCTTTTGAACGGCGGGGGAATGCTCTTGTGCATGTACAGCAGTCCCCACGTGAAAACATTTCTTAGCAAATGGAGGCAGTCTTTCCCTTGTACTAGGTAGCTAGGCAGAATCATCAGATAAACATGCTTTGTCATCGAGGTTGAAAGTGGGACACTGATGGGAAAGTTCATATTTTCCCGCTTTGCAAGCGACTTGCTTTTGGCTTCAAAGCTGCCTGAACAGCACTAGCGGCCCACCTTCTCTTCACTGCAGGAGTTTCGCTGTGGGCCAAGGCTGCGTTCTCTCAATGCCAAAAATGTGCTGACAATTCCCTTCTAGAAACTCATCCTACTGCACTCCAAATTCAGCTCCGGCCAATGAAAGGTGACCTAAGGCCACAAGGTAAGATCCAGTGTTTCATATCAGCAGAGCTGGGTGTGCATTGTATCCACGAAACCATACTCTGAAATGGAGTGCCTTAACTCTGCTATGCCCCTGGGGACACATAGGACAGTGGATCGTGCACCCATTTCGCATGATGACCACTGTGTGCCTGAAGAGCGTCCTCTGGCTTCTGAGGAACCCTAGGCGAAATAGGTCCCTGGGAAGCATTCTTCCCATTCATAGCAAGGGAAAAGTACTGCTTTCTGGGTTGCCAAGGAAGAGTGTCCCAGTCGTCAAAGAGCCTCGCGAAAGCAGTGCTGGGCAGACTCTGTTTGCAAGTCGACTGGCCTCAGTGACTGAAAGAGAACTCCACTGCTAATACACAGTGTGCTGACGATTGAGGCCTGGACTCAGGACAGCACGCAGGCAGAAGCGAAAGCTAAGCTCTGCATCCAGCCTGAAGACGAGTATACTTTTCACACTTATCTCTGTTGGGATGTGCAAGAGCCATGGTCACCGAGGCCTACCTAAGGTACTGAAATACTTCCCCAGTTCAGCCTAGGCAGAGGACTCTGTTGCCAAAGGATCTCCATGGAAGGGCCCTGTGGGTTCCGTGTGTTTCCTTGAGGGAGTCAGAAACGACTGAGGGTAACTATAGGAGCTCATGGTTGAAAGCAGGCTACCCTGGCAAAACCTTATTTTCCTCCGCGGTAGGCGAGACAGTTGCGGTTTGAAAGCTGCCTGAAAAACACTCCTGCTGCCCATCTTCTCTTTGCTGCCTGAAGGCGTCACCAAAGTACTATGAGTGTACTCGTATGAGGCATGCTGTCTCAGTTCCTTGCTGGGAGCTCCTCCAGGAGCACTCTGGAAATTACCAGCCAAAGAAATGGCACCCCAGGCATCAAGTAAAAGTCCAGATGTCTCCCATTGTAAGCTTAGGTGTGCCATAGTAGCGAAGAAGCATGTGTTAAAGGAATGCTTCCACTCTGTTATGTATTTCACGACGCGTTGTGCACTCACATTCGTTGTAACATCTGTGAAGGGGCACTGAACGCCGCCAACTCTTTTGTTGCCTTTGAGTCCCAGGAGGCAAAAGGGTTCGTTTGCTTTAACGCTGTGAATGTGCAGCGGTAATGGCAAAGCCCTGCCCGGATCGCTCGACAGCTCTCGTTTGTACAGCATTCAAACGGCCTCAGGAACGCCGTTCTAAGCAGCCTTACATTCCATGCTGGTGTGCCCCAAGGAGGAATTTGGGTTCTGAGAAACGCCACTGTGCCTCACAAATGAAACCTGTGAACTCCCAACGGACGTCTCCCTACGGCAGTCGGAAGCTAGATGTTGAGTTCCAGCCTGAAAACAACGGACAGCTTTCCCTGTGACAATGCTGGACTTCTGGGACCATCCAGATTCACCAAGGCATAACTTTTGCACGGCGGGGGAATGCTCTTGTGCATGTACAGCAGTCCCCACGTGAAAACCTTTCTTAGCAGATGGAGGCAGTCTTTCACTTGTACGAGGTAGCTAGGCAGAATCATCAGATAAACATGCTTTGTCATCGAGCTTGAAAGTGGGACACTGATGGGAAAGATCACATTTTCCCGCTTTGCAAGTGACTTGCTTTTGGCTTCAAAGCTGCCTGAACAGCACTAGCGGCCCACCTTCTCTTCACTGCAGGAGTTTCGCTGTGGGCCAAGGCTGCGTTCTCTCAATGCCAAAAATGTGCTGACAATTCCCTTCTAGAAACTCATCCTACTGCACTCCAAATTCAGCTCCGGCCAATGAAAGGTGACCTAAGGCCACAAGGTAAGATCCAGTGTTTCATATCAGCAGAGCTGGGTGTGCATTGTATCCACGAAACCATACTCTGAAATGGAGTGCCTTAACTCTGCTATGCCCCTGGGGACACATAGGACAGTGGATCGTGCACCCATTTCGCATGATGACCACTGTGTGCCTGAAGAGCGTCCTCTGGCTTCTGAGGAACCCTAGGCGAAATAGGCCCCTGGGAAGCACTCTTCCCATTCATAGCAAGGGAAAAGTACTGATTTCTGGGTTGCCAAGGAAGAGTGTCCCAGTCGTCAAAGAGCCTCGCGAAAGCAGTGCTGGGCAGACTCTGTTTGCAAGTCGACTGGCCTCAGTGACTGAAAGGGAATTCCACTGCTAATACACAGTGTGCTGACGATTGAGGCCTGGACTCAGGACAGCATGCAGGCAGAAGCGAAAGCTGAGCTCTGCGTCCAGCCTGAAGACCAGTACACTTTTCACACTTAACTCTGTTGGGATGTGCAAGAGCCATGGTCACCGAGGCCTACCTAAGGTACTGAAATACTTCCCCAGTTCAACCTAGGCAGAGGACTCTGTTGCCAAAGGATCTCCATGGAAGGGCCCTGAGAGTTCCGTGTGTTTCCTTGAGGTAGTCAGAAACGACTGAGGGTAACTATAGGAGCTCATGGGTGAAAGCAGGCTACCCTGGCAAAACCTTATTTTCCTCCGCGGTAGGCGAGACAGTTGCGGTTTGAAAGCTGCCTGAAAAACACTCCTGCTGCCCATCTTCTCTTTGCTGCCTGAAGGCGTCACCAAAGTAGTATGAGTGTACTCGTATGAGGCATGCTGTCTCAGTTCCTTGCTGGAAGCTCCTCCAGGAGCACTCTGGAACTTACCAGCCAAAGAAATGGCTCCCCAGGCCTCATGGAAAAGTCCAGATTTCTCCCATTGCAAGCTTAGTTGTGCCATAGTAGCGAAGAAGCATGTGTTAAAGGAAAGCTGCAACACGGTTACATATTTCGACTCGTTGGGCACTCACGTTCTTTGTAACATCTGTGAAGGGGCACTGAACGCCGCCAACTCTTCTCTTGCCTTTGAGTCCCAGGAGGCAAACGGGTTCGTTTGCTTTAACGCTGTGAATGTGCAGCGGTAATGGCAAAGCCCTGCCCGGATCGCTCGACAGCTCTCGTTTGTACAGCATTCAAACGGCCTCAGGAACGCCGTTCTAAGCAGCCTTACATTCCATGATGGTGTGCCCAAGGAGGAATTTGGATTCTTCTGAGAAACACCACTGTGCCTCACTAATGAAACCTGTGAAAACCCAAAGGACCTCTCCCTATGGCAGTCGGAAGCTAGATGTTGAGTTCCAGACTGAAAACACCGGACAGCTTTCCCTGTGTCTTTGTTGGAATTCTGGGACCATTCAGATTCACAAGGCCTAACTTTTGCACGGCGGGGGAATGCTCTTGTGCATGTACAGCAGTCCCCACGTGAAAACCTTTCTTAGCAGATGGAGGCAGTCTTTCCCTTGTACTAGGTAGCTAGGCAGAATCATCAGATAAACATGCTTTGTCATCGAGCTTGAAAGTGGGACACTGATGGGAAAGTTCACATTTTCCCGCTTTTCAAGCGACTTGCTTTTGGCTTCAAAGCTGCCTGAACAGCACTAGCGGCCCACGTTCTCTTCACTGCAGGACTGTCGCTGTGGGCCAAGGCTGCGTTCTCTCAATGCCAAAAATGTGCTGACAATTCCCTACTAAAACTGATCTTACTGCACTCCAAATTCAGCTCCGGCCAATGAAAGGTGACCTAAGGCCACAAGGTAAGATCCAGTGTTTCATATCAGCAGAGCTGGGTGTGCATTGTATCCACGAAACCATACTCTGAAATGGAGTGCCTTAACTCTGCTATGCCCCTGGCGACACATAGGACAGTCGATCGTGCACCCATTTCGCATGATGACCACTGTGTGCCTGAAGAGCGTCCTCTGGCTTCTGAGGAACCCTAGGCGAAATAGGCCCCTGGGAAGCACTCTTCCCATTCATAGCAAGGGAAAAGTACTGCTTTCTGGGTTGCCAAGGAAGAGTGTCCCAGTCGTCAAAGAGCCTCGCGAAAGCAGTGCTGGGCAGACTCTGTTTGCAAGTCGACTGGCCTCAGTGACTGAAAGAGAACTCCACTGCTAATACACAGTGTGCTGACGATTGAGGCCTGGACTCAGGACAGAACGCAGGCAGAAGCGAAAGCTAAGCTCTGCGTCCAGCCTGATGACCAGTTCACTTTTCACACTTAACTCTGTTGGGATGTGCAAGAGCCATGGTCACCGAGGCCTACCTAAGGTACTGAAATACTTCCCCAGTTCAGCCTAGGCAGAGGACTCTGTTGCCAAAGGATCTCCATGGAAGGGCCCTGTGGGTTCCGTGTGTTTCCTTGAGGGAGTCAGAAACGACTGAGGGTAACTATAGGAGCTCATGGTTGAAAGCAGGCTACCCTGGCAAAACCTTATTTTCCTCCGCGGTAGGCGAGACAGTTGCGGTTTGAAAGCTGCCTGAAAAACACTCCTGCTGCCCATCTTCTCTTTGCTGCCTGAAGGCGTCACCAAAGTACTATGAGTGTACTCGTATGAGGCATGCTGTCTCAGTTCCTTGCTGGGAGCTCCTCCAGGAGCACTCTGCAACTTACCAGCCAAAGAAATGGCACCCCAGGCCTCAAGGAAAAGTCCAGATTTCTCCCATTGCAAGCTTAGTTGTGCCATAGTAGCGAAGAAGCATGTGTTAAAGGAAAGCTGCAACACGGTTACATATTTCGACTCGTTGGGCACTCACGTTCTTTGTAACATCTGTGAAGGGGCACTGAACGCCGCCAACTCTTTTGTTGCCTTTGAGTCCCAGGAGGCAAAAGGGTTCGTTTGCTTTAACGCTGTGAATGTGCAGCGGTAATGGCAAAGCCCTGCCCGGATCGCTCGACAGCTCTCGTTTGTACAGCATTCAAACGGCCTCAGGAACGCCGTTCTAAGCAGCCTTACATTCCATGCTGGTGTGCCCCAAGGAGGAATTTGGGTTCTGAGAAACGCCACTGTGCTTCACAAATGAAACCTGTGAACTCCCAACGGACGTCTCCCTACGGCAGTCGGAAGCTAGATGTTGAGTTCCAGCCTGAAAACAACGGACAGCTTTCCCTGTGACAATGCTGGACTTCTGGGACCATCCAGATTCACCAAGGCCTACCTTTTGAACGGCGGGGGAATGCTCTTGTGCATGTACAGCAGTCCCCACGTGAAAACATTTCTTAGCAAATGGAGGCAGTCTTTCCCTTGTACTAGGTAGCTAGGCAGAATCATCAGATAAACATGCTTTGTCATCGAGGTTGAAAGTGGGACACTGATGGGAAAGTTCATATTTTCCCGCTTTGCAAGCGACTTGCTTTTGGCTTCAAAGCTGCCTGAACAGCACTAGCGGCCCACCTTCTCTTCACTGCAGGACTTTCGCTGTGGGCCAAGGCTGCGTTCTCTCAATGCCAAAAATGTGCTGACAATTCCCTTCTAGAAACTCATCCTACTGCACTCCAAATTCAGCTCCGGCCAATGAAAGGTGACCTAAGGCCACAAGGTAAGATCCAGTGTTTCATATCAGCAGAGCTGGGTGTGCATTGTATCCACGAAACCATACTCTGAAATGGAGTGCCTTAACTCTGCTATGCCCCTGGGGACACATAGGACAGTGGATCGTGCACCCATTTCGCATGATGACCACTGTGTGCCTGAAGAGCGTCCTCTGGCTTCTGAGGAACCCTAGGCGAAATAGGTCCCTGGGAAGCATTCTTCCCATTCATAGCAAGGGAAAAGTACTGCTTTCTGGGTTGCCAAGGAAGAGTGTCCCAGTCGTCAAAGAGCCTCGCGAAAGCAGTGCTGGGCAGACTCTGTTTGCAAGTCGACTGGCCTCAGTGACTGAAAGAGAACTCCACTGCTAATACACAGTGTGCTGACGATTGAGGCCTGGACTCAGGACAGCACGCAGGCAGAAGCGAAAGCTAAGCTCTGCATCCAGCCTGAAGACGAGTATACTTTTCACACTTATCTCTGTTGGGATGTGCAAGAGCCATGGTCACCGAGGCCTACCTAAGGTACTGAAATACTTCCCCAGTTCAGCCTAGGCAGAGGACTCTGTTGCCAAAGGATCTCCATGGAAGGGCCCTGTGGGTTCCGTGTGTTTCCTTGAGGGAGTCAGAAACGACTGAGGGTAACTATAGGAGCTCATGGTTGAAAGCAGGCTACCCTGGCAAAACCTTATTTTCCTCCGCCGTAGGCGAGACAGTTGCGGTTTGAAAGCTGCCTGAAAAACACTCCTGCTGCCCATCTTCTCTTTGCTGCCTGAAGGCGTCACGAAAGTACTATGAGTGTACTCGTATGAGGCATGCTGTCTCAGTTCCTTGCTGGGAGCTCCTCCAGGAGCACTCTGGAAATTACCAGCCAAAGAAATGGCACCCCAGGCATCAAGTAAAAGTCCAGATGTCTCCCATTGTAAGCTTAGGTGTGCCATAGTAGCGAAGAAGCATGTGTTAAAGGAATGCTTCCACTCTGTTATGTATTTCACGACGCGTTGTGCACTCACATTCGTTGTAACATCTGTGAAGGGGCACTGAACGCCGCCAACTCTTTTGTTGCCTTTGAGTCCCAGGAGGCAAAAGGGTTCGTTTGCTTTAACGCTGTGAATGTGCAGCGGTAATGGCAAAGCCCTGCCCGGATCGCTCGACAGCTCTCGTTTGTACAGCATTCAAACGGCCTCAGGAACGCCGTTCTAAGCAGCCTTACATTCCATGCTGGTGTGCCCCAAGGAGGAATTTGGGCTCTGAGAAACGCCACTGTGCCTCACAAATGAAACCTGTGAACTCCCAACGGACGTCTCCCTATGGCAGTCGGAAGCTAGATGTTGAGTTCCAGCCTGAAAACAACGGACAGCTTTCCCTGTGACAATGCTGGACTTCTGGGACCATCCAGATTCACCAAGGCCTAACTTTTGCACGGCGGGGGAATGCTCTTGTGCATGTACAGCAGTCCCCACGTGAAAACCTTTCTTAGCAGATGGAGGCAGTCTTTCCCTTGTACTAGGTAGCTAGGCAGAATCATCAGATAAACATGCTTTGTCATCGAGCTTGAAAGTGGGACACTGATGGGAAAGATCACATTTTCCCGCTTTGCAAGTGACTTGCTTTTGGCTTCAAAGCTGCCTGAACAGCACTAGCGGCCCACCTTCTCTTCACTGCAGGAGTTTCGCTGTGGGCCAAGGCTGCGTTCTCTCAATGCCAAAAATGTGCTGACAATTCCCTTCTAGAAACTCATCCTACTGCACTCCAAATTCAGCTCCGGCCAATGAAAGGTGACCTAAGGCCACAAGGTAAGATCCAGTGTTTCATATCAGCAGAGCTGGGTGTGCATTGTATCCACGAAACCATACTCTGAAATGGAGGGCCTTAACTCTGCTATGCCCCTGGCGACACATAGGACAGTGGATCGTGCACCCATTTCGCATGATGACCACTGTGTGCCTGAAGAGCGTCCTCTGGCTTCTGAGGAACCCTAGGCGAAATAGGCCCCTGGGAAGCACTCTTCCCATTCATAGCAAGGGAAAAGTACTGATTTCTGGGTTGCCAAGGAAGAGTGTCCCAGTCGTCAAAGAGCCTCGCGAAAGCAGTGCTGGGCAGACTCTGTTTGCAAGTCGACTGGCCTCAGTGACTGAAAGGGAATTCCACTGCTAATACACAGTGTGCTGACGATTGAGGCCTGGACTCAGGACAGCATGCAGGCAGAAGCGAAAGCTGAGCTCTGCGTCCAGCCTGAAGACCAGTACACTTTTCACACTTAACTCTGTTGGGATGTGCAAGAGCCATGGTCACCGAGGCCTACCTAAGGTACTGAAATACTTCCCCAGTTCAACCTAGGCAGAGGACTCTGTTGCCAAAGGATCTCCATGGAAGGGCCCTGAGAGTTCCGTGTGTTTCCTTGAGGTAGTCAGAAACGACTGAGGGTAACTATAGGAGCTCATGGGTGAAAGCAGGCTACCCTGGCAAAACCTTATTTTCCTCCGCGGTAGGCGAGACAGTTGCGGTTTGAAAGCTGCCTGAAAAACACTCCTGCTGCCCATCTTCTCTTTGCTGCCTGAAGGCGTCACGAAAGTACTATGAGTGTACTCGTCTGAGGCATGCTGTCTCAGTTCCTTGCTGGGAGCTCCTCCAGGAGCACTCTGGAAATTACCAGCCAAAGAAATGGCACCCCAGGCATCAAGTAAAAGTCCAGATGTCTCCCATTGTAAGCTTAGGTGTGCCATAGTAGCGAAGAAGCATGTGTTAAAGGAATGCTTCCACTCTGTTATGTATTTCACGACGCGTTGTGCACTCACATTCGTTGTAACATCTGTGAAGGGGCACTGAACGCCGCCAACTCTTTTGTTGCCTTTGAGTCCCAGGAGGCAAAAGGGTTCGTTTGCTTTAACGCTGTGAATGTGCAGCGGTAATGGCAAAGCCCTGCCCGGATCGCTCGACAGCTCTCGTTTGTACAGCATTCAAACGGCCTCAGGAACGCCGTTCTAAGCAGCCTTACATTCCATGCTGGTGTGCCCCAAGGAGGAATTTGGGCTCTGAGAAACGCCACTGTGCCTCACAAATGAAACCTGTGAACTCCCAACGGACGTCTCCCTATGGCAGTCGGAAGCTAGATGTTGAGTTCCAGCCTGAAAACAACGGACAGCTTTCCCTGTGACAATGCTGGACTTCTGGGACCATCCAGATTCACCAAGGCCTAACTTTTGCACGGCGGGGGAATGCTCTTGTGCATGTACAGCAGTCCCCACGTGAAAACCTTTCTTAGCAGATGGAGGCAGTCTTTCCCTTGTACTAGGTAGCTAGGCAGAATCATCAGATAAACATGCTTTGTCATCGAGCTTGAAAGTGGGACACTGATGGGAAAGATCACATTTTCCCGCTTTGCAAGTGACTTGCTTTTGGCTTCAAAGCTGCCTGAACAGCACTAGCGGCCCACCTTCTCTTCACTGCAGGAGTTTCGCTGTGGGCCAAGGCTGCGTTCTCTCAATGCCAAAAATGTGCTGACAATTCCCTTCTAGAAACTCATCCTACTGCACTCCAAATTCAGCTCCGGCCAATGAAAGGTGACCTAAGGCCACAAGGTAAGATCCAGTGTTTCATATCAGCAGAGCTGGGTGTGCATTGTATCCACGAAACCATACTCTGAAATGGAGGGCCTTAACTCTGCTATGCCCCTGGCGACACATAGGACAGTGGATCGTGCACCCATTTCGCATGATGACCACTGTGTGCCTGAAGAGCGTCCTCTGGCTTCTGAGGAACCCTAGGCGAAATAGGCCCCTGGGAAGCACTCTTCCCATTCATAGCAAGGGAAAAGTACTGATTTCTGGGTTGCCAAGGAAGAGTGTCCCAGTCGTCAAAGAGCCTCGCGAAAGCAGTGCTGGGCAGACTCTGTTTGCAAGTCGACTGGCCTCAGTGACTGAAAGGGAATTCCACTGCTAATACACAGTGTGCTGACGATTGAGGCCTGGACTCAGGACAGCATGCAGGCAGAAGCGAAAGCTGAGCTCTGCGTCCAGCCTGAAGACCAGTACACTTTTCACACTTAACTCTGTTGGGATGTGCAAGAGCCATGGTCACCGAGGCCTACCTAAGGTACTGAAATACTTCCCCAGTTCAACCTAGGCAGAGGACTCTGTTGCCAAAGGATCTCCATGGAAGGGCCCTGAGAGTTCCGTGTGTTTCCTTGAGGTAGTCAGAAACGACTGAGGGTAACTATAGGAGCTCATGGGTGAAAGCAGGCTACCCTGGCAAAACCTTATTTTCCTCCGCGGTAGGCGAGACAGTTGCGGTTTGAAAGCTGCCTGAAAAACACTCCTGCTGCCCATCTTCTCTTTGCTGCCTGAAGGCGTCACGAAAGTACTATGAGTGTACTCGTCTGAGGCATGCTGTCTCAGTTCCTTGCTGGGAGCTCCTCCAGGAGCACTCTGGAAATTACCAGCCAAAGAAATGGCACCCCAGGCATCAAGTAAAAGTCCAGATGTCTCCCATTGTAAGCTTAGGTGTGCCATAGTAGCGAAGAAGCATGTGTTAAAGGAATGCTTCCACTCTGTTATGTATTTCACGACGCGTTGTGCACTCACATTCGTTGTAACATCTGTGAAGGGGCACTGAACGCCGCCAACTCTTTTGTTGCCTTTGAGTCCCAGGAGGCAAAAGGGTTCGTTTGCTTTAACGCTGTGAATGTGCAGCGGTAATGGCAAAGCCCTGCCCGGATCGCTCGACAGCTCTCGTTTGTACAGCATTCAAACGGCCTCAGGAACGCCGTTCTAAGCAGCCTTACATTCCATGCTGGTGTGCCCCAAGGAGGAATTTGGGTTCTGAGAAACGCTACTGTGCCTCACAAATGAAACCTGTGAACTCCCAAAGGACGTCTCCCTACGGCAGTCGGAAGCTAGATGTTGAGTTCCAGCCTGAAAACAACGGACAGCTTTCCCTGTGACAATGCTGGACTTCTGGGACCATCCAGATTCACCAAGGCCTAACTTTTGCACGGCGGGGGAATGCTCTTGTGCATGTACAGCATTACCCACGTGAAAACCTTTCTTAGCAGATGGAGGCAGTCTTTCCCTTGTACTAGGTAGCTAGGCAGAATCATCAGATAAACATGCTTTGTCATCGAGCTTGAAAGTGGGACACTGATGGGAAAGTTCACATTTTCCCGCTTTTCAAGCGACTTGCTTTTGGCTTCAAAGCTGCCTGAACAGCTCTAGCGGCCCACCTTCTCTTCACTGCCGGACTGTCGCTGTGGGCCAAGGCTGCGTTCTCTCAATGCCAAAAATGTGCTGACAATTCCCTTCTAGAAACTCATCCTACTGCACTCCAAATTCAGCTCCGGCCAATGAAAGGTGACCTAAGGCCACAAGGTAAGATCCAGTGTTTCATATCAGCAGAGCTGGGTGTGCATTGTATCCACGAAACCATACTCTGAAATGGAGTGCCTTAACTCTGCTATGCCCCTGGCGACACATAGGACAGTCGATCGTGCACCCATTTCGCATGATGACCACTGTGTGCCTGAAGAGCGTCCTCTGGCTTCTGAGGAACCCTAGGTGAAATAGGCCCCTGGGAAGCACTCTTCCCATTCATAGCAAGGGAAAAGTACTGCTTTCTGGGTTGCCAAGGAAGAGTGTCCCAGTCGTCAAAGAGCCTCGCGAAAGCAGTGCTGGGCAGACTCTGTTTGCAAGTCGACTGGCCTCAGTGACTGAAAGAGAACTCCACTGCTAATACACAGTGTGCTGACGATTGAGGCCTGGACTCAGGACAGAACGCAGGCAGAAGCGAAAGCTAAGCTCTGCGTCCAGCCTGATGACCAGTTCACTTTTCACACTTAACTCTGTTGGGATGTGCAAGAGCCATGGTCACCGAAGCCTACCTAAGGTACTGAAATACTTCCCCAGTTCAGCCTAGGCAGAGGACTCTGTTGCCAAAGGATCTCCATGGAAGGGCCCTGTGGGTTCCGTGTGTTTCCTTGAGGGAGTCAGAAACGACTGAGGGTAACTATAGGAGCTCATGGTTGAAAGCAGGCTACCCTGGCAAAACCTTATTTTCCTCCGCGGTAGGCGAGACAGTTGCGGTTTGAAAGCTGCCTGAAAAACACTCCTGCTGCCCATCTTCTCTTTGCTGCCTGAAGGCGTCACCAAAGTACTATGAGTGTACTCGTATGAGGCATGCTGTCTCAGTTCCTTGCTGGGAGCTCCTCCAGGAGCACTCTGGAAATTACCAGCCAAAGAAATGGCACCCCAGGCATCAAGTAAAAGTCCAGATGTCTCCCATTGTAAGCTTAGGTGTGCCATAGTAGCGAAGAAGCATGTGTTAAAGGAATGCTTCCACTCTGTTATGTATTTCACGACGCGTTGTGCACTCACATTCGTTGTAACATCTGTGAAGGGGCACTGAACGCCGCCAACTCTTTTGTTGCCTTTGAGTCCCAGGAGGCAAAAGGGTTCGTTTGCTTTAACGCTGTGAATGTGCAGCGGTAATGGCAAAGCCCTGCCCGGATCGCTCGACAGCTCTCGTTTGTACAGCATTCAAACGGCCTCAGGAACGCCGTTCTAAGCAGCCTTACATTCCATGCTGGTGTGCCCCAAGGAGGAATTTGGGCTCTGAGAAACGCCACTGTGCCTCACAAATGAAACCTGTGAACTCCCAACGGACGTCTCCCTATGGCAGTCGGAAGCTAGATGTTGAGTTCCAGCCTGAAAACAACGGACAGCTTTCCCTGTGACAATGCTGGACTTCTGGGACCATCCAGATTCACCAAGGCCTAACTTTTGCACGGCGGGGGAATGCTCTTGTGCATGTACAGCAGTCCCCACGTGAAAACCTTTCTTAGCAGATGGAGGCAGTCTTTCCCTTGTACTAGGTAGCTAGGCAGAATCATCAGATAAACATGCTTTGTCATCGAGCTTGAAAGTGGGACACTGATGGGAAAGATCACATTTTCCCGCTTTGCAAGTGACTTGCTTTTGGCTTCAAAGCTGCCTGAACAGCACTAGCGGCCCACCTTCTCTTCACTGCAGGAGTTTCGCTGTGGGCCAAGGCTGCGTTCTCTCAATGCCAAAAATGTGCTGACAATTCCCTTCTAGAAACTCATCCTACTGCACTCCAAATTCAGCTCCGGCCAATGAAAGGTGACCTAAGGCCACAAGGTAAGATCCAGTGTTTCATATCAGCAGAGCTGGGTGTGCATTGTATCCACGAAACCATACTCTGAAATGGAGGGCCTTAACTCTGCTATGCCCCTGGCGACACATAGGACAGTGGATCGTGCACCCATTTCGCATGATGACCACTGTGTGCCTGAAGAGCGTCCTCTGGCTTCTGAGGAACCCTAGGCGAAATAGGCCCCTGGGAAGCACTCTTCCCATTCATAGCAAGGGAAAAGTACTGATTTCTGGGTTGCCAAGGAAGAGTGTCCCAGTCGTCAAAGAGCCTCGCGAAAGCAGTGCTGGGCAGACTCTGTTTGCAAGTCGACTGGCCTCAGTGACTGAAAGGGAATTCCACTGCTAATACACAGTGTGCTGACGATTGAGGCCTGGACTCAGGACAGCATGCAGGCAGAAGCGAAAGCTGAGCTCTGCGTCCAGCCTGAAGACCAGTACACTTTTCACACTTAACTCTGTTGGGATGTGCAAGAGCCATGGTCACCGAGGCCTACCTAAGGTACTGAAATACTTCCCCAGTTCAACCTAGGCAGAGGACTCTGTTGCCAAAGGATCTCCATGGAAGGGCCCTGAGAGTTCCGTGTGTTTCCTTGAGGTAGTCAGAAACGACTGAGGGTAACTATAGGAGCTCATGGGTGAAAGCAGGCTACCCTGGCAAAACCTTATTTTCCTCCGCGGTAGGCGAGACAGTTGCGGTTTGAAAGCTGCCTGAAAAACACTCCTGCTGCCCATCTTCTCTTTGCTGCCTGAAGGCGTCACGAAAGTACTATGAGTGTACTCGTCTGAGGCATGCTGTCTCAGTTCCTTGCTGGGAGCTCCTCCAGGAGCACTCTGGAAATTACCAGCCAAAGAAATGGCACCCCAGGCATCAAGTAAAAGTCCAGATGTCTCCCATTGTAAGCTTAGGTGTGCCATAGTAGCGAAGAAGCATGTGTTAAAGGAATGCTTCCACTCTGTTATGTATTTCACGACGCGTTGTGCACTCACATTCGTTGTAACATCTGTGAAGGGGCACTGAACGCCGCCAACTCTTTTGTTGCCTTTGAGTCCCAGGAGGCAAAAGGGTTCGTTTGCTTTAACGCTGTGAATGTGCAGCGGTAATGGCAAAGCCCTGCCCGGATCGCTCGACAGCTCTCGTTTGTACAGCATTCAAACGGCCTCAGGAACGCCGTTCTAAGCAGCCTTACATTCCATGCTGGTGTGCCCCAAGGAGGAATTTGGGTTCTGAGAAACGCTACTGTGCCTCACAAATGAAACCTGTGAACTCCCAAAGGACGTCTCCCTACGGCAGTCGGAAGCTAGATGTTGAGTTCCAGCCTGAAAACAACGGACAGCTTTCCCTGTGACAATGCTGGACTTCTGGGACCATCCAGATTCACCAAGGCCTAACTTTTGCACGGCGGGGGAATGCTCTTGTGCATGTACAGCATTACCCACGTGAAAACCTTTCTTAGCAGATGGAGGCAGTCTTTCCCTTGTACTAGGTAGCTAGGCAGAATCATCAGATAAACATGCTTTGTCATCGAGCTTGAAAGTGGGACACTGATGGGAAAGTTCACATTTTCCCGCTTTTCAAGCGACTTGCTTTTGGCTTCAAAGCTGCCTGAACAGCTCTAGCGGCCCACCTTCTCTTCACTGCAGGACTGTCGCTGTGGGCCAAGGCTGCGTTCTCTCAATGCCAAAAATGTGCTGACAATTCCCTTCTAGAAACTCATCCTACTGCACTCCAAATTCAGCTCCGGCCAATGAAAGGTGACCTAAGGCCACAAGGTAAGATCCAGTGTTTCATATCAGCAGAGCTGGGTGTGCATTGTATCCACGAAACCATACTCTGAAATGGAGTGCCTTAACTCTGCTATGCCCCTGGCGACACATAGGACAGTCGATCGTGCACCCATTTCGCATGATGACCACTGTGTGCCTGAAGAGCGTCCTCTGGCTTCTGAGGAACCCTAGGTGAAATAGGCCCCTGGGAAGCACTCTTCCCATTCATAGCAAGGGAAAAGTACTGCTTTCTGGGTTGCCAAGGAAGAGTGTCCCAGTCGTCAAAGAGCCTCGCGAAAGCAGTGCTGGGCAGACTCTGTTTGCAAGTCGACTGGCCTCAGTGACTGAAAGAGAACTCCACTGCTAATACACAGTGTGCTGACGATTGAGGCCTGGACTCAGGACAGAACGCAGGCAGAAGCGAAAGCTAAGCTCTGCGTCCAGCCTGATGACCAGTTCACTTTTCACACTTAACTCTGTTGGGATGTGCAAGAGCCATGGTCACCGAAGCCTACCTAAGGTACTGAAATACTTCCCCAGTTCAGCCTAGGCAGAGGACTCTGTTGCCAAAGGATCTCCATGGAAGGGCCCTGTGGGTTCCGTGTGTTTCCTTGAGGGAGTCAGAAACGACTGAGGGTAACTATAGGAGCTCATGGTTGAAAGCAGGCTACCCTGGCAAAACCTTATTTTCCTCCGCGGTAGGCGAGACAGTTGCGGTTTGAAAGCTGCCTGAAAAACACTCCTGCTGCCCATCTTCTCTTTGCTGCCTGAAGGCGTCACCAAAGTACTATGAGTGTACTCGTATGAGGCATGCTGTCTCAGTTCCTTGCTGGGAGCTCCTCCAGGAGCACTCTGGAAATTACCAGCCAAAGAAATGGCACCCCAGGCATCAAGTAAAAGTCCAGATGTCTCCCATTGTAAGCTTAGGTGTGCCATAGTAGCGAAGAAGCATGTGTTAAAGGAATGCTTCAACTCTGTTATGTATTTCACGACTCGTTGTGCACTCACATTCGTTGTAACATCTGTGAAGGGGCACTGAACGCCGCCAACTCTTCTCTTGCCTTTGAGTCCCAGGAGGCAAACAGGTTCGTTTGCTTTAACGCTGTGAATGTGCAGCGGTAATGGCAAAGCCCTGCCCGGATCGCTCGACAGCTCTCGTTTGTACAGCATTCAAACGGCCTCAGGAACGCCGTTCTAAGCAGCCTTACATTCCATGATGGTGTGCCCAAGGAGGAATTTGGATTCTTCTGAGAAACACCACTGTGCCTCACTAATGAAACCTGTGAAAACCCAAAGGACCTCTCCCTATGGCAGTCGGAAGCTAGATGTTGAGTTCCAGACTGAAAACACCGGACAGCTTTCCCTGTGTCTTTGTTGGAATTCTGGGACCATGCAGATTCACAAGGCCTAACTTTTGCACGGCGGGGGAATGCTCTTGTGCATGTACAGCAGTCCCCACGTGAAAACCTTTCTTAGCAGATGGAGGCAGTCTTTCCCTTGTACTAGGTAGCTAGGCAGAATCATCAGATAAACATGCTTTGTCATCGAGCTTGAAAGTGGGACACTGATGGGAAATTTCACATTTTCCCGCTTTGCAAGCGACTTGCTTTTGGCTTCAAAGCTGCCTGAACAGCACTAGCGGCCCACGTTCTCTTCACTGCAGGACTGTCGCTGTGGGCCAAGGCTGCGTTCTCTCAATGCCAAAAATGTGCTGACAATTCCCTACTAAAACTGATCCTACTGCACTCCAAATTCAGCTCCGGCCAATGAAAGGTGACCTAAGGCCACAAGGTAAGATCCAGTGTTTCATATCAGCAGAGCTGGGTGTGCATTGTATCCACGAAACCATACTCTGAAATGGAGTGCCTTAACTCTGCTATGCCCCTGGCGACACATAGGACAGTGGATCGTGCACCCATTTCGCATGATGACCACTGTGTGCCTGAAGAGCGTCCTCTGGCTTCTGAGGAACCCTAGGCGAAATAGGCGCCTGGGAAGCACTCTTCCCATTCATAGCAAGGGAAAAGTACTGCTTTCTGGGTTGCCAAGGAAGAGTGTCCCAGTCGTCAAAGAGCCTCGCGAAAGCAGTGCTGGGCAGACTCTGTTTGCAAGTCGACTGGCCTCAGTGACTGAAAGAGAACTCCACTGCTAATACACAGTGTGCTGACGATTGAGGCCTGGACTCAGGACAGAACGCAGGCAGAAGCGAAAGCTAAGCTCTGCGTCCAGCCTGATGACCAGTTCACTTTTCACACTTAACTCTGTTGGGATGTGCAAGAGCCATGGTCACCGAGGCCTACCTAAGGTACTGAAATACTTCCCCAGTTCAGCCTAGGCAGAGGACTCTGTTGCCAAAGGATCTCCATGGAAGGGCCCTGTGGGTTCCGTGTGTTTCCTTGAGGGAGTCAGAAACGACTGAGGGTAACTATAGGAGCTCATGGTTGAAAGCAGGCTACCCTGGCAAAACCTTATTTTCCTCCGCGGTAGGCGAGACAGTTGCGGTTTGAAAGCTGCCTGAAAAACACTCCTGCTGCCCATCTTCTCTTTGCTGCCTGAAGGCGTCACGAAAGTACTATGAGTGTACTCGTATGAGGCATGCTGTCTCAGTTCCTTGCTGGGAGCTCCTCCAGGAGCACTCTGGAAATTACCAGCCAAAGAAATGGCACCCCAGGCATCAAGTAAAAGTCCAGATGTCTCCCATTGTAAGCTTAGGTGTGCCATAGTAGCGAAGAAGCATGTGTTAAAGGAATGCTTCCACTCTGTTATGTATTTCACGACGCGTTGTGCACTCACATTCGTTGTAACATCTGTGAAGGGGCACTGAACGCCGCCAACTCTTTTGTTGCCTTTGAGTCCCAGGAGGCAAAAGGGTTCGTTTGCTTTAACGCTGTGAATGTGCAGCGGTAATGGCAAAGCCCTGCCCGGATCGCTCGACAGCTCTCGTTTGTACAGCATTCAAACGGCCTCAGGAACGCCGTTCTAAGCAGCCTTACATTCCATGCTGGTGTGCCCCAAGGAGGAATTTGGGTTCTGAGAAACGCCACTGTGCCTCACAAATGAAACCTGTGAACTCCCAAAGGACGTCTCCCTACGGCAGTCGGAAGCTAGATGTTGAGTTCCAGCCTGAAAACAACGGACAGCTTTCCCTGTGACAATGCTGGACTTCTGGGACCATCCAGATTCACCAAGGCATAACTTTTGCACGGCGGGGGAATGCTCTTGTGCATGTACAGCAGTCCCCACGTGAAAACCTTTCTTAGCAGATGGAGGCAGTCTTTCACTTGTACGAGGTAGCTAGGCAGAATCATCAGATAAACATGCTTTGTCATCGAGCTTGAAAGTGGGACACTGATGGGAAAGATCACATTTTCCCGCTTTGCAAGTGACTTGCTTTTGGCTTCAAAGCTGCCTGAACAGCACTAGCGGCCCACCTTCTCTTCACTGCAGGAGTTTCGCTGTGGGCCAAGGCTGCGTTCTCTCAATGCCAAAAATGTGCTGACAATTCCCTTCTAGAAACTCATCCTACTGCACTCCAAATTCAGCTCCGGCCAATGAAAGGTGACCTAAGGCCACAAGGTAAGATCCAGTGTTTCATATCAGCAGAGCTGGGTGTGCATTGTATCCACGAAACCATACTCTGAAATGGAGTGCCTTAACTCTGCTATGCCCCTGGGGACACATAGGACAGTGGATCGTGCACCCATTTCGCATGATGACCACTGTGTGCCTGAAGAGCGTCCTCTGGCTTCTGAGGAACCCTAGGCGAAATAGGCCCCTGGGAAGCACTCTTCCCATTCATAGCAAGGGAAAAGTACTGATTTCTGGGTTGCCAAGGAAGAGTGTCCCAGTCGTCAAAGAGCCTCGCGAAAGCAGTGCTGGGCAGACTCTGTTTGCAAGTCGACTGGCCTCAGTGACTGAAAGGGAATTCCACTGCTAATACACAGTGTGCTGACGATTGAGGCCTGGACTCAGGACAGCATGCAGGCAGAAGCGAAAGCTGAGCTCTGCGTCCAGCCTGAAGACCAGTACACTTTTCACACTTAACTCTGTTGGGATGTGCAAGAGCCATGGTCACCGAGGCCTACCTAAGGTACTGAAATACTTCCCCAGTTCAACCTAGGCAGAGGACTCTGTTGCCAAAGGATCTCCATGGAAGGGCCCTGAGAGTTCCGTGTGTTTCCTTGAGGTAGTCAGAAACGACTGAGGGTAACTATAGGAGCTCATGGGTGAAAGCAGGCTACCCTGGCAAAACCTTATTTTCCTCCGCGGTAGGCGAGACAGTTGCGGTTTGAAAGCTGCCTGAAAAACACTCCTGCTGCCCATCTTCTCTTTGCTGCCTGAAGGCGTCACCAAAGTAGTATGAGTGTACTCGTATGAGGCATGCTGTCTCAGTTCCTTGCTGGAAGCTCCTCCAGGAGCACTCTGGAACTTACCAGCCAAAGAAATGGCTCCCCAGGCCTCATGGAAAAGTCCAGATTTCTCCCATTGCAAGCTTAGTTGTGCCATAGTAGCGAAGAAGCATGTGTTAAAGGAAAGCTGCAACACGGTTACATATTTCGACTCGTTGGGCACTCACGTTCTTTGTAACATCTGTGAAGGGGCACTGAACGCCGCCAACTCTTCTCTTGCCTTTGAGTCCCAGGAGGCAAACGGGTTCGTTTGCTTTAACGCTGTGAATGTGCAGCGGTAATGGCAAAGCCCTGCCCGGATCGCTCGACAGCTCTCGTTTGTACAGCATTCAAACGGCCTCAGGAACGCCGTTCTAAGCAGCCTTACATTCCATGATGGTGTGCCCAAGGAGGAATTTGGATTCTTCTGAGAAACACCACTGTGCCTCACTAATGAAACCTGTGAAAACCCAAAGGACCTCTCCCTATGGCAGTCGGAAGCTAGATGTTGAGTTCCAGACTGAAAACACCGGACAGCTTTCCCTGTGTCTTTGTTGGAATTCTGGGACCATTCAGATTCACAAGGCCTAACTTTTGCACGGCGGGGGAATGCTCTTGTGCATGTACAGCAGTCCCCACGTGAAAACCTTTCTTAGCAGATGGAGGCAGTCTTTCCCTTGTACTAGGTAGCTAGGCAGAATCATCAGATAAACATGCTTTGTCATCGAGCTTGAAAGTGGGACACTGATGGGAAAGTTCACATTTTCCCGCTTTTCAAGCGACTTGCTTTTGGCTTCAAAGCTGCCTGAACAGCACTAGCGGCCCACGTTCTCTTCACTGCAGGACTGTCGCTGTGGGCCAAGGCTGCGTTCTCTCAATGCCAAAAATGTGCTGACAATTCCCTACTAAAACTGATCTTACTGCACTCCAAATTCAGCTCCGGCCAATGAAAGGTGACCTAAGGCCACAAGGTAAGATCCAGTGTTTCATATCAGCAGAGCTGGGTGTGCATTGTATCCACGAAACCATACTCTGAAATGGAGTGCCTTAACTCTGCTATGCCCCTGGCGACACATAGGACAGTGGATCGTGCACCCATTTCGCATGATGACCACTGTGTGCCTGAAGAGCGTCCTCTGGCTTCTGAGGAACCCTAGGCGAAATAGGCCCCTGGGAAGCACTCTTCCCATTCATAGCAAGGGAAAAGTACTGCTTTCTGGGTTGCCAAGGAAGAGTGTCCCAGTCGTCAAAGAGCCTCGCGAAAGCAGTGCTGGGCAGACTCTGTTTGCAAGTCGACTGGCCTCAGTGACTGAAAGAGAACTCCACTGCTAATACACAGTGTGCTGACGATTGAGGCCTGGACTCAGGACAGAACGCAGGCAGAAGCGAAAGCTAAGCTCTGCGTCCAGCCTGATGACCAGTTCACTTTTCACACTTAACTCTGTTGGGATGTGCAAGAGCCATGGTCACCGAGGCCTACCTAAGGTACTGAAATACTTCCCCAGTTCAGCCTAGGCAGAGGACTCTGTTGCCAAAGGATCTCCATGGAAGGGCCCTGTGGGTTCCGTGTGTTTCCTTGAGGGAGTCAGAAACGACTGAGGGTAACTATAGGAGCTCATGGTTGAAAGCAGGCTACCCTGGCAAAACCTTATTTTCCTCCGCGGTAGGCGAGACAGTTGCGGTTTGAAAGCTGCCTGAAAAACACTCCTGCTGCCCATCTTCTCTTTGCTGCCTGAAGGCGTCACCAAAGTACTATGAGTGTACTCGTATGAGGCATGCTGTCTCAGTTCCTTGCTGGGAGCTCCTCCAGGAGCACTCTGCAACTTACCAGCCAAAGAAATGGCACCCCAGGCCTCAAGGAAAAGTCCAGATTTCTCCCATTGCAAGCTTAGTTGTGCCATAGTAGCGAAGAAGCATGTGTTAAAGGAAAGCTGCAACACGGTTACATATTTCGACTCGTTGGGCACTCACGTTCTTTGTAACATCTGTGAAGGGGCACTGAACGCCGCCAACTCTTTTGTTGCCTTTGAGTCCCAGGAGGCAAAAGGGTTCGTTTGCTTTAACGCTGTGAATGTGCAGCGGTAATGGCAAAGCCCTGCCCGGATCGCTCGACAGCTCTCGTTTGTACAGCATTCAAACGGCCTCAGGAACGCCGTTCTAAGCAGCCTTACATTCCATGCTGGTGTGCCCCAAGGAGGAATTTGGGTTCTGAGAAACGCCACTGTGCCTCACAAATGAAACCTGTGAACTCCCAACGGACGTCTCCCTACGGCAGTCGGAAGCTAGATGTTGAGTTCCAGCCTGAAAACAACGGACAGCTTTCCCTGTGACAATGCTGGACTTCTGGGACCATCCAGATTCACCAAGGCCTACCTTTTGAACGGCGGGGGAATGCTCTTGTGCATGTACAGCAGTCCCCACGTGAAAACATTTCTTAGCAAATGGAGGCAGTCTTTCCCTTGTACTAGGTAGCTAGGCAGAATCATCAGATAAACATGCTTTGTCATCGAGGTTGAAAGTGGGACACTGATGGGAAAGTTCATATTTTCCCGCTTTGCAAGCGACTTGCTTTTGGCTTCAAAGCTGCCTGAACAGCACTAGCGGCCCACCTTCTCTTCACTGCAGGAGTTTCGCTGTGGGCCAAGGCTGCGTTCTCTCAATGCCAAAAATGTGCTGACAATTCCCTTCTAGAAACTCATCCTACTGCACTCCAAATTCAGCTCCGGCCAATGAAAGGTGACCTAAGGCCACAAGGTAAGATCCAGTGTTTCATATCAGCAGAGCTGGGTGTGCATTGTATCCACGAAACCATACTCTGAAATGGAGTGCCTTAACTCTGCTATGCCCCTGGGGACACATAGGACAGTGGATCGTGCACCCATTTCGCATGATGACCACTGTGTGCCTGAAGAGCGTCCTCTGGCTTCTGAGGAACCCTAGGCGAAATAGGTCCCTGGGAAGCATTCTTCCCATTCATAGCAAGGGAAAAGTACTGCTTTCTGGGTTGCCAAGGAAGAGTGTCCCAGTCGTCAAAGAGCCTCGCGAAAGCAGTGCTGGGCAGACTCTGTTTGCAAGTCGACTGGCCTCAGTGACTGAAAGAGAACTCCACTGCTAATACACAGTGTGCTGACGATTGAGGCCTGGACTCAGGACAGCACGCAGGCAGAAGCGAAAGCTAAGCTCTGCATCCAGCCTGAAGACGAGTATACTTTTCACACTTATCTCTGTTGGGATGTGCAAGAGCCATGGTCACCGAGGCCTACCTAAGGTACTGAAATACTTCCCCAGTTCAGCCTAGGCAGAGGACTCTGTTGCCAAAGGATCTCCATGGAAGGGCCCTGTGGGTTCCGTGTGTTTCCTTGAGGGAGTCAGAAACGACTGAGGGTAACTATAGGAGCTCATGGTTGAAAGCAGGCTACCCTGGCAAAACCTTATTTTCCTCCGCGGTAGGCGAGACAGTTGCGGTTTGAAAGCTGCCTGAAAAACACTCCTGCTGCCCATCTTCTCTTTGCTGCCTGAAGGCGTCAGGAAAGTACTATGAGTGTACTCGTATGAGGCATGCTGTCTCAGTTCCTTGCTGGGAGCTCCTCCAGGAGCACTCTGGAAATTACCAGCCAAAGAAATGGCACCCCAGGCATCAAGTAAAAGTCCAGATGTCTCCCATTGTAAGCTTAGGTGTGCCATAGTAGCGAAGAAGCATGTGTTAAAGGAATGCTTCCACTCTGTTATGTATTTCACGACGCGTTGTGCACTCACATTCGTTGTAACATCTGTGAAGGGGCACTGAACGCCGCCAACTCTTTTGTTGCCTTTGAGTCCCAGGAGGCAAAAGGGTTCGTTTGCTTTAACGCTGTGAATGTGCAGCGGTAATGGCAAAGCCCTGCCCGGATCGCTCGACAGCTCTCGTTTGTACAGCATTCAAACGGCCTCAGGAACGCCGTTCTAAGCAGCCTTACATTCCATGCTGGTGTGCCCCAAGGAGGAATTTGGGTTCTGAGAAACGCCACTGTGCCTCACAAATGAAACCTGTGAACTCCCAACGGACGTCTCCCTACGGCAGTCGGAAGCTAGATGTTGAGTTCCAGCCTGAAAACAACGGACAGCTTTCCCTGTGACAATGCTGGACTTCTGGGACCATCCAGATTCACCAAGGCATAACTTTTGCACGGCGGGGGAATGCTCTTGTGCATGTACAGCAGTCCCCACGTGAAAACCTTTCTTAGCAGATGGAGGCAGTCTTTCACTTGTACGAGGTAGCTAGGCAGAATCATCAGATAAACATGCTTTGTCATCGAGCTTGAAAGTGGGACACTGATGGGAAAGATCACATTTTCCCGCTTTGCAAGTGACTTGCTTTTGGCTTCAAAGCTGCCTGAACAGCACTAGCGGCCCACCTTCTCTTCACTGCAGGAGTTTCGCTGTGGGCCAAGGCTGCGTTCTCTCAATGCCAAAAATGTGCTGACAATTCCCTTCTAGAAACTCATCCTACTGCACTCCAAATTCAGCTCCGGCCAATGAAAGGTGACCTAAGGCCACAAGGTAAGATCCAGTGTTTCATATCAGCAGAGCTGGGTGTGCATTGTATCCACGAAACCATACTCTGAAATGGAGTGCCTTAACTCTGCTATGCCCCTGGGGACACATAGGACAGTGGATCGTGCACCCATTTCGCATGATGACCACTGTGTGCCTGAAGAGCGTCCTCTGGCTTCTGAGGAACCCTAGGCGAAATAGGCCCCTGGGAAGCACTCTTCCCATTCATAGCAAGGGAAAAGTACTGATTTCTGGGTTGCCAAGGAAGAGTGTCCCAGTCGTCAAAGAGCCTCGCGAAAGCAGTGCTGGGCAGACTCTGTTTGCAAGTCGACTGGCCTCAGTGACTGAAAGGGAATTCCACTGCTAATACACAGTGTGCTGACGATTGAGGCCTGGACTCAGGACAGCATGCAGGCAGAAGCGAAAGCTGAGCTCTGCGTCCAGCCTGAAGACCAGTACACTTTTCACACTTAACTCTGTTGGGATGTGCAAGAGCCATGGTCACCGAGGCCTACCTAAGGTACTGAAATACTTCCCCAGTTCAACCTAGGCAGAGGACTCTGTTGCCAAAGGATCTCCATGGAAGGGCCCTGAGAGTTCCGTGTGTTTCCTTGAGGTAGTCAGAAACGACTGAGGGTAACTATAGGAGCTCATGGGTGAAAGCAGGCTACCCTGGCAAAACCTTATTTTCCTCCGCGGTAGGCGAGACAGTTGCGGTTTGAAAGCTGCCTGAAAAACACTCCTGCTGCCCATCTTCTCTTTGCTGCCTGAAGGCGTCACCAAAGTAGTATGAGTGTACTCGTATGAGGCATGCTGTCTCAGTTCCTTGCTGGAAGCTCCTCCAGGAGCACTCTGGAACTTACCAGCCAAAGAAATGGCTCCCCAGGCCTCATGGAAAAGTCCAGATTTCTCCCATTGCAAGCTTAGTTGTGCCATAGTAGCGAAGAAGCATGTGTTAAAGGAAAGCTGCAACACGGTTACATATTTCGACTCGTTGGGCACTCACGTTCTTTGTAACATCTGTGAAGGGGCACTGAACGCCGCCAACTCTTCTCTTGCCTTTGAGTCCCAGGAGGCAAACGGGTTCGTTTGCTTTAACGCTGTGAATGTGCAGCGGTAATGGCAAAGCCCTGCCCGGATCGCTCGACAGCTCTCGTTTGTACAGCATTCAAACGGCCTCAGGAACGCCGTTCTAAGCAGCCTTACATTCCATGATGGTGTGCCCAAGGAGGAATTTGGATTCTTCTGAGAATCACCACTGTGCCTCACTAATGAAACCTGTGAAAACCCAAAGGACCTCTCCCTATGGCAGTCGGAAGCTAGATGTTGAGTTCCAGACTGAAAACACCGGACAGCTTTCCCTGTGTCTTTGTTGGAATTCTGGGACCATTCAGATTCACAAGGCCTAACTTTTGCACGGCGGGGGAATGCTCTTGTGCATGTACAGCAGTCCCCACGTGAAAACCTTTCTTAGCAGATGGAGGCAGTCTTTCCCTTGTACTAGGTAGCTAGGCAGAATCATCAGATAAACATGCTTTGTCATCGAGCTTGAAAGTGGGACACTGATGGGAAAGTTCACATTTTCCCGCTTTTCAAGCGACTTGCTTTTGGCTTCAAAGCTGCCTGAACAGCACTAGCGGCCCACGTTCTCTTCACTGCAGGACTGTCGCTGTGGGCCAAGGCTGCGTTCTCTCAATGCCAAAAATGTGCTGACAATTCCCTACTAAAACTGATCTTACTGCACTCCAAATTCAGCTCCGGCCAATGAAAGGTGACCTAAGGCCACAAGGTAAGATCCAGTGTTTCATATCAGCAGAGCTGGGTGTGCATTGTATCCACGAAACCATACTCTGAAATGGAGTGCCTTAACTCTGCTATGCCCCTGGCGACACATAGGACAGTCGATCGTGCACCCATTTCGCATGATGACCACTGTGTGCCTGAAGAGCGTCCTCTGGCTTCTGAGGAACCCTAGGCGAAATAGGCCCCTGGGAAGCACTCTTCCCATTCATAGCAAGGGAAAAGTACTGCTTTCTGGGTTGCCAAGGAAGAGTGTCCCAGTCGTCAAAGAGCCTCGCGAAAGCAGTGCTGGGCAGACTCTGTTTGCAAGTCGACTGGCCTCAGTGACTGAAAGAGAACTCCACTGCTAATACACAGTGTGCTGACGATTGAGGCCTGGACTCAGGACAGAACGCAGGCAGAAGCGAAAGCTAAGCTCTGCGTCCAGCCTGATGACCAGTTCACTTTTCACACTTAACTCTGTTGGGATGTGCAAGAGCCATGGTCACCGAGGCCTACCTAAGGTACTGAAATACTTCCCCAGTTCAGCCTAGGCAGAGGACTCTGTTGCCAAAGGATCTCCATGGAAGGGCCCTGTGGGTTCCGTGTGTTTCCTTGAGGGAGTCAGAAACGACTGAGGGTAACTATAGGAGCTCATGGTTGAAAGCAGGCTACCCTGGCAAAACCTTATTTTCCTCCGCGGTAGGCGAGACAGTTGCGGTTTGAAAGCTGCCTGAAAAACACTCCTGCTGCCCATCTTCTCTTTGCTGCCTGAAGGCGTCACCAAAGTACTATGAGTGTACTCGTATGAGGCATGCTGTCTCAGTTCCTTGCTGGGAGCTCCTCCAGGAGCACTCTGCAACTTACCAGCCAAAGAAATGGCACCCCAGGCCTCAAGGAAAAGTCCAGATTTCTCCCATTGCAAGCTTAGTTGTGCCATAGTAGCGAAGAAGCATGTGTTAAAGGAAAGCTGCAACACGGTTACATATTTCGACTCGTTGGGCACTCACGTTCTTTGTAACATCTGTGAAGGGGCACTGAACGCCGCCAACTCTTTTGTTGCCTTTGAGTCCCAGGAGGCAAAAGGGTTCGTTTGCTTTAACGCTGTGAATGTGCAGCGGTAATGGCAAAGCCCTGCCCGGATCGCTCGACAGCTCTCGTTTGTACAGCATTCAAACGGCCTCAGGAACGCCGTTCTAAGCAGCCTTACATTCCATGCTGGTGTGCCCCAAGGAGGAATTTGGGTTCTGAGAAACGCCACTGTGCCTCACAAATGAAACCTGTGAACTCCCAACGGACGTCTCCCTACGGCAGTCGGAAGCTAGATGTTGAGTTCCAGCCTGAAAACAACGGACAGCTTTCCCTGTGACAATGCTGGACTTCTGGGACCATCCAGATTCACCAAGGCCTACCTTTTGAACGGCGGGGGAATGCTCTTGTGCATGTACAGCAGTCCCCACGTGAAAACATTTCTTAGCAAATGGAGGCAGTCTTTCCCTTGTACTAGGTAGCTAGGCAGAATCATCAGATAAACATGCTTTGTCATCGAGGTTGAAAGTGGGACACTGATGGGAAAGTTCATATTTTCCCGCTTTGCAAGCGACTTGCTTTTGGCTTCAAAGCTGCCTGAACAGCACTAGCGGCCCACCTTCTCTTCACTGCAGGAGTTTCGCTGTGGGCCAAGGCTGCGTTCTCTCAATGCCAAAAATGTGCTGACAATTCCCTTCTAGAAACTCATCCTACTGCACTCCAAATTCAGCTCCGGCCAATGAAAGGTGACCTAAGGCCACAAGGTAAGATCCAGTGTTTCATATCAGCAGAGCTGGGTGTGCATTGTATCCACGAAACCATACTCTGAAATGGAGTGCCTTAACTCTGCTATGCCCCTGGGGACACATAGGACAGTGGATCGTGCACCCATTTCGCATGATGACCACTGTGTGCCTGAAGAGCGTCCTCTGGCTTCTGAGGAACCCTAGGCGAAATAGGTCCCTGGGAAGCATTCTTCCCATTCATAGCAAGGGAAAAGTACTGCTTTCTGGGTTGCCAAGGAAGAGTGTCCCAGTCGTCAAAGAGCCTCGCGAAAGCAGTGCTGGGCAGACTCTGTTTGCAAGTCGACTGGCCTCAGTGACTGAAAGAGAACTCCACTGCTAATACACAGTGTGCTGACGATTGAGGCCTGGACTCAGGACAGCACGCAGGCAGAAGCGAAAGCTAAGCTCTGCATCCAGCCTGAAGACGAGTATACTTTTCACACTTATCTCTGTTGGGATGTGCAAGAGCCATGGTCACCGAGGCCTACCTAAGGTACTGAAATACTTCCCCAGTTCAGCCTAGGCAGAGGACTCTGTTGCCAAAGGATCTCCATGGAAGGGCCCTGTGGGTTCCGTGTGTTTCCTTGAGGGAGTCAGAAACGACTGAGGGTAACTATAGGAGCTCATGGTTGAAAGCAGGCTACCCTGGCAAAACCTTATTTTCCTCCGCGGTAGGCGAGACAGTTGCGGTTTGAAAGCTGCCTGAAAAACACTCCTGCTGCCCATCTTCTCTTTGCTGCCTGAAGGCGTCACGAAAGTACTATGAGTGTACTCGTATGAGGCATGCTGTCTCAGTTCCTTGCTGGGAGCTCCTCCAGGAGCACTCTGGAAATTACCAGCCAAAGAAATGGCACCCCAGGCATCAAGTAAAAGTCCAGATGTCTCCCATTGTAAGCTTAGGTGTGCCATAGTAGCGAAGAAGCATGTGTTAAAGGAATGCTTCCACTCTGTTATGTATTTCACGACGCGTTGTGCACTCACATTCGTTGTAACATCTGTGAAGGGGCACTGAACGCCGCCAACTCTTTTGTTGCCTTTGAGTCCCAGGAGGCAAAAGGGTTCGTTTGCTTTAACGCTGTGAATGTGCAGCGGTAATGGCAAAGCCCTGCCCGGATCGCTCGACAGCTCTCGTTTGTACAGCATTCAAACGGCCTCAGGAACGCCGTTCTAAGCAGCCTTACATTCCATGCTGGTGTGCCCCAAGGAGGAATTTGGGCTCTGAGAAACGCCACTGTGCCTCACAAATGAAACCTGTGAACTCCCAACGGACGTCTCCCTATGGCAGTCGGAAGCTAGATGTTGAGTTCCAGCCTGAAAACAACGGACAGCTTTCCCTGTGACAATGCTGGACTTCTGGGACCATCCAGATTCACCAAGGCCTAACTTTTGCACGGCGGGGGAATGCTCTTGTGCATGTACAGCAGTCCCCACGTGAAAACCTTTCTTAGCAGATGGAGGCAGTCTTTCCCTTGTACTAGGTAGCTAGGCAGAATCATCAGATAAACATGCTTTGTCATCGAGCTTGAAAGTGGGACACTGATGGGAAAGATCACATTTTCCCGCTTTGCAAGTGACTTGCTTTTGGCTTCAAAGCTGCCTGAACCGCACTAGCGGCCCACCTTCTCTTCACTGCAGGAGTTTCTCTGTGGGCCAAGGCTGCGTTCTCTCAATGCCAAAAATGTGCTGACAATTCCCTTCTAGAAACTCATCCTACTGCACTCCAAATTCAGCTCCGGCCAATGAAAGGTGACCTAAGGCCACAAGGTAAGATCCAGTGTTTCATATCAGCAGAGCTGGGTGTGCATTGTATCCACGAAACCATACTCTGAAATGGAGGGCCTTAACTCTGCTATGCCCCTGGGGACACATAGGACAGTGGATCGTGCACCCATTTCGCATGATGACCACTGTGTGCCTGAAGAGCGTCCTCTGGCTTCTGAGGAACCCTAGGCGAAATAGGCCCCTGGGAAGCACTCTTCCCATTCATAGCAAGGGAAAAGTACTGATTTCTGGGTTGCCAAGGAAGAGTGTCCCAGTCGTCAAAGAGCCTCGCGAAAGCAGTGCTGGGCAGACTCTGTTTGCAAGTCGACTGGCCTCAGTGACTGAAAGGGAATTCCACTGCTAATACACAGTGTGCTGACGATTGAGGCCTGGACTCAGGACAGCATGCAGGCAGAAGCGAAAGCTGAGCTCTGCGTCCAGCCTGAAGACCAGTACACTTTTCACACTTAACTCTGTTGGGATGTGCAAGAGCCATGGTCACCGAGGCCTACCTAAGGTACTGAAATACTTCCCCAGTTCAACCTAGGCAGAGGACTCTGTTGCCAAAGGATCTCCATGGAAGGGCCCTGAGAGTTCCGTGTGTTTCCTTGAGGTAGTCAGAAACGACTGAGGGTAACTATAGGAGCTCATGGGTGAAAGCAGGCTACCCTGGCAAAACCTTATTTTCCTCCGCGGTAGGCGAGACAGTTGCGGTTTGAAAGCTGCCTGAAAAACACTCCTGCTGCCCATCTTCTCTTTGCTGCCTGAAGGCGTCACGAAAGTACTATGAGTGTACTCGTCTGAGGCATGCTGTCTCAGTTCCTTGCTGGGAGCTCCTCCAGGAGCACTCTGGAAATTACCAGCCAAAGAAATGGCACCCCAGGCATCAAGTAAAAGTCCAGATGTCTCCCATTGTAAGCTTAGGTGTGCCATAGTAGCGAAGAAGCATGTGTTAAAGGAATGCTTCCACTCTGTTATGTATTTCACGACGCGTTGTGCACTCACATTCGTTGTAACATCTGTGAAGGGGCACTGAACGCCGCCAACTCTTTTGTTGCCTTTGAGTCCCAGGAGGCAAAAGGGTTCGTTTGCTTTAACGCTGTGAATGTGCAGCGGTAATGGCAAAGCCCTGCCCGGATCGCTCGACAGCTCTCGTTTGTACAGCATTCAAACGGCCTCAGGAACGCCGTTCTAAGCAGCCTTACATTCCATGCTGGTGTGCCCCAAGGAGGAATTTGGGTTCTGAGAAACGCTACTGTGCCTCACAAATGAAACCTGTGAACTCCCAAAGGACGTCTCCCTACGGCAGTCGGAAGCTAGATGTTGAGTTCCAGCCTGAAAACAACGGACAGCTTTCCCTGTGACAATGCTGGACTTCTGGGACCATCCAGATTCACCAAGGCCTAACTTTTGCACGGCGGGGGAATGCTCTTGTGCATGTACAGCATTACCCACGTGAAAACCTTTCTTAGCAGATGGAGGCAGTCTTTCCCTTGTACTAGGTAGCTAGGCAGAATCATCAGATAAACATGCTTTGTCATCGAGCTTGAAAGTGGGACACTGATGGGAAAGTTCACATTTTCCCGCTTTGCAAGCGACTTGCTTTTGGCTTCAAAGCTGCCTGAACAGCTCTAGCGGCCCACCTTCTCTTCACTGCAGGACTGTCGCTGTGGGCCAAGGCTGCGTTCTCTCAATGCCAAAAATGTGCTGACAATTCCCTTCTAGAAACTCATCCTACTGCACTCCAAATTCAGCTCCGGCCAATGAAAGGTGACCTAAGGCCACAAGGTAAGATCCAGTGTTTCATATCAGCAGAGCTGGGTGTGCATTGTATCCACGAAACCATACTCTGAAATGGAGTGCCTTAACTCTGCTATGCCCCTGGCGACACATAGGACAGTCGATCGTGCACCCATTTCGCATGATGACCACTGTGTGCCTGAAGAGCGTCCTCTGGCTTCTGAGGAACCCTAGGTGAAATAGGCCCCTGGGAAGCACTCTTCCCATTCATAGCAAGGGAAAAGTACTGCTTTCTGGGTTGCCAAGGAAGAGTGTCCCAGTCGTCAAAGAGCCTCGCGAAAGCAGTGCTGGGCAGACTCTGTTTGCAAGTCGACTGGCCTCAGTGACTGAAAGAGAACTCCACTGCTAATACACAGTGTGCTGACGATTGAGGCCTGGACTCAGGACAGAACGCAGGCAGAAGCGAAAGCTAAGCTCTGCGTCCAGCCTGATGACCAGTTCACTTTTCACACTTAACTCTGTTGGGATGTGCAAGAGCCATGGTCACCGAAGCCTACCTAAGGTACTGAAATACTTCCCCAGTTCAGCCTAGGCAGAGGACTCTGTTGCCAAAGGATCTCCATGGAAGGGCCCTGTGGGTTCCGTGTGTTTCCTTGAGGGAGTCAGAAACGACTGAGGGTAACTATAGGAGCTCATGGTTGAAAGCAGGCTACCCTGGCAAAACCTTATTTTCCTCCGCGGTAGGCGAGACAGTTGCGGTTTGAAAGCTGCCTGAAAAACACTCCTGCTGCCCATCTTCTCTTTGCTGCCTGAAGGCGTCACCAAAGTACTATGAGTGTACTCGTATGAGGCATGCTGTCTCAGTTCCTTGCTGGGAGCTCCTCCAGGAGCACTCTGGAAATTACCAGCCAAAGAAATGGCACCCCAGGCATCAAGTAAAAGTCCAGATGTCTCCCATTGTAAGCTTAGGTGTGCCATAGTAGCGAAGAAGCATGTGTTAAAGGAATGCTTCAACTCTGTTATGTATTTCACGACTCGTTGTGCACTCACATTCGTTGTAACATCTGTGAAGGGGCACTGAACGCCGCCAACTCTTCTCTTGCCTTTGAGTCCCAGGAGGCAAACGGGTTCGTTTGCTTTAACGCTGTGAATGTGCAGCGGTAATGGCAAAGCCCTGCCCGGATCGCTCGACAGCTCTCGTTTGTACAGCATTCAAACGGCCCCAGGAACGCCGTTCTAAGCAGCCTTACATTCCATGATGGTGTGCCCAAGGAGGAATTTGGATTCTTCTGAGAAACACCACTGTGCCTCACTAATGAAACCTGTGAAAACCCAAAGGACCTCTCCCTATGGCAGTCGGAAGCTAGATGTTGAGTTCCAGACTGAAAACACCGGACAGCTTTCCCTGTGTCTTTGTTGGAATTCTGGGACCATTCAGATTCACAAGGCCTAACTTTTGCACGGCGGGGGAATGCTCTTGTGCATGTACAGCAGTCCCCACGTGAAAACCTTTCTTAGCAGATGGAGGCAGTCTTTCCCTTGTACTAGGTAGCTAGGCAGAATCATCAGATAAACATGCTTTGTCATCGAGCTTGAAAGTGGGACACTGATGGGAAAGTTCACATTTTCCCGCTTTGCAAGCGACTTGCTTTTGGCTTCAAAGCTGCCTGAACAGCACTAGCGGCCCACGTTCTCTTCACTGCAGGACTGTCGCTGTGGGCCAAGGCTGCGTTCTCTCAATGCCAAAAATGTGCTGACAATTCCCTACTAAAACTGATCCTACTGCACTCCAAATTCAGCTCCGGCCAATGAAAGGTGACCTAAGGCCACAAGGTAAGATCCAGTGTTTCATATCAGCAGAGCTGGGTGTGCATTGTATCCACGAAACCATACTCTGAAATGGAGTGCCTTAACTCTGCTATGCCCCTGGCGACACATAGGACAGTGGATCGTGCACCCATTTCGCATGATGACCACTGTGTGCCTGAAGAGCGTCCTCTGGCTTCTGAGGAACCCTAGGCGAAATAGGCCCCTGGGAAGCACTCTTCCCATTCATAGCAAGGGAAAAGTACTGCTTTCTGGGTTGCCAAGGAAGAGTGTCCCAGTCGTCAAAGAGCCTCGCGAAAGCAGTGCTGGGCAGACTCTGTTTGCAAGTCGACTGGCCTCAGTGACTGAAAGAGAACTCCACTGCTAATACACAGTGTGCTGACGATTGAGGCCTGGACTCAGGACAGCACGCAGGCAGAAGCGAAAGCTAAGCTCTGCGTCCAGCCTGATGACCAGTTCACTTTTCACACTTAACTCTGTTGGGATGTGCAAGAGCCATGGTCACCGAGGCCTACCTAAGGTACTGAAATACTTCCCCAGTTCAGCCTAGGCAGAGGACTCTGTTGCCAAAGGATCTCCATGGAAGGGCCCTGTGGGTTCCGTGTGTTTCCTTGAGGGAGTCAGAAACGACTGAGGGTAACTATAGGAGCTCATGGTTGAAAGCAGGCTACCCTGGCAAAACCTTATTTTCCTCCGCGGTAGGCGAGACAGTTGCGGTTTGAAAGCTGCCTGAAAAACACTCCTGCTGCCCATCTTCTCTTTGCTGCCTGAAGGCGTCACGAAAGTACTATGAGTGTACTCGTATGAGGCATGCTGTCTCAGTTCCTTGCTGGGAGCTCCTCCAGGAGCACTCTGGAAATTACCAGCCAAAGAAATGGCACCCCAGGCATCAAGTAAAAGTCCAGATGTCTCCCATTGTAAGCTTAGGTGTGCCATAGTAGCGAAGAAGCATGTGTTAAAGGAATGCTTCCACTCTGTTATGTATTTCACGACGCGTTGTGCACTCACATTCGTTGTAACATCTGTGAAGGGGCACTGAACGCCGCCAACTCTTTTGTTGCCTTTGAGTCCCAGGAGGCAAAAGGGTTCGTTTGCTTTAACGCTGTGAATGTGCAGCGGTAATGGCAAAGCCCTGCCCGGATCGCTCGACAGCTCTCGTTTGTACAGCATTCAAACGGCCTCAGGAACGCCGTTCTAAGCAGCCTTACATTCCATGCTGGTGTGCCCCAAGGAGGAATTTGGGTTCTGAGAAACGCCACTGTGCCTCACAAATGAAACCTGTGAACTCCCAACGGACGTCTCCCTACGGCAGTCGGAAGCTAGATGTTGAGTTCCAGCCTGAAAACAACGGACAGCTTTCCCTGTGACAATGCTGGACTTCTGGGACCATCCAGATTCACCAAGGCATAACTTTTGCACGGCGGGGGAATGCTCTTGTGCATGTACAGCAGTCCCCACGTGAAAACCTTTCTTAGCAGATGGAGGCAGTCTTTCACTTGTACGAGGTAGCTAGGCAGAATCATCAGATAAACATGCTTTGTCATCGAGCTTGAAAGTGGGACACTGATGGGAAAGATCACATTTTCCCGCTTTGCAAGTGACTTGCTTTTGGCTTCAAAGCTGCCTGAACAGCACTAGCGGCCCACCTTCTCTTCACTGCAGGAGTTTCGCTGTGGGCCAAGGCTGCGTTCTCTCAATGCCAAAAATGTGCTGACAATTCCCTTCTAGAAACTCATCCTACTGCACTCCAAATTCAGCTCCGGCCAATGAAAGGTGACCTAAGGCCACAAGGTAAGATCCAGTGTTTCATATCAGCAGAGCTGGGTGTGCATTGTATCCACGAAACCATACTCTGAAATGGAGTGCCTTAACTCTGCTATGCCCCTGGGGACACATAGGACAGTGGATCGTGCACCCATTTCGCATGATGACCACTGTGTGCCTGAAGAGCGTCCTCTGGCTTCTGAGGAACCCTAGGCGAAATAGGCCCCTGGGAAGCACTCTTCCCATTCATAGCAAGGGAAAAGTACTGATTTCTGGGTTGCCAAGGAAGAGTGTCCCAGTCGTCAAAGAGCCTCGCGAAAGCAGTGCTGGGCAGACTCTGTTTGCAAGTCGACTGGCCTCAGTGACTGAAAGGGAATTCCACTGCTAATACACAGTGTGCTGACGATTGAGGCCTGGACTCAGGACAGAACGCAGGCAGAAGCGAAAGCTAAGCTCTGCGTCCAGCCTGATGACCAGTTCACTTTTCACACTTAACTCTGTTGGGATGTGCAAGAGCCATGGTCACCGAAGCCTACCTAAGGTACTGAAATACTTCCCCAGTTCAGCCTAGGCAGAGGACTCTGTTGCCAAAGGATCTCCATGGAAGGGCCCTGTGGGTTCCGTGTGTTTCCTTGAGGGAGTCAGAAACGACTGAGGGTAACTATAGGAGCTCATGGTTGAAAGCAGGCTACCCTGGCAAAACCTTATTTTCCTCCGCGGTAGGCGAGACAGTTGCGGTTTGAAAGCTGCCTGAAAAACACTCCTGCTGCCCATCTTCTCTTTGCTGCCTGAAGGCGTCACCAAAGTACTATGAGTGTACTCGTATGAGGCATGCTGTCTCAGTTCCTTGCTGGGAGCTCCTCCAGGAGCACTCTGGAAATTACCAGCCAAAGAAATGGCACCCCAGGCATCAAGTAAAAGTCCAGATGTCTCCCATTGTAAGCTTAGGTGTGCCATAGTAGCGAAGAAGCATGTGTTAAAGGAATGCTTCAACTCTGTTATGTATTTCACGACTCGTTGTGCACTCACATTCGTTGTAACATCTGTGAAGGGGCACTGAACGCCGCCAACTCTTCTCTTGCCTTTGAGTCCCAGGAGGCAAACGGGTTCGTTTGCTTTAACGCTGTGAATGTGCAGCGGTAATGGCAAAGCCCTGCCCGGATCGCTCGACAGCTCTCGTTTGTACAGCATTCAAACGGCCCCAGGAACGCCGTTCTAAGCAGCCTTACATTCCATGATGGTGTGCCCAAGGAGGAATTTGGATTCTTCTGAGAAACACCACTGTGCCTCACTAATGAAACCTGTGAAAACCCAAAGGACCTCTCCCTATGGCAGTCGGAAGCTAGATGTTGAGTTCCAGACTGAAAACACCGGACAGCTTTCCCTGTGTCTTTGTTGGAATTCTGGGACCATTCAGATTCACAAGGCCTAACTTTTGCACGGCGGGGGAATGCTCTTGTGCATGTACAGCAGTCCCCACGTGAAAACCTTTCTTAGCAGATGGAGGCAGTCTTTCCCTTGTACTAGGTAGCTAGGCAGAATCATCAGATAAACATGCTTTGTCATCGAGCTTGAAAGTGGGACACTGATGGGAAAGTTCACATTTTCCCGCTTTGCAAGCGACTTGCTTTTGGCTTCAAAGCTGCCTGAACAGCACTAGCGGCCCACGTTCTCTTCACTGCAGGACTGTCGCTGTGGGCCAAGGCTGCGTTCTCTCAATGCCAAAAATGTGCTGACAATTCCCTACTAAAACTGATCCTACTGCACTCCAAATTCAGCTCCGGCCAATGAAAGGTGACCTAAGGCCACAAGGTAAGATCCAGTGTTTCATATCAGCAGAGCTGGGTGTGCATTGTATCCACGAAACCATACTCTGAAATGGAGTGCCTTAACTCTGCTATGCCCCTGGCGACACATAGGACAGTGGATCGTGCACCCATTTCGCATGATGACCACTGTGTGCCTGAAGAGCGTCCTCTGGCTTCTGAGGAACCCTAGGCGAAATAGGCCCCTGGGAAGCACTCTTCCCATTCATAGCAAGGGAAAAGTACTGCTTTCTGGGTTGCCAAGGAAGAGTGTCCCAGTCGTCAAAGAGCCTCGCGAAAGCAGTGCTGGGCAGACTCTGTTTGCAAGTCGACTGGCCTCAGTGACTGAAAGAGAACTCCACTGCTAATACACAGTGTGCTGACGATTGAGGCCTGGACTCAGGACAGAACGCAGGCAGAAGCGAAAGCTAAGCTCTGCGTCCAGCCTGATGACCAGTTCACTTTTCACACTTAACTCTGTTGGGATGTGCAAGAGCCATGGTCACCGAGGCCTACCTAAGGTACTGAAATACTTCCCCAGTTCAGCCTAGGCAGAGGACTCTGTTGCCAAAGGATCTCCATGGAAGGGCCCTGTGGGTTCCGTGTGTTTCCTTGAGGGAGTCAGAAACGACTGAGGGTAACTATAGGAGCTCATGGTTGAAAGCAGGCTACCCTGGCAAAACCTTATTTTCCTCCGCGGTAGGCGAGACAGTTGCGGTTTGAAAGCTGCCTGAAAAACACTCCTGCTGCCCATCTTCTCTTTGCTGCCTGAAGGCGTCACGAAAGTACTATGAGTGTACTCGTCTGAGGCATGCTGTCTCAGTTCCTTGCTGGGAGCTCCTCCAGGAGCACTCTGGAAATTACCAGCCAAAGAAATGGCACCCCAGGCATCAAGTAAAAGTCCAGATGTCTCCCATTGTAAGCTTAGGTGTGCCATAGTAGCGAAGAAGCATGTGTTAAAGGAATGCTTCCACTCTGTTATGTATTTCACGACGCGTTGTGCACTCACATTCGTTGTAACATCTGTGAAGGGGCACTGAACGCCGCCAACTCTTTTGTTGCCTTTGAGTCCCAGGAGGCAAAAGGGTTCGTTTGCTTTAACGCTGTGAATGTGCAGCGGTAATGGCAAAGCCCTGCCCGGATCGCTCGACAGCTCTCGTTTGTACAGCATTCAAACGGCCTCAGGAACGCCGTTCTAAGCAGCCTTACATTCCATGCTGGTGTGCCCCAAGGAGGAATTTGGGTTCTGAGAAACGCCACTGTGCCTCACAAATGAAACCTGTGAACTCCCAACGGACGTCTCCCTACGGCAGTCGGAAGCTAGATGTTGAGTTCCAGCCTGAAAACAACGGACAGCTTTCCCTGTGACAATGCTGGACTTCTGGGACCATCCAGATTCACCAAGGCATAACTTTTGCACGGCGGGGGAATGCTCTTGTGCATGTACAGCAGTCCCCACGTGAAAACCTTTCTTAGCAGATGGAGGCAGTCTTTCACTTGTACGAGGTAGCTAGGCAGAATCATCAGATAAACATGCTTTGTCATCGAGCTTGAAAGTGGGACACTGATGGGAAATATCACATTTTCCCGCTTTGCAAGTGACTTGCTTTTGGCTTCAAAGCTGCCTGAACAGCACTAGCGGCCCACCTTCTCTTCACTGCAGGAGTTTCGCTGTGGGCCAAGGCTGCGTTCTCTCAATGCCAAAAATGTGCTGACAATTCCCTTCTAGAAACTCATCCTACTGCACTCCAAATTCAGCTCCGGCCAATGAAAGGTGACCTAAGGCCACAAGGTAAGATCCAGTGTTTCATATCAGCAGAGCTGGGTGTGCATTGTATCCACGAAACCATACTCTGAAATGGAGTGCCTTAACTCTGCTATGCCCCTGGGGACACATAGGACAGTGGATCGTGCACCCATTTCGCATGATGACCACTGTGTGCCTGAAGAGCGTCCTCTGGCTTCTGAGGAACCCTAGGCGAAATAGGCCCCTGGGAAGCACTCTTCCCATTCATAGCAAGGGAAAAGTACTGATTTCTGGGTTGCCAAGGAAGAGTGTGCCAGTCGTCAAAGAGCCTCGCGAAAGCAGTGCTGGGCAGACTCTGTTTGCAAGTCGACTGGCCTCAGTGACTGAAAGGGAATTCCACTGCTAATACACAGTGTGCTGACGATTGAGGCCTGGACTCAGGACAGCATGCAGGCAGAAGCGAAAGCTGAGCTCTGCGTCCAGCCTGAAGACCAGTACACTTTTCACACTTAACTCTGTTGGGATGTGCAAGAGCCATGGTCACCGAGGCCTACCTAAGGTACTGAAATACTTCCCCAGTTCAACCTAGGCAGAGGACTCTGTTGCCAAAGGATCTCCATGGAAGGGCCCTGAGAGTTCCGTGTGTTTCCTTGAGGTAGTCAGAAACGACTGAGGGTAACTATAGGAGCTCATGGGTGAAAGCAGGCTACCCTGGCAAAACCTTATTTTCCTCCGCGGTAGGCGAGACAGTTGCGGTTTGAAAGCTGCCTGAAAAACACTCCTGCTGCCCATCTTCTCTTTGCTGCCTGAAGGCGTCACCAAAGTAGTATGAGTGTACTCGTATGAGGCATGCTGTCTCAGTTCCTTGCTGGAAGCTCCTCCAGGAGCACTCTGGAACTTACCAGCCAAAGAAATGGCTCCCCAGGCCTCATGGAAAAGTCCAGATTTCTCCCATTGCAAGCTTAGTTGTGCCATAGTAGCGAAGAAGCATGTGTTAAAGGAAAGCTGCAACACGGTTACATATTTCGACTCGTTGGGCACTCACGTTCTTTGTAACATCTGTGAAGGGGCACTGAACGCCGCCAACTCTTCTCTTGCCTTTGAGTCCCAGGAGGCAAACGGGTTCGTTTGCTTTAACGCTGTGAATGTGCAGCGGTAATGGCAAAGCCCTGCCCGGATCGCTCGACAGCTCTCGTTTGTACAGCATTCAAACGGCCTCAGGAACGCCGTTCTAAGCAGCCTTACATTCCATGATGGTGTGCCCAAGGAGGAATTTGGATTCTTCTGAGAAACACCACTGTGCCTCACTAATGAAACCTGTGAAAACCCAAAGGACCTCTCCCTATGGCAGTCGGAAGCTAGATGTTGAGTTCCAGACTGAAAACACCGGACAGCTTTCCCTGTGTCTTTGTTGGAATTCTGGGACCATTCAGATTCACAAGGCCTAACTTTTGCACGGCGGGGGAATGCTCTTGTGCATGTACAGCAGTCCCCACGTGAAAACCTTTCTTAGCAGATGGAGGCAGTCTTTCCCTTGTACTAGGTAGCTAGGCAGAATCATCAGATAAACATGCTTTGTCATCGAGCTTGAAAGTGGGACACTGATGGGAAAGTTCACATTTTCCCGCTTTTCAAGCGACTTGCTTTTGGCTTCAAAGCTGCCTGAACAGCACTAGCGGCCCACGTTCTCTTCACTGCAGGACTGTCGCTGTGGGCCAAGGCTGCGTTCTCTCAATGCCAAAAATGTGCTGACAATTCCCTACTAAAACTGATCCTACTGCACTCCAAATTCAGCTCCGGCCAATGAAAGGTGACCTAAGGCCACAAGGTAAGATCCAGTGTTTCATATCAGCAGAGCTGGGTGTGCATTGTATCCACGAAACCATACTCTGAAATGGAGTGCCTTAACTCTGCTATGCCCCTGGCGACACATAGGACAGTGGATCGTGCACCCATTTCGCATGATGACCACTGTGTGCCTGAAGAGCGTCCTCTGGCTTCTGAGGAACCCTAGGCGAAATAGGCCCCTGGGAAGCACTCTTCCCATTCATAGCAAGGGAAAAGTACTGCTTTCTGGGTTGCCAAGGAAGAGTGTCCCAGTCGTCAAAGAGCCTCGCGAAAGCAGTGCTGGGCAGACTCTGTTTGCAAGTCGACTGGCCTCAGTGACTGAAAGAGAACTCCACTGCTAATACACAGTGTGCTGACGATTGAGGCCTGGACTCAGGACAGCACGCAGGCAGAAGCGAAAGCTAAGCTCTGCGTCCAGCCTGATGACCAGTTCACTTTTCACACTTAACTCTGTTGGGATGTGCAAGAGCCATGGTCACCGAGGCCTACCTAAGGTACTGAAATACTTCCCCAGTTCAGCCTAGGCAGAGGACTCTGTTGCCAAAGGATCTCCATGGAAGGGCCCTGTGGGTTCCGTGTGTTTCCTTGAGGGAGTCAGAAACGACTGAGGGTAACTATAGGAGCTCATGGTTGAAAGCAGGCTACCCTGGCAAAACCTTATTTTCCTCCGCGGTAGGCGAGACAGTTGCGGTTTGAAAGCTGCCTGAAAAACACTCCTGCTGCCCATCTTCTCTTTGCTGCCTGAAGGCGTCACCAAAGTACTATGAGTGTACTCGTCTGAGGCATGCTGTCTCAGTTCCTTGCTGGGAGCTCCTCCAGGAGCACTCTGGAAATTACCAGCCAAAGAAATGGCACCCCAGGCATCAAGTAAAAGTCCAGATGTCTCCCATTGTAAGCTTAGGTGTGCCATAGTAGCGAAGAAGCATGTGTTAAAGGAATGCTTCCACTCTGTTATGTATTTCACGACGCGTTGTGCACTCACATTCGTTGTAACATCTGTGAAGGGGCACTGAACGCCGCCAACTCTTTTGTTGCCTTTGAGTCCCAGGAGGCAAAAGGGTTCGTTTGCTTTAACGCTGTGAATGTGCAGCGGTAATGGCAAAGCCCTGCCCGGATCGCTCGACAGCTCTCGTTTGTACAGCATTCAAACGGCCTCAGGAACGCCGTTCTAAGCAGCCTTACATTCCATGCTGGTGTGCCCCAAGGAGGAATTTGGGTTCTGAGAAACGCCACTGTGCCTCACAAATGAAACCTGTGAACTCCCAACGGACGTCTCCCTACGGCAGTCGGAAGCTAGATGTTGAGTTCCAGCCTGAAAACAACGGACAGCTTTCCCTGTGACAATGCTGGACTTCTGGGACCATCCAGATTCACCAAGGCATAACTTTTGCACGGCGGGGGAATGCTCTTGTGCATGTACAGCAGTCCCCACGTGAAAACCTTTCTTAGCAGATGGAGGCAGTCTTTCACTTGTACGAGGTAGCTAGGCAGAATCATCAGATAAACATGCTTTGTCATCGAGCTTGAAAGTGGGACACTGATGGGAAAGATCACATTTTCCCGCTTTGCAAGTGACTTGCTTTTGGCTTCAAAGCTGCCTGAACAGCACTAGCGGCCCACCTTCTCTTCACTGCAGGAGTTTCGCTGTGGGCCAAGGCTGCGTTCTCTCAATGCCAAAAATGTGCTGACAATTCCCTTCTAGAAACTCATCCTACTGCACTCCAAATTCAGCTCCGGCCAATGAAAGGTGACCTAAGGCCACAAGGTAAGATCCAGTGTTTCATATCAGCAGAGCTGGGTGTGCATTGTATCCACGAAACCATACTCTGAAATGGAGTGCCTTAACTCTGCTATGCCCCTGGGGACACATAGGACAGTGGATCGTGCACCCATTTCGCATGATGACCACTGTGTGCCTGAAGAGCGTCCTCTGGCTTCTGAGGAACCCTAGGCGAAATAGGCCCCTGGGAAGCACTCTTCCCATTCATAGCAAGGGAAAAGTACTGATTTCTGGGTTGCCAAGGAAGAGTGTCCCAGTCGTCAAAGAGCCTCGCGAAAGCAGTGCTGGGCAGACTCTGTTTGCAAGTCGACTGGCCTCAGTGACTGAAAGGGAATTCCACTGCTAATACACAGTGTGCTGACGATTGAGGCCTGGACTCAGGACAGCATGCAGGCAGAAGCGAAAGCTGAGCTCTGCGTCCAGCCTGAAGACCAGTACACTTTTCACACTTAACTCTGTTGGGATGTGCAAGAGCCATGGTCACCGAGGCCTACCTAAGGTACTGAAATACTTCCCCAGTTCAACCTAGGCAGAGGACTCTGTTGCCAAAGGATCTCCATGGAAGGGCCCTGAGAGTTCCGTGTGTTTCCTTGAGGTAGTCAGAAACGACTGAGGGTAACTATAGGAGCTCATGGGTGAAAGCAGGCTACCCTGGCAAAACCTTATTTTCCTCCGCGGTAGGCGAGACAGTTGCGGTTTGAAAGCTGCCTGAAAAACACTCCTGCTGCCCATCTTCTCTTTGCTGCCTGAAGGCGTCACCAAAGTAGTATGAGTGTACTCGTATGAGGCATGCTGTCTCAGTTCCTTGCTGGAAGCTCCTCCAGGAGCACTCTGGAACTTACCAGCCAAAGAAATGGCTCCCCAGGCCTCATGGAAAAGTCCAGATTTCTCCCATTGCAAGCTTAGTTGTGCCATAGTAGCGAAGAAGCATGTGTTAAAGGAAAGCTGCAACACGGTTACATATTTCGACTCGTTGGGCACTCACGTTCTTTGTAACATCTGTGAAGGGGCACTGAACGCCGCCAACTCTTCTCTTGCCTTTGAGTCCCAGGAGGCAAACGGGTTCGTTTGCTTTAACGCTGTGAATGTGCAGCGGTAATGGCAAAGCCCTGCCCGGATCGCTCGACAGCTCTCGTTTGTACAGCATTCAAACGGCCTCAGGAACGCCGTTCTAAGCAGCCTTACATTCCATGATGGTGTGCCCAAGGAGGAATTTGGATTCTTCTGAGAAACACCACTGTGCCTCACTAATGAAACCTGTGAAAACCCAAAGGACCTCTCCCTATGGCAGTCGGAAGCTAGATGTTGAGTTCCAGACTGAAAACACCGGACAGCTTTCCCTGTGTCTTTGTTGGAATTCTGGGACCATTCAGATTCACAAGGCCTAACTTTTGCACGGCGGGGGAATGCTCTTGTGCATGTACAGCAGTCCCCACGTGAAAACCTTTCTTAGCAGATGGAGGCAGTCTTTCCCTTGTACTAGGTAGCTAGGCAGAATCATCAGATAAACATGCTTTGTCATCGAGCTTGAAAGTGGGACACTGATGGGAAAGTTCACATTTTCCCGCTTTTCAAGCGACTTGCTTTTGGCTTCAAAGCTGCCTGAACAGCACTAGCGGCCCACGTTCTCTTCACTGCAGGACTGTCGCTGTGGGCCAAGGCTGCGTTCTCTCAATGCCAAAAATGTGCTGACAATTCCCTACTAAAACTGATCCTACTGCACTCCAAATTCAGCTCCGGCCAATGAAAGGTGACCTAAGGCCACAAGGTAAGATCCAGTGTTTCATATCAGCAGAGCTGGGTGTGCATTGTATCCACGAAACCATACTCTGAAATGGAGTGCCTTAACTCTGCTATGCCCCTGGCGACACATAGGACAGTGGATCGTGCACCCATTTCGCATGATGACCACTGTGTGCCTGAAGAGCGTCCTCTGGCTTCTGAGGAACCCTAGGCGAAATAGGCCCCTGGGAAGCACTCTTCCCATTCATAGCAAGGGAAAAGTACTGCTTTCTGGGTTGCCAAGGAAGAGTGTCCCAGTCGTCAAAGAGCCTCGCGAAAGCAGTGCTGGGCAGACTCTGTTTGCAAGTCGACTGGCCTCAGTGACTGAAAGAGAACTCCACTGCTAATACACAGTGTGCTGACGATTGAGGCCTGGACTCAGGACAGAACGCAGGCAGAAGCGAAAGCTAAGCTCTGCGTCCAGCCTGATGACCAGTTCACTTTTCACACTTAACTCTGTTGGGATGTGCAAGAGCCATGGTCACCGAGGCCTACCTAAGGTACTGAAATACTTCCCCAGTTCAGCCTAGGCAGAGGACTCTGTTGCCAAAGGATCTCCATGGAAGGGCCCTGTGGGTTCCGTGTGTTTCCTTGAGGGAGTCAGAAACGACTGAGGGTAACTATAGGAGCTCATGGTTGAAACCAGGCTACCCTGGCAAAACCTTATTTTCCTCCGCGGTAGGCGAGACAGTTGCGGTTTGAAAGCTGCCTGAAAAACACTCCTGCTGCCCATCTTCTCTTTGCTGCCTGAAGGCGTCACCAAAGTACTATGAGTGTACTCGTATGAGGCATGCTGTCTCAGTTCCTTGCTGGGAGCTCCTCCAGGAGCACTCTGGAAATTACCAGCCAAAGAAATGGCACCCCAGGCATCAAGTAAAAGTCCAGATGTCTCCCATTGTAAGCTTAGGTGTGCCATAGTAGCGAAGAAGCATGTGTTAAAGGAATGCTTCCACTCTGTTATGTATTTCACGACGCGTTGTGCACTCACATTCGTTGTAACATCTGTGAAGGGGCACTGAACGCCGCCAACTCTTTTGTTGCCTTTGAGTCCCAGGAGGCAAAAGGGTTCGTTTGCTTTAACGCTGTGAATGTGCAGCGGTAATGGCAAAGCCCTGCCCGGATCGCTCGACAGCTCTCGTTTGTACAGCATTCAAACGGCCTCAGGAACGCCGTTCTAAGCAGCCTTACATTCCATGCTGGTGTGCCCCAAGGAGGAATTTGGGTTCTGAGAAACGCCACTGTGCCTCACAAATGAAACCTGTGAACTCCCAACGGACGTCTCCCTACGGCAGTCGGAAGCTAGATGTTGAGTTCCAGCCTGAAAACAACGGACAGCTTTCCCTGTGACAATGCTGGACTTCTGGGACCATCCAGATTCACCAAGGCATAACTTTTGCACGGCGGGGGAATGCTCTTGTGCATGTACAGCAGTCCCCACGTGAAAACCTTTCTTAGCAGATGGAGGCAGTCTTTCACTTGTACGAGGTAGCTAGGCAGAATCATCAGATAAACATGCTTTGTCATCGAGCTTGAAAGTGGGACACTGATGGGAAAGATCACATTTTCCCGCTTTGCAAGTGACTTGCTTTTGGCTTCAAAGCTGCCTGAACAGCACTAGCGGCCCACCTTCTCTTCACTGCAGGAGTTTCGCTGTGGGCCAAGGCTGCGTTCTCTCAATGCCAAAAATGTGCTGACAATTCCCTTCTAGAAACTCATCCTACTGCACTCCAAATTCAGCTCCGGCCAATGAAAGGTGACCTAAGGCCACAAGGTAAGATCCAGTGTTTCATATCAGCAGAGCTGGGTGTGCATTGTATCCACGAAACCATACTCTGAAATGGAGTGCCTTAACTCTGCTATGCCCCTGGGGACACATAGGACAGTGGATCGTGCACCCATTTCGCATGATGACCACTGTGTGCCTGAAGAGCGTCCTCTGGCTTCTGAGGAACCCTAGGCGAAATAGGCCCCTGGGAAGCACTCTTCCCATTCATAGCAAGGGAAAAGTACTGATTTCTGGGTTGCCAAGGAAGAGTGTCCCAGTCGTCAAAGAGCCTCGCGAAAGCAGTGCTGGGCAGACTCTGTTTGCAAGTCGACTGGCCTCAGTGACTGAAAGGGAATTCCACTGCTAATACACAGTGTGCTGACGATTGAGGCCTGGACTCAGGACAGCATGCAGGCAGAAGCGAAAGCTGAGCTCTGCGTCCAGCCTGAAGACCAGTACACTTTTCACACTTAACTCTGTTGGGATGTGCAAGAGCCATGGTCACCGAGGCCTACCTAAGGTACTGAAATACTTCCCCAGTTCAACCTAGGCAGAGGACTCTGTTGCCAAAGGATCTCCATGGAAGGGCCCTGAGAGTTCCGTGTGTTTCCTTGAGGTAGTCAGAAACGACTGAGGGTAACTATAGGAGCTCATGGGTGAAAGCAGGCTACCCTGGCAAAACCTTATTTTCCTCCGCGGTAGGCGAGACACTTGCGGTTTGAAAGCTGCCTGAAAAACACTCCTGCTGCCCATCTTCTCTTTGCTGCCTGAAGGCGTCACCAAAGTAGTATGAGTGTACTCGTATGAGGCATGCTGTCTCAGTTCCTTGCTGGAAGCTCCTCCAGGAGCACTCTGGAACTTACCAGCCAAAGAAATGGCTCCCCAGGCCTCATGGAAAAGTCCAGATTTCTCCCATTGCAAGCTTAGTTGTGCCATAGTAGCGAAGAAGCATGTGTTAAAGGAAAGCTGCAACACGGTTACATATTTCGACTCGTTGGGCACTCACGTTCTTTGTAACATCTGTGAAGGGGCACTGAACGCCGCCAACTCTTCTCTTGCCTTTGAGTCCCAGGAGGCAAACGGGTTCGTTTGCTTTAACGCTGTGAATGTGCAGCGGTAATGGCAAAGCCCTGCCCGGATCGCTCGACAGCTCTCGTTTGTACAGCATTCAAACGGCCTCAGGAACGCCGTTCTAAGCAGCCTTACATTCCATGATGGTGTGCCCAAGGAGGAATTTGGATTCTTCTGAGAAACACCACTGTGCCTCACTAATGAAACCTGTGAAAACCCAAAGGACCTCTCCCTATGGCAGTCGGAAGCTAGATGTTGAGTTCCAGACTGAAAACACCGGACAGCTTTCCCTGTGTCTTTGTTGGAATTCTGGGACCATTCAGATTCACAAGGCCTAACTTTTGCACGGCGGGGGAATGCTCTTGTGCATGTACAGCAGTCCCCACGTGAAAACCTTTCTTAGCAGATGGAGGCAGTCTTTCCCTTGTACTAGGTAGCTAGGCAGAATCATCAGATAAACATGCTTTGTCATCGAGCTTGAAAGTGGGACACTGATGGGAAAGTTCACATTTTCCCGCTTTTCAAGCGACTTGCTTTTGGCTTCAAAGCTGCCTGAACAGCACTAGCGGCCCACGTTCTCTTCACTGCAGGACTGTCGCTGTGGGCCAAGGCTGCGTTCTCTCAATGCCAAAAATGTGCTGACAATTCCCTACTAAAACTGATCTTACTGCACTCCAAATTCAGCTCCGGCCAATGAAAGGTGACCTAAGGCCACAAGGTAAGATCCAGTGTTTCATATCAGCAGAGCTGGGTGTGCATTGTATCCACGAAACCATACTCTGAAATGGAGTGCCTTAACTCTGCTATGCCCCTGGCGACACATAGGACAGTCGATCGTGCACCCATTTCGCATGATGACCACTGTGTGCCTGAAGAGCGTCCTCTGGCTTCTGAGGAACCCTAGGCGAAATAGGCCCCTGGGAAGCACTCTTCCCATTCATAGCAAGGGAAAAGTACTGCTTTCTGGGTTGCCAAGGAAGAGTGTCCCAGTCGTCAAAGAGCCTCGCGAAAGCAGTGCTGGGCAGACTCTGTTTGCAAGTCGACTGGCCTCAGTGACTGAAAGAGAACTCCACTGCTAATACACAGTGTGCTGACGATTGAGGCCTGGACTCAGGACAGCACGCAGGCAGAAGCGAAAGCTAAGCTCTGCATCCAGCCTGAAGACGAGTATACTTTTCACACTTATCTCTGTTGGGATGTGCAAGAGCCATGGTCACCGAGGCCTACCTAAGGTACTGAAATACTTCCCCAGTTCAGCCTAGGCAGAGGACTCTGTTGCCAAAGGATCTCCATGGAAGGGCCCTGTGGGTTCCGTGTGTTTCCTTGAGGGAGTCAGAAACGACTGAGGGTAACTATAGGAGCTCATGGTTGAAAGCAGGCTACCCTGGCAAAACCTTATTTTCCTCCGCGGTAGGCGAGACAGTTGCGGTTTGAAAGCTGCCTGAAAAACACTCCTGCTGCCCATCTTCTCTTTGCTGCCTGAAGGCGTCACCAAAGTACTATGAGTGTACTCGTATGAGGCATGCTGTCTCAGTTCCTTGCTGGGAGCTCCTCCAGGAGCACTCTGGAAATTACCAGCCAAAGAAATGGCACCCCAGGCATCAAGTAAAAGTCCAGATGTCTCCCATTGTAAGCTTAGGTGTGCCATAGTAGCGAAGAAGCATGTGTTAAAGGAATGCTTCCACTCTGTTATGTATTTCACGACGCGTTGTGCACTCACATTCGTTGTAACATCTGTGAAGGGGCACTGAACGCCGCCAACTCTTTTGTTGCCTTTGAGTCCCAGGAGGCAAAAGGGTTCGTTTGCTTTAACGCTGTGAATGTGCAGCGGTAATGGCAAAGCCCTGCCCGGATCGCTCGACAGCTCTCATTTGTACAGCATTCAAACGGCCTCAGGAACGCCGTTCTAAGCAGCCTTACATTCCATGCTGGTGTGCCCCAAGGAGGAATTTGGGCTCTGAGAAACGCCACTGTGCCTCACAAATGAAACCTGTGAACTCCCAACGGACGTCTCCCTATGGCAGTCGGAAGCTAGATGTTGAGTTCCAGCCTGAAAACAACGGACAGCTTTCCCTGTGACAATGCTGGACTTCTGGGACCATCCAGATTCACCAAGGCCTAACTTTTGCACGGCGGGGGAATGCTCTTGTGCATGTACAGCAGTCCCCACGTGAAAACCTTTCTTAGCAGATGGAGGCAGTCTTTCCCTTGTACTAGGTAGCTAGGCAGAATCATCAGATAAACATGCTTTGTCATCGAGCTTGAAAGTGGGACACTGATGGGAAAGATCACATTTTCCCGCTTTGCAAGTGACTTGCTTTTGGCTTCAAAGCTGCCTGAACAGCACTAGCGGCCCACCTTCTCTTCACTGCAGGAGTTTCGCTGTGGGCCAAGGCTGCGTTCTCTCAATGCCAAAAATGTGCTGACAATTCCCTTCTAGAAACTCATCCTACTGCACTCCAAATTCAGCTCCGGCCAATGAAAGGTGACCTAAGGCCACAAGGTAAGATCCAGTGTTTCATATCAGCAGAGCTGGGTGTGCATTGTATCCACGAAACCATACTCTGAAATGGAGGGCCTTAACTCTGCTATGCCCCTGGCGACACATAGGACAGTGGATCGTGCACCCATTTCGCATGATGACCACTGTGTGCCTGAAGAGCGTCCTCTGGCTTCTGAGGAACCCTAGGCGAAATAGGCCCCTGGGAAGCACTCTTCCCATTCATAGCAAGGGAAAAGTACTGATTTCTGGGTTGCCAAGGAAGAGTGTCCCAGTCGTCAAAGAGCCTCGCGAAAGCAGTGCTGGGCAGACTCTGTTTGCAAGTCGACTGGCCTCAGTGACTGAAAGGGAATTCCACTGCTAATACACAGTGTGCTGACGATTGAGGCCTGGACTCAGGACAGCATGCAGGCAGAAGCGAAAGCTGAGCTCTGCGTCCAGCCTGAAGACCAGTACACTTTTCACACTTAACTCTGTTGGGATGTGCAAGAGCCATGGTCACCGAGGCCTACCTAAGGTACTGAAATACTTCCCCAGTTCAACCTAGGCAGAGGACTCTGTTGCCAAAGGATCTCCATGGAAGGGCCCTGAGAGTTCCGTGTGTTTCCTTGAGGTAGTCAGAAACGACTGAGGGTAACTATAGGAGCTCATGGGTGAAAGCAGGCTACCCTGGCAAAACCTTATTTTCCTCCGCGGTAGGCGAGACAGTTGCGGTTTGAAAGCTGCCTGAAAAACACTCCTGCTGCCCATCTTCTCTTTGCTGCCTGAAGGCGTCACGAAAGTACTATGAGTGTACTCGTCTGAGGCATGCTGTCTCAGTTCCTTGCTGGGAGCTCCTCCAGGAGCACTCTGGAAATTACCAGCCAAAGAAATGGCACCCCAGGCATCAAGTAAAAGTCCAGATGTCTCCCATTGTAAGCTTAGGTGTGCCATAGTAGCGAAGAAGCATGTGTTAAAGGAATGCTTCCACTCTGTTATGTATTTCACGACGCGTTGTGCACTCACATTCGTTGTAACATCTGTGAAGGGGCACTGAACGCCGCCAACTCTTTTGTTGCCTTTGAGTCCCAGGAGGCAAAAGGGTTCGTTTGCTTTAACGCTGTGAATGTGCAGCGGTAATGGCAAAGCCCTGCCCGGATCGCTCGACAGCTCTCGTTTGTACAGCATTCAAACGGCCTCAGGAACGCCGTTCTAAGCAGCCTTACATTCCATGCTGGTGTGCCCCAAGGAGGAATTTGGGTTCTGAGAAACGCTACTGTGCCTCACAAATGAAACCTGTGAACTCCCAAAGGACGTCTCCCTACGGCAGTCGGAAGCTAGATGTTGAGTTCCAGCCTGAAAACAACGGACAGCTTTCCCTGTGACAATGCTGGACTTCTGGGACCATCCAGATTCACCAAGGCCTAACTTTTGCACGGCGGGGGAATGCTCTTGTGCATGTACAGCATTACCCACGTGAAAACCTTTCTTAGCAGATGGAGGCAGTCTTTCCCTTGTACTAGGTAGCTAGGCAGAATCATCAGATAAACATGCTTTGTCATCGAGCTTGAAAGTGGGACACTGATGGGAAAGTTCACATTTTCCCGCTTTGCAAGCGACTTGCTTTTGGCTTCAAAGCTGCCTGAACAGCTCTAGCGGCCCACCTTCTCTTCACTGCAGGACTGTCGCTGTGGGCCAAGGCTGCGTTCTCTCAATGCCAAAAATGTGCTGACAATTCCCTTCTAGAAACTCATCCTACTGCACTCCAAATTCAGCTCCGGCCAATGAAAGGTGACCTAAGGCCACAAGGTAAGATCCAGTGTTTCATATCAGCAGAGCTGGGTGTGCATTGTATCCACGAAACCATACTCTGAAATGGAGTGCCTTAACTCTGCTATGCCCCTGGCGACACATAGGACAGTCGATCGTGCACCCATTTCGCATGATGACCACTGTGTGCCTGAAGAGCGTCCTCTGGCTTCTGAGGAACCCTAGGTGAAATAGGCCCCTGGGAAGCACTCTTCCCATTCATAGCAAGGGAAAAGTACTGCTTTCTGGGTTGCCAAGGAAGAGTGTCCCAGTCGTCAAAGAGCCTCGCGAAAGCAGTGCTGGGCAGACTCTGTTTGCAAGTCGACTGGCCTCAGTGACTGAAAGAGAACTCCACTGCTAATACACAGTGTGCTGACGATTGAGGCCTGGACTCAGGACAGAACGCAGGCAGAAGCGAAAGCTAAGCTCTGCGTCCAGCCTGATGACCAGTTCACTTTTCACACTTAACTCTGTTGGGATGTGCAAGAGCCATGGTCACCGAAGCCTACCTAAGGTACTGAAATACTTCCCCAGTTCAGCCTAGGCAGAGGACTCTGTTGCCAAAGGATCTCCATGGAAGGGCCCTGTGGGTTCCGTGTGTTTCCTTGAGGGAGTCAGAAACGACTGAGGGTAACTATAGGAGCTCATGGTTGAAAGCAGGCTACCCTGGCAAAACCTTATTTTCCTCCGCGGTAGGCGAGACAGTTGCGGTTTGAAAGCTGCCTGAAAAACACTCCTGCTGCCCATCTTCTCTTTGCTGCCTGAAGGCGTCACCAAAGTACTATGAGTGTACTCGTATGAGGCATGCTGTCTCAGTTCCTTGCTGGGAGCTCCTCCAGGAGCACTCTGGAAATTACCAGCCAAAGAAATGGCACCCCAGGCATCAAGTAAAAGTCCAGATGTCTCCCATTGTAAGCTTAGGTGTGCCATAGTAGCGAAGAAGCATGTGTTAAAGGAATGCTTCAACTCTGTTATGTATTTCACGACTCGTTGTGCACTCACATTCGTTGTAACATCTGTGAAGGGGCACTGAACGCCGCCAACTCTTCTCTTGCCTTTGAGTCCCAGGAGGCAAACGGGTTCGTTTGCTTTAACGCTGTGAATGTGCAGCGGTAATGGCAAAGCCCTGCCCGGATCGCTCGACAGCTCTCGTTTGTACAGCATTCAAACGGCCTCAGGAACGCCGTTCTAAGCAGCCTTACATTCCATGATGGTGTGCCCAAGGAGGAATTTGGATTCTTCTGAGAAACACCACTGTGCCTCACTAATGAAACCTGTGAAAACCCAAAGGACCTCTCCCTATGGCAGTCGGAAGCTAGATGTTGAGTTCCAGACTGAAAACACCGGACAGCTTTCCCTGTGTCTTTGTTGGAATTCTGGGACCATTCAGATTCACAAGGCCTAACTTTTGCACGGCGGGGGAATGCTCTTGTGCATGTACAGCAGTCCCCACGTGAAAACCTTTCTTAGCAGATGGAGGCAGTCTTTCCCTTGTACTAGGTAGCTAGGCAGAATCATCAGATAAACATGCTTTGTCATCGAGCTTGAAAGTGGGACACTGATGGGAAAGTTCACATTTTCCCGCTTTGCAAGCGACTTGCTTTTGGCTTCAAAGCTGCCTGAACAGCACTAGCGGCCCACGTTCTCTTCACTGCAGGACTGTCGCTGTGGGCCAAGGCTGCGTTCTCTCAATGCCAAAAATGTGCTGACAATTCCCTACTAAAACTGATCCTACTGCACTCCAAATTCAGCTCCGGCCAATGAAAGGTGACCTAAGGCCACAAGGTAAGATCCAGTGTTTCATATCAGCAGAGCTGGGTGTGCATTGTATCCACGAAACCATACTCTGAAATGGAGTGCCTTAACTCTGCTATGCCCCTGGCGACACATAGGACAGTGGATCGTGCACCCATTTCGCATGATGACCACTGTGTGCCTGAAGAGCGTCCTCTGGCTTCTGAGGAACCCTAGGCGAAATAGGCCCCTGGGAAGCACTCTTCCCATTCATAGCAAGGGAAAAGTACTGCTTTCTGGGTTGCCAAGGAAGAGTGTCCCAGTCGTCAAAGAGCCTCGCGAAAGCAGTGCTGGGCAGACTCTGTTTGCAAGTCGACTGGCCTCAGTGACTGAAAGAGAACTCCACTGCTAATACACAGTGTGCTGACGATTGAGGCCTGGACTCAGGACAGAACGCAGGCAGAAGCGAAAGCTAAGCTCTGCGTCCAGCCTGATGACCAGTTCACTTTTCACACTTAACTCTGTTGGGATGTGCAAGAGCCATGGTCACCGAGGCCTACCTAAGGTACTGAAATACTTCCCCAGTTCAGCATAGGCAGAGGACTCTGTTGCCAAAGGATCTCCATGGAAGGGCCCTGTGGGTTCCGTGTGTTTCCTTGAGGGAGTCAGAAACGACTGAGGGTAACTATAGGAGCTCATGGTTGAAAGCAGGCTACCCTGGCAAAACCTTATTTTCCTCCGCGGTAGGCGAGACAGTTGCGGTTTGAAAGCTGCCTGAAAAACACTCCTGCTGCCCATCTTCTCTTTGCTGCCTGAAGGCGTCACCAAAGTACTATGAGTGTACTCGTATGAGGCATGCTGTCTCAGTTCCTTGCTGGGAGCTCCTCCAGGAGCACTCTGGAAATTACCAGCCAAAGAAATGGCACCCCAGGCATCAAGTAAAAGTCCAGATGTCTCCCATTGTAAGCTTAGGTGTGCCATAGTAGCGAAGAAGCATGTGTTAAAGGAATGCTTCCACTCTGTTATGTATTTCACGACGCGTTGTGCACTCACATTCGTTGTAACATCTGTGAAGGGGCACTGAACGCCGCCAACTCTTTTGTTGCCTTTGAGTCCCAGGAGGCAAAAGGGTTCGTTTGCTTTAACGCTGTGAATGTGCAGCGGTAATGGCAAAGCCCTGCCCGGATCGCTCGACAGCTCTCGTTTGTACAGCATTCAAACGGCCTCAGGAACGCCGTTCTAAGCAGCCTTACATTCCATGCTGGTGTGCCCCAAGGAGGAATTTGGGTTCTGAGAAACGCCACTGTGCCTCACAAATGAAACCTGTGAACTCCCAACGGACGTCTCCCTACGGCAGTCGGAAGCTAGATGTTGAGTTCCAGCCTGAAAACAACGGACAGCTTTCCCTGTGACAATGCTGGACTTCTGGGACCATCCAGATTCACCAAGGCATAACTTTTGCACGGCGGGGGAATGCTCTTGTGCATGTACAGCAGTCCCCACGTGAAAACCTTTCTTAGCAGATGGAGGCAGTCTTTCACTTGTACGAGGTAGCTAGGCAGAATCATCAGATAAACATGCTTTGTCATCGAGCTTGAAAGTGGGACACTGATGGGAAAGATCACATTTTCCCGCTTTGCAAGTGACTTGCTTTTGGCTTCAAAGCTGCCTGAACAGCACTAGCGGCCCACCTTCTCTTCACTGCAGGAGTTTCGCTGTGGGCCAAGGCTGCGTTCTCTCAATGCCAAAAATGTGCTGACAATTCCCTTCTAGAAACTCATCCTACTGCACTCCAAATTCAGCTCCGGCCAATGAAAGGTGACCTAAGGCCACAAGGTAAGATCCAGTGTTTCATATCAGCAGAGCTGGGTGTGCATTGTATCCACGAAACCATACTCTGAAATGGAGTGCCTTAACTCTGCTATGCCCCTGGGGACACATAGGACAGTGGATCGTGCACCCATTTCGCATGATGACCACTGTGTGCCTGAAGAGCGTCCTCTGGCTTCTGAGGAACCCTAGGCGAAATAGGCCCCTGGGAAGCACTCTTCCCATTCATAGCAAGGGAAAAGTACTGATTTCTGGGTTGCCAAGGAAGAGTGTCCCAGTCGTCAAAGAGCCTCGCGAAAGCAGTGCTGGGCAGACTCTGTTTGCAAGTCGACTGGCCTCAGTGACTGAAAGGGAATTCCACTGCTAATACACAGTGTGCTGACGATTGAGGCCTGGACTCAGGACAGCATGCAGGCAGAAGCGAAAGCTGAGCTCTGCGTCCAGCCTGAAGACCAGTACACTTTTCACACTTAACTCTGTTGGGATGTGCAAGAGCCATGGTCACCGAGGCCTACCTAAGGTACTGAAATACTTCCCCAGTTCAACCTAGGCAGAGGACTCTGTTGCCAAAGGATCTCCATGGAAGGGCCCTGAGAGTTCCGTGTGTTTCCTTGAGGTAGTCAGAAACGACTGAGGGTAACTATAGGAGCTCATGGGTGAAAGCAGGCTACCCTGGCAAAACCTTATTTTCCTCCGCGGTAGGCGAGACAGTTGCGGTTTGAAAGCTGCCTGAAAAACACTCCTGCTGCCCATCTTCTCTTTGCTGCCTGAAGGCGTCACCAAAGTAGTATGAGTGTACTCGTATGAGGCATGCTGTCTCAGTTCCTTGCTGGAAGCTCCTCCAGGAGCACTCTGGAACTTACCAGCCAAAGAAATGGCTCCCCAGGCCTCATGGAAAAGTCCAGATTTCTCCCATTGCAAGCTTAGTTGTGCCATAGTAGCGAAGAAGCATGTGTTAAAGGAAAGCTGCAACACGGTTACATATTTCGACTCGTTGGGCACTCACGTTCTTTGTAACATCTGTGAAGGGGCACTGAACGCCGCCAACTCTTCTCTTGCCTTTGAGTCCCAGGAGGCAAACGGGTTCGTTTGCTTTAACGCTGTGAATGTGCAGCGGTAATGGCAAAGCCCTGCCCGGATCGCTCGACAGCTCTCGTTTGTACAGCATTCAAACGGCCTCAGGAACGCCGTTCTAAGCAGCCTTACATTCCATGATGGTGTGCCCAAGGAGGAATTTGGATTCTTCTGAGAAACACCACTGTGCCTCACTAATGAAACCTGTGAAAACCCAAAGGACCTCTCCCTATGGCAGTCGGAAGCTAGATGTTGAGTTCCAGACTGAAAACACCGGACAGCTTTCCCTGTGTCTTTGTTGGAATTCTGGGACCATTCAGATTCACAAGGCCTAACTTTTGCACGGCGGGGGAATGCTCTTGTGCATGTACAGCAGTCCCCACGTGAAAACCTTTCTTAGCAGATGGAGGCAGTCTTTCCCTTGTACTAGGTAGCTAGGCAGAATCATCAGATAAACATGCTTTGTCATCGAGCTTGAAAGTGGGACACTGATGGGAAAGTTCACATTTTCCCGCTTTTCAAGCGACTTGCTTTTGGCTTCAAAGCTGCCTGAACAGCACTAGCGGCCCACGTTCTCTTCACTGCAGGACTGTCGCTGTGGGCCAAGGCTGCGTTCTCTCAATGCCAAAAATGTGCTGACAATTCCCTACTAAAACTGATCCTACTGCACTCCAAATTCAGCTCCGGCCAATGAAAGGTGACCTAAGGCCACAAGGTAAGATCCAGTGTTTCATATCAGCAGAGCTGGGTGTGCATTGTATCCACGAAACCATACTCTGAAATGGAGTGCCTTAACTCTGCTATGCCCCTGGCGACACATAGGACAGTGGATCGTGCACCCATTTCGCATGATGACCACTGTGTGCCTGAAGAGCGTCCTCTGGCTTCTGAGGAACCCTAGGCGAAATAGGCCCCTGGGAAGCACTCTTCCCATTCATAGCAAGGGAAAAGTACTGCTTTCTGGGTTGCCAAGGAAGAGTGTCCCAGTCGTCAAAGAGCCTCGCGAAAGCAGTGCTGGGCAGACTCTGTTTGCAAGTCGACTGGCCTCAGTGACTGAAAGAGAACTCCACTGCTAATACACAGTGTGCTGACGATTGAGGCCTGGACTCAGGACAGCACGCAGGCAGAAGCGAAAGCTAAGCTCTGCGTCCAGCCTGATGACCAGTTCACTTTTCACACTTAACTCTGTTGGGATGTGCAAGAGCCATGGTCACCGAGGCCTACCTAAGGTACTGAAATACTTCCCCAGTTCAGCCTAGGCAGAGGACTCTGTTGCCAAAGGATCTCCATGGAAGGGCCCTGTGGGTTCCGTGTGTTTCCTTGAGGGAGTCAGAAACGACTGAGGGTAACTATAGGAGCTCATGGTTGAAAGCAGGCTACCCTGGCAAAACCTTATTTTCCTCCGCGGTAGGCGAGACAGTTGCGGTTTGAAAGCTGCCTGAAAAACACTCCTGCTGCCCATCTTCTCTTTGCTGCCTGAAGGCGTCACCAAAGTACTATGAGTGTACTCGTATGAGGCATGCTGTCTCAGTTCCTTGCTGGGAGCTCCTCCAGGAGCACTCTGGAAATTACCAGCCAAAGAAATGGCACCCCAGGCATCAAGTAAAAGTCCAGATGTCTCCCATTGTAAGCTTAGGTGTGCCATAGTAGCGAAGAAGCATGTGTTAAAGGAATGCTTCCACTCTGTTATGTATTTCACGACGCGTTGTGCACTCACATTCGTTGTAACATCTGTGAAGGGGCACTGAACGCCGCCAACTCTTTTGTTGCCTTTGAGTCCCAGGAGGCAAAAGGGTTCGTTTGCTTTAACGCTGTGAATGTGCAGCGGTAATGGCAAAGCCCTGCCCGGATCGCTCGACAGCTCTCGTTTGTACAGCATTCAAACGGCCTCAGGAACGCCGTTCTAAGCAGCCTTACATTCCATGCTGGTGTGCCCCAAGGAGGAATTTGGGTTCTGAGAAACGCCACTGTGCCTCACAAATGAAACCTGTGAACTCCCAACGGACGTCTCCCTACGGCAGTCGGAAGCTAGATGTTGAGTTCCAGCCTGAAAACAACGGACAGCTTTCCCTGTGACAATGCTGGACTTCTGGGACCATCCAGATTCACCAAGGCATAACTTTTGCACGGCGGGGGAATGCTCTTGTGCATGTACAGCAGTCCCCACGTGAAAACCTTTCTTAGCAGATGGAGGCAGTCTTTCACTTGTACGAGGTAGCTAGGCAGAATCATCAGATAAACATGCTTTGTCATCGAGCTTGAAAGTGGGACACTGATGGGAAAGATCACATTTTCCCGCTTTGCAAGTGACTTGCTTTTGGCTTCAAAGCTGCCTGAACAGCACTAGCGGCCCACCTTCTCTTCACTGCAGGAGTTTCTCTGTGGGCCAAGGCTGCGTTCTCTCAATGCCAAAAATGTGCTGACAATTCCCTTCTAGAAACTCATCCTACTGCACTCCAAATTCAGCTCCGGCCAATGAAAGGTGACCTAAGGCCACAAGGTAAGATCCAGTGTTTCATATCAGCAGAGCTGGGTGTGCATTGTATCCACGAAACCATACTCTGAAATGGAGTGCCTTAACTCTGCTATGCCCCTGGGGACACATAGGACAGTGGATCGTGCACCCATTTCGCATGATGACCACTGTGTGCCTGAAGAGCGTCCTCTGGCTTCTGAGGAACCCTAGGCGAAATAGGCCCCTGGGAAGCACTCTTCCCATTCATAGCAAGGGAAAAGTACTGATTTCTGGGTTGCCAAGGAAGAGTGTCCCAGTCGTCAAAGAGCCTCGCGAAAGCAGTGCTGGGCAGACTCTGTTTGCAAGTCGACTGGCCTCAGTGACTGAAAGGGAATTCCACTGCTAATACACAGTGTGCTGACGATTGAGGCCTGGACTCAGGACAGCATGCAGGCAGAAGCGAAAGCTGAGCTCTGCGTCCAGCCTGAAGACCAGTACACTTTTCACACTTAACTCTGTTGGGATGTGCAAGAGCCATGGTCACCGAGGCCTACCTAAGGTACTGAAATACTTCCCCAGTTCAACCTAGGCAGAGGACTCTGTTGCCAAAGGATCTCCATGGAAGGGCCCTGAGAGTTCCGTGTGTTTCCTTGAGGTAGTCAGAAACGACTGAGGGTAACTATAGGAGCTCATGGGTGAAAGCAGGCTACCCTGGCAAAACCTTATTTTCCTCCGCGGTAGGCGAGACAGTTGCGGTTTGAAAGCTGCCTGAAAAACACTCCTGCTGCCCATCTTCTCTTTGCTGCCTGAAGGCGTCACCAAAGTAGTATGAGTGTACTCGTATGAGGCATGCTGTCTCAGTTCCTTGCTGGAAGCTCCTCCAGGAGCACTCTGGAACTTACCAGCCAAAGAAATGGCTCCCCAGGCCTCATGGAAAAGTCCAGATTTCTCCCATTGCAAGCTTAGTTGTGCCATAGTAGCGAAGAAGCATGTGTTAAAGGAAAGCTGCAACACGGTTACATATTTCGACTCGTTGGGCACTCACGTTCTTTGTAACATCTGTGAAGGGGCACTGAACGCCGCCAACTCTTCTCTTGCCTTTGAGTCCCAGGAGGCAAACGGGTTCGTTTGCTTTAACGCTGTGAATGTGCAGCGGTAATGGCAAAGCCCTGCCCGGATCGCTCGACAGCTCTCGTTTGTACAGCATTCAAACGGCCTCAGGAACGCCGTTCTAAGCAGCCTTACATTCCATGATGGTGTGCCCAAGGAGGAATTTGGATTCTTCTGAGAAACACCACTGTGCCTCACTAATGAAACCTGTGAAAACCCAAAGGACCTCTCCCTATGGCAGTCGGAAGCTAGATGTTGAGTTCCAGACTGAAAACACCGGACAGCTTTCCCTGTGTCTTTGTTGGAATTCTGGGACCATTCAGATTCACAAGGCCTAACTTTTGCACGGCGGGGGAATGCTCTTGTGCATGTACAGCAGTCCCCACGTGAAAACCTTTCTTAGCAGATGGAGGCAGTCTTTCCCTTGTACTAGGTAGCTAGGCAGAATCATCAGATAAACATGCTTTGTCATCGAGCTTGAAAGTGGGACACTGATGGGAAAGTTCACATTTTCCCGCTTTTCAAGCGACTTGCTTTTGGCTTCAAAGCTGCCTGAACAGCACTAGCGGCCCACGTTCTCTTCACTGCAGGACTGTCGCTGTGGGCCAAGGCTGCGTTCTCTCAATGCCAAAAATGTGCTGACAATTCCCTACTAAAACTGATCTTACTGCACTCCAAATTCAGCTCCGGCCAATGAAAGGTGACCTAAGGCCACAAGGTAAGATCCAGTGTTTCATATCAGCAGAGCTGGGTGTGCATTGTATCCACGAAACCATACTCTGAAATGGAGTGCCTTAACTCTGCTATGCCCCTGGCGACACATAGGACAGTCGATCGTGCACCCATTTCGCATGATGACCACTGTGTGCCTGAAGAGCGTCCTCTGGCTTCTGAGGAACCCTAGGCGAAATAGGCCCCTGGGAAGCACTCTTCCCATTCATAGCAAGGGAAAAGTACTGCTTTCTGGGTTGCCAAGGAAGAGTGTCCCAGTCGTCAAAGAGCCTCGCGAAAGCAGTGCTGGGCAGACTCTGTTTGCAAGTCGACTGGCCTCAGTGACTGAAAGAGAACTCCACTGCTAATACACAGTGTGCTGACGATTGAGGCCTGGACTCAGGACAGAACGCAGGCAGAAGCGAAAGCTAAGCTCTGCGTCCAGCCTGATGACCAGTTCACTTTTCACACTTAACTCTGTTGGGATGTGCAAGAGCCATGGTCACCGAGGCCTACCTAAGGTACTGAAATACTTCCCCAGTTCAGCCTAGGCAGAGGACTCTGTTGCCAAAGGATCTCCATGGAAGGGCCCTGTGGGTTCCGTGTGTTTCCTTGAGGGAGTCAGAAACGACTGAGGGTAACTATAGGAGCTCATGGTTGAAAGCAGGCTACCCTGGCAAAACCTTATTTTCCTCCGCGGTAGGCGAGACAGTTGCGGTTTGAAAGCTGCCTGAAAAACACTCCTGCTGCCCATCTTCTCTTTGCTGCCTGAAGGCGTCACCAAAGTACTATGAGTGTACTCGTATGAGGCATGCTGTCTCAGTTCCTTGCTGGGAGCTCCTCCAGGAGCACTCTGCAACTTACCAGCCAAAGAAATGGCACCCCAGGCATCAAGTAAAAGTCCAGATGTCTCCCATTGTAAGCTTAGGTGTGCCATAGTAGCGAAGAAGCATGTGTTAAAGGAATGCTTCCACTCTGTTATGTATTTCACGACGCGTTGTGCACTCACATTCGTTGTAACATCTGTGAAGGGGCACTGAACGCCGCCAACTCTTTTGTTGCCTTTGAGTCCCAGGAGGCAAAAGGGTTCGTTTGCTTTAACGCTGTGAATGTGCAGCGGTAATGGCAAAGCCCTGCCCGGATCGCTCGACAGCTCTCGTTTGTACAGCATTCAAACGGCCTCAGGAACGCCGATCTAAGCAGCCTTACATTCCATGCTGGTGTGCCCCAAGGAGGAATTTGGGTTCTGAGAAACGCCACTGTGCCTCACAAATGAAACCTGTGAACTCCCAACGGACGTCTCCCTACGGCAGTCGGAAGCTAGATGTTGAGTTCCAGCCTGAAAACAACGGACAGCTTTCCCTGTGACAATGCTGGACTTCTGGGACCATCCAGATTCACCAAGGCCTACCTTTTGCACGGCGGGGGAATGCTCTTGTGCATGTACAGCAGTCCCCACGTGAAAACCTTTCTTAGCAGATGGAGGCAGTCTTTCCCTTGTACTAGGTAGCTAGGCAGAATCATCAGATAAACATGCTTTGTCATCGAGCTTGAAAGTGGGACACTGATGGGAAAGATCACATTCTCCCGCTTTGCAAGCGACTTGCTTTTGGCTTCAAAGCTGCTTGAACAGCACTAGCGGCCCACCTTCTCTTCACTGCAGGAGTGTCGCTGTGGGCCAAGGCTGCGTTCTCTCAATGCCAAAAATGTGCTGACAATTCCCTTCTAGAAACTCATCCTACTGCACTCCAAATTCAGCTCCGGCCAATGAAAGGTGACCTAAGGCCACAAGGTAAGTTCCAGTGTTTCATATCAGCAGAGCTGGGTGTGCATTGTATCCATGAAACCATACTCTGAAATGGAGTGCCTTAACTCTGCTATGCCCCTGGCGACACATAGGACAGTCGATCGTGCACCCATTTCGCATGATGACCACTGTGTGCCTGAAGAGCGTCCTCTGGCTTCTGAGGAACCCTAGGCGAAATAGGCCCCTGGGAAGCACTCTTCCCATTCACAGCAAGGGAAAAGTACTGCTTTACGGGTTGCCAAGGAAGAGTGTCCCAGTCGTCAACGAGCCTCGCGAAAGCAGTGCTGGGCAGACTCTGTTTGCAAGTCGACTGGCCTCAGTGACTGAAAGAGAACTCCACTGCTAATACACAGTGTGCTGACGATTGAGGCCTGGACTCAGGACAGAACGCAGGCAGAAGCGAAAGCTAAGCTCTGCGTCCAGCCTGATGACCAGTTCACTTTTCACACTTAACTCTGTTGGGATGTGCAAGAGCCATGGTCACCGAGGCCTACCTAAGGTACTGAAATACTTCCCCAGTTCAGCATAGGCAGAGGACTCTGTTGCCAAAGGATCTCCATGGAAGGGCCCTGTGGGTTCCGTGTGTTTCCTTGAGGGAGTCAGAAACGACTGAGGGTAACTATAGGAGCTCATGGTTGAAAGCAGGCTACCCTGGCAAAACCTTATTTTCCTCCGCGGTAGGCGAGACAGTTGCGGTTTGAAAGCTGCCTGAAAAACACTCCTGCTGCCCATCTTCTCTTTGCTGCCTGAAGGCGTCACCAAAGTACTATGAGTGTACTCGTATGAGGCATGCTGTCTCAGTTCCTTGCTGGGAGCTCCTCCAGGAGCACTCTGGAAATTACCAGCCAAAGAAATGGCACCCCAGGCATCAAGTAAAAGTCCAGATGTCTCCCATTGTAAGCTTAGGTGTGCCATAGTAGCGAAGAAGCATGTGTTAAAGGAATGCTTCCACTCTGTTATGTATTTCACGACGCGTTGTGCACTCACATTCGTTGTAACATCTGTGAAGGGGCACTGAACGCCGCCAACTCTTTTGTTGCCTTTGAGTCCCAGGAGGCAAAAGGGTTCGTTTGCTTTAACGCTGTGAATGTGCAGCGGTAATGGCAAAGCCCTGCCCGGATCGCTCCACAGCTCTCGTTTGTACAGCATTCAAACGGCCTCAGGAACGCCGTTCTAAGCAGCCTTACATTCCATGCTGGTGTGCCCCAAGGAGGAATTTGGGTTCTGAGAAACGCTACTGTGCCTCACAAATGAAACCTGTGAACTCCCAAAGGACGTCTCCCTACGGCAGTCGGAAGCTAGATGTTGAGTTCCAGACTGAAAACAACGGACAGCTTTCCCTGTGACAATGCTGGACTTCTGGGACCATCCAGATTCACCAAGGCCTAACTTTTGCACGGCGGGGGAATGCTCTTGTGCATGTACAGCATTACCCACGTGAAAACCTTTCTTAGCAGATGGAGGCAGTCTTTCCCTTGTACTAGGTAGCTAGGCAGAATCATCAGATAAACATGCTTTGTCATCGAGCTTGAAAGTGGGACACTGATGGGAAAGTTCACATTTTCCCGCTTTTCAAGCGACTTGCTTTTGGCTTCAAAGCTGCCTGAACAGCTCTAGCGGCCCACCTTCTCTTCACTGCAGGACTGTCGCTGTGGGCCAAGGCTGCGTTCTCTCAATGCCAAAAATGTGCTGACAATTCCCTTCTAGAAACTCATCCTACTGCACTCCAAATTCAGCTCCGGCCAATGAAAGGTGACCTAAGGCCACAAGGTAAGATCCAGTGTTTCATATCAGCAGAGCTGGGTGTGCATTGTATCCACGAAACCATACTCTGAAATGGAGTGCCTTAACTCTGCTATGCCCCTGGCGACACATAGGACAGTCGATCGTGCACCCATTTCGCATGATGACCACTGTGTGCCTGAAGAGCGTCCTCTGGCTTCTGAGGAACCCTAGGTGAAATAGGCCCCTGGGAAGCACTCTTCCCATTCATAGCAAGGGAAAAGTACTGCTTTCTGGGTTGCCAAGGAAGAGTGTCCCAGTCGTCAAAGAGCCTCGCGAAAGCAGTGCTGGGCAGACTCTGTTTGCAAGTCGACTGGCCTCAGTGACTGAAAGAGAACTCCACTGCTAATACACAGTGTGCTGACGATTGAGGCCTGGACTCAGGACAGAACGCAGGCAGAAGCGAAAGCTAAGCTCTGCGTCCAGCCTGATGACCAGTTCACTTTTCACACTTAACTCTGTTGGGATGTGCAAGAGCCATGGTCACCGAAGCCTACCTAAGGTACTGAAATACTTCCCCAGTTCAGCCTAGGCAGAGGACTCTGTTGCCAAAGGATCTCCATGGAAGGGCCCTGTGGGTTCCGTGTGTTTCCTTGAGGGAGTCAGAAACGACTGAGGGTAACTATAGGAGCTCATGGTTGAAAGCAGGCTACCCTGGCAAAACCTTATTTTCCTCCGCGGTAGGCGAGACAGTTGCGGTTTGAAATCTGCCTGAAAAACACTCCTGCTGCCCATCTTCTCTTTGCTGCCTGAAGGCGTCACCAAAGTACTATGAGTGTACTCGTATGAGGCATGCTGTCTCAGTTCCTTGCTGGGAGCTCCTCCAGGAGCACTCTGGAAATTACCAGCCAAAGAAATGGCACCCCAGGCATCAAGTAAAAGTCCAGATGTCTCCCATTGTAAGCTTAGGTGTGCCATAGTAGCGAAGAAGCATGTGTTAAAGGAATGCTTCAACTCTGTTATGTATTTCACGACTCGTTGTGCACTCACATTCGTTGTAACATCTGTGAAGGGGCACTGAACGCCGCCAACTCTTCTCTTGCCTTTGAGTCCCAGGAGGCAAACGGGTTCGTTTGCTTTAACGCTGTGAATGTGCAGCGGTAATGGCAAAGCCCTGCCCGGATCGCTCGACAGCTCTCGTTTGTACAGCATTCAAACGGCCTCAGGAACGCCGTTCTAAGCAGCCTTACATTCCATGATGGTGTGCCCAAGGAGGAATTTGGATTCTTCTGAGAAACACCACTGTGCCTCACTAATGAAACCTGTGAAAACCCAAAGGACCTCTCCCTATGGCAGTCGGAAGCTAGATGTTGAGTTCCAGACTGAAAACACCGGACAGCTTTCCCTGTGTCTTTGTTGGAATTCTGGGACCATGCAGATTCACAAGGCCTAACTTTTGCACGGCGGGGGAATGCTCTTGTGCATGTACAGCAGTCCCCACGTGAAAACCTTTCTTAGCAGATGGAGGCAGTCTTTCCCTTGTACTAGGTAGCTAGGCAGAATCATCAGATAAACATGCTTTGTCATCGAGCTTGAAAGTGGGACACTGATGGGAAATTTCACATTTTCCCGCTTTGCAAGCGACTTGCTTTTGGCTTCAAAGCTGCCTGAACAGCACTAGCGGCCCACGTTCTCTTCACTGCAGGACTGTCGCTGTGGGCCAAGGCTGCGTTCTCTCAATGCCAAAAATGTGCTGACAATTCCCTACTAAAACTGATCCTACTGCACTCCAAATTCAGCTCCGGCCAATGAAAGGTGACCTAAGGCCACAAGGTAAGATCCAGTGTTTCATATCAGCAGAGCTGGGTGTGCATTGTATCCACGAAACCATACTCTGAAATGGAGTGCCTTAACTCTGCTATGCCCCTGGCGACACATAGGACAGTGGATCGTGCACCCATTTCGCATGATGACCACTGTGTGCCTGAAGAGCGTCCTCTGGCTTCTGAGGAACCCTAGGCGAAATAGGCGCCTGGGAAGCACTCTTCCCATTCATAGCAAGGGAAAAGTACTGCTTTCTGGGTTGCCAAGGAAGAGTGTCCCAGTCGTCAAAGAGCCTCGCGAAAGCAGTGCTGGGCAGACTCTGTTTGCAAGTCGACTGGCCTCAGTGACTGAAAGAGAACTCCACTGCTAATACACAGTGTGCTGACGATTGAGGCCTGGACTCAGGACAGAACGCAGGCAGAAGCGAAAGCTAAGCTCTGCGTCCAGCCTGATGACCAGTTCACTTTTCACACTTAACTCTGTTGGGATGTGCAAGAGCCATGGTCACCGAGGCCTACCTAAGGTACTGAAATACTTCCCCAGTTCAGCCTAGGCAGAGGACTCTGTTGCCAAAGGATCTCCATGGAAGGGCCCTGTGGGTTCCGTGTGTTTCCTTGAGGGAGTCAGAAACGACTGAGGGTAACTATAGGAGCTCATGGTTGAAAGCAGGCTACCCTGGCAAAACCTTATTTTCCTCCGCGGTAGGCGAGACAGTTGCGGTTTGAAAGCTGCCTGAAAAACACTCCTGCTGCCCATCTTCTCTTTGCTGCCTGAAGGCGTCACCAAAGTACTATGAGTGTACTCGTATGAGGCATGCTGTCTCAGTTCCTTGCTGGGAGCTCCTCCAAGAGCACTCTGGAAATTACCAGCCAAAGAAATGGCACCCCAGGCATCAAGTAAAAGTCCAGATGTCTCCCATTGTAAGCTTAGGTGTGCCATAGTAGCGAAGAAGCATGTGTTAAAGGAATGCTTCCACTCTGTTATGTATTTCACGACGCGTTGTGCACTCACATTCGTTGTAACATCTGTGAAGGGGCCCTGAACGCCGCCAACTCTTTTGTTGCCTTTGAGTCCCAGGAGGCAAAAGGGTTCGTTTGCTTTAACGCTGTGAATGTGCAGCGGTAATGGCAAAGCCCTGCCCGGATCGCTCGACAGCTCTCGTTTGTACAGCATTCAAACGGCCTCAGGAACGCCGTTCTAAGCAGCCTTACATTCCATGCTGGTGTGCCCCAAGGAGGAATTTGGGTTCTGAGAAACGCCACTGTGCCTCACAAATGAAACCTGTGAACTCCCAACGGACGTCTCCCTACGGCAGTCGGAAGCTAGATGTTGAGTTCCAGCCTGAAAACAACGGACAGCTTTCCCTGTGACAATGCTGGACTTCTGGGACCATCCAGATTCACCAAGGCATAACTTTTGCACGGCGGGGGAATGCTCTTGTGCATGTACAGCAGTCCCCACGTGAAAACCTTTCTTAGCAGATGGAGGCAGTCTTTCACTTGTACGAGGTAGCTAGGCAGAATCATCAGATAAACATGCTTTGTCATCGAGCTTGAAAGTGGGACACTGATGGGAAAGATCACATTTTCCCGCTTTGCAAGTGACTTGCTTTTGGCTTCAAAGCTGCCTGAACAGCACTAGCGGCCCACCTTCTCTTCACTGCAGGAGTTTCGCTGTGGGCCAAGGCTGCGTTCTCTCAATGCCAAAAATGTGCTGACAATTCCCTTCTAGAAACTCATCCTACTGCACTCCAAATTCAGCTCCGGCCAATGAAAGGTGACCTAAGGCCACAAGGTAAGATCCAGTGTTTCATATCAGCAGAGCTGGGTGTGCATTGTATCCACGAAACCATACTCTGAAATGGAGTGCCTTAACTCTGCTATGCCCCTGGGGACACATAGGACAGTGGATCGTGCACCCATTTCGCATGATGACCACTGTGTGCCTGAAGAGCGTCCTCTGGCTTCTGAGGAACCCTAGGCGAAATAGGCCCCTGGGAAGCACTCTTCCCATTCATAGCAAGGGAAAAGTACTGATTTCTGGGTTGCCAAGGAAGAGTGTCCCAGTCGTCAAAGAGCCTCGCGAAAGCAGTGCTGGGCAGACTCTGTTTGCAAGTCGACTGGCCTCAGTGACTGAAAGGGAATTCCACTGCTAATACACAGTGTGCTGACGATTGAGGCCTGGACTCAGGACAGCATGCAGGCAGAAGCGAAAGCTGAGCTCTGCGTCCAGCCTGAAGACCAGTACACTTTTCACACTTAACTCTGTTGGGATGTGCAAGAGCCATGGTCACCGAGGCCTACCTAAGGTACTGAAATACTTCCCCAGTTCAACCTAGGCAGAGGACTCTGTTGCCAAAGGATCTCCATGGAAGGGCCCTGAGAGTTCCGTGTGTTTCCTTGAGGTAGTCAGAAACGACTGAGGGTAACTATAGGAGCTCATGGGTGAAAGCAGGCTACCCTGGCAAAACCTTATTTTCCTCCGCGGTAGGCGAGACAGTTGCGGTTTGAAAGCTGCCTGAAAAACACTCCTGCTGCCCATCTTCTCTTTGCTGCCTGAAGGCGTCACCAAAGTAGTATGAGTGTACTCGTATGAGGCATGCTGTCTCAGTTCCTTGCTGGAAGCTCCTCCAGGAGCACTCTGGAACTTACCAGCCAAAGAAATGGCTCCCCAGGCCTCATGGAAAAGTCCAGATTTCTCCCATTGCAAGCTTAGTTGTGCCATAGTAGCGAAGAAGCATGTGTTAAAGGAAAGCTGCAACACGGTTACATATTTCGACTCGTTGGGCACTCACGTTCTTTGTAACATCTGTGAAGGGGCACTGAACGCCGCCAACTCTTCTCTTGCCTTTGAGTCCCAGGAGGCAAACGGGTTCGTTTGCTTTAACGCTGTGAATGTGCAGCGGTAATGGCAAAGCCCTGCCCGGATCGCTCGACAGCTCTCGTTTGTACAGCATTCAAACGGCCTCAGGAACGCCGTTCTAAGCAGCCTTACATTCCATGATGGTGTGCCCAAGGAGGAATTTGGATTCTTCTGAGAAACACCACTGTGCCTCACTAATGAAACCTGTGAAAACCCAAAGGACCTCTCCCTATGGCAGTCGGAAGCTAGATGTTGAGTTCCAGACTGAAAACACCGGACAGCTTTCCCTGTGTCTTTGTTGGAATTCTGGGACCATTCAGATTCACAAGGCCTAACTTTTGCACGGCGGGGGAATGCTCTTGTGCATGTACAGCAGTCCCCACGTGAAAACCTTTCTTAGCAGATGGAGGCAGTCTTTCCCTTGTACTAGGTAGCTAGGCAGAATCATCAGATAAACATGCTTTGTCATCGAGCTTGAAAGTGGGACACTGATGGGAAAGTTCACATTTTCCCGCTTTTCAAGCGACTTGCTTTTGGCTTCAAAGCTGCCTGAACAGCACTAGCGGCCCACGTTCTCTTCACTGCAGGACTGTCGCTGTGGGCCAAGGCTGCGTTCTCTCAATGCCAAAAATGTGCTGACAATTCCCTACTAAAACTGATCCTACTGCACTCCAAATTCAGCTCCGGCCAATGAAAGGTGACCTAAGGCCACAAGGTAAGATCCAGTGTTTCATATCAGCAGAGCTGGGTGTGCATTGTATCCACGAAACCATACTCTGAAATGGAGTGCCTTAACTCTGCTATGCCCCTGGCGACACATAGGACAGTCGATCGTGCACCCATTTCGCATGATGACCACTGTGTGCCTGAAGAGCGTCCTCTGGCTTCTGAGGAACCCTAGGCGAAATAGGCCCCTGGGAAGCACTCTTCCCATTCATAGCAAGGGAAAAGTACTGCTTTCTGGGTTGCCAAGGAAGAGTGTCCCAGTCGTCAAAGAGCCTCGCGAAAGCAGTGCTGGGCAGACTCTGTTTGCAAGTCGACTGGCCTCAGTGACTGAAAGAGAACTCCACTGCTAATACACAGTGTGCTGACGATTGAGGCCTGGACTCAGGACAGAACGCAGGCAGAAGCGAAAGCTAAGCTCTGCGTCCAGCCTGATGACCAGTTCACTTTTCACACTTAACTCTGTTGGGATGTGCAAGAGCCATGGTCACCGAGGCCTACCTAAGGTACTGAAATACTTCCCCAGTTCAGCCTAGGCAGAGGACTCTGTTGCCAAAGGATCTCCATGGAAGGGCCCTGTGGGTTCCGTGTGTTTCCTTGAGGGAGTCAGAAACGACTGAGGGTAACTATAGGAGCTCATGGTTGAAAGCAGGCTACCCTGGCAAAACCTTATTTTCCTCCGCGGTAGGCGAGACAGTTGCGGTTTGAAAGCTGCCTGAAAAACACTCCTGCTGCCCATCTTCTCTTTGCTGCCTGAAGGCGTCAGGAAAGTACTATGAGTGTACTCGTATGAGGCATGCTGTCTCAGTTCCTTGCTGGGAGCTCCTCCAGGAGCACTCTGCAACTTACCAGCCAAAGAAATGGCACCCCAGGCATCAAGTAAAAGTCCAGATGTCTCCCATTGTAAGCTTAGGTGTGCCATAGTAGCGAAGAAGCATGTGTTAAAGGAATGCTTCCACTCTGTTATGTATTTCACGACGCGTTGTGCACTCACATTCGTTGTAACATCTGTGAAGGGGCACTGAACGCCGCCAACTCTTTTGTTGCCTTTGAGTCCCAGGAGGCAAAAGGGTTCGTTTGCTTTAACGCTGTGAATGTGCAGCGGTAATGGCAAAGCCCTGCCCGGATCGCTGGACAGCTCTCGTTTGTACAGCATTCAAACGGCCTCAGGAACGCCGTTCTAAGCAGCCTTACATTCCATGCTGGTGTGCCCCAAGGAGGAATTTGGGTTCTGAGAAACGAAACTGTGCCTCACAAATGAAACCTGTGAACTCCCAACGGACGTCTCCCTACGGCAGTCGGAAGCTAGATGTTGAGTTCCAGCCTGAAAACAACGGACAGCTTTCCCTGTGACAATGCTGGACTTCTGGGACCATCCAGATTCACCAAGGCCTACCTTTTGAACGGCGGGGGAATGCTCTTGTGCATGTACAGCAGTCCCCACGTGAAAACATTTCTTAGCAAATGGAGGCAGTCTTTCCCTTGTACTAGGTAGCTAGGCAGAATCATCAGATAAACATGCTTTGTCATCGAGGTTGAAAGTGGGACACTGATGGGAAAGTTCATATTTTCCCGCTTTGCAAGCGACTTGCTTTTGGCTTCAAAGCTGCCTGAACAGCACTAGCGGCCCACCTTCTCTTCACTGCAGGAGTTTCGCTGTGGGCCAAGGCTGCGTTCTCTCAATGCCAAAAATGTGCTGACAATTCCCTTCTAGAAACTCATCCTACTGCACTCCAAATTCAGCTCCGGCCAATGAAAGGTGACCTAAGGCCACAAGGTAAGATCCAGTGTTTCATATCAGCAGAGCTGGGTGTGCATTGTATCCACGAAACCATACTCTGAAATGGAGTGCCTTAACTCTGCTATGCCCCTGGGGACACATAGGACAGTGGATCGTGCACCCATTTCGCATGATGACCACTGTGTGCCTGAAGAGCGTCCTCTGGCTTCTGAGGAACCCTAGGCGAAATAGGTCCCTGGGAAGCATTCTTCCCATTCATAGCAAGGGAAAAGTACTGCTTTCTGGGTTGCCAAGGAAGAGTGTCCCAGTCGTCAAAGAGCCTCGCGAAAGCAGTGCTGGGCAGACTCTGTTTGCAAGTCGACTGGCCTCAGTGACTGAAAGAGAACTCCACTGCTAATACACAGTGTGCTGACGATTGAGGCCTGGACTCAGGACAGCACGCAGGCAGAAGCGAAAGCTAAGCTCTGCATCCAGCCTGAAGACGAGTATACTTTTCACACTTAACTCTGTTGGGATGTGCAAGAGCCATGGTCACCGAGGCCTACCTAAGGTACTGAAATACTTCCCCAGTTCAGCCTAGGCAGAGGACTCTGTTGCCAAAGGATCTCCATGGAAGGGCCCTGTGGGTTCCGTGTGTTTCCTTGAGGGAGTCAGAAACGACTGAGGGTAACTATAGGAGCTCATGGTTGAAAGCAGGCTACCCTGGCAAAACCTTATTTTCCTCCGCGGTAGGCGAGACAGTTGCGGTTTGAAAGCTGCCTGAAAAACACTCCTGCTGCCCATCTTCTCTTTGCTGCCTGAAGGCGTCACGAAAGTACTATGAGTGTACTCGTATGAGGCATGCTGTCTCAGTTCCTTGCTGGGAGCTCCTCCAGGAGCACTCTGGAAATTACCAGCCAAAGAAATGGCACCCCAGGCATCAAGTAAAAGTCCAGATGTCTCCCATTGTAAGCTTAGGTGTGCCATAGTAGCGAAGAAGCATGTGTTAAAGGAATGCTTCCACTCTGTTATGTATTTCACGACGCGTTGTGCACTCACATTCGTTGTAACATCTGTGAAGGGGCACTGAACGCCGCCAACTCTTTTGTTGCCTTTGCGTCCCAGGAGGCAAAAGGGTTCGTTTGCTTTAACGCTGTGAATGTGCAGCGGTAATGGCAAAGCCCTGCCCGGATCGCTCGACAGCTCTCGTTTGTACAGCATTCAAACGGCCTCAGGAACGCCGTTCTAAGCAGCCTTACATTCCATGCTGGTGTGCCCCAAGGAGGAATTTGGGCTCTGAGAAACGCCACTGTGCCTCACAAATGAAACCTGTGAACTCCCAACGGACGTCTCCCTATGGCAGTCGGAAGCTAGATGTTGAGTTCCAGCCTGAAAACAACGGACAGCTTTCCCTGTGACAATACTGGACTTCTGGGACCATCCAGATTCACCAAGGCCTAACTTTTGCACGGCGGGGGAATGCTCTTGTGCATGTACAGCAGTCCCCACGTGAAAACCTTTCTTAGCAGATGGAGGCAGTCTTTCCCTTGTACTAGGTAGCTAGGCAGAATCATCAGATAAACATGCTTTGTCATCGAGCTTGAAAGTGGGACACTGATGGGAAAGATCACATTTTCCCGCTTTGCAAGTGACTTGCTTTTGGCTTCAAAGCTGCCTGAACAGCACTAGCGGCCCACCTTCTCTTCACTGCAGGAGTTTCGCTGTGGGCCAAGGCTGCGTTCTCTCAATGCCAAAAATGTGCTGACAATTCCCTTCTAGAAACTCATCCTACTGCACTCCAAATTCAGCTCCGGCCAATGAAAGGTGACCTAAGGCCACAAGGTAAGATCCAGTGTTTCATATCAGCAGAGCTGGGTGTGCATTGTATCCACGAAACCATACTCTGAAATGGAGGGCCTTAACTCTGCTATGCCCCTGGCGACACATAGGACAGTGGATCGTGCACCCATTTCGCATGATGACCACTGTGTGCCTGAAGAGCGTCCTCTGGCTTCTGAGGAACCCTAGGCGAAATAGGCCCCTGGGAAGCACTCTTCCCATTCATAGCAAGGGAAAAGTACTGATTTCTGGGTTGCCAAGGAAGAGTGTCCCAGTCGTCAAAGAGCCTCGCGAAAGCAGTGCTGGGCAGACTCTGTTTGCAAGTCGACTGGCCTCAGTGACTGAAAGGGAATTCCACTGCTAATACACAGTGTGCTGACGATTGAGGCCTGGACTCAGGACAGCATGCAGGCAGAAGCGAAAGCTGAGCTCTGCGTCCAGCCTGAAGACCAGTACACTTTTCACACTTAACTCTGTTGGGATGTGCAAGAGCCATGGTCACCGAGGCCTACCTAAGGTACTGAAATACTTCCCCAGTTCAACCAAGGCAGAGGACTCTGTTGCCAAAGGATCTCCATGGAAGGGCCCTGAGAGTTCCGTGTGTTTCCTTGAGGTAGTCAGAAACGACTGAGGGTAACTATAGGAGCTCATGGGTGAAAGCAGGCTACCCTGGCAAAACCTTATTTTCCTCCGCGGTAGGCGAGACAGTTGCGGTTTGAAAGCTGCCTGAAAAACACTCCTGCTGCCCATCTTCTTTTTGCTGCCTGAAGGCGTCACCAAAGTACTATGAGTGTACTCGTATGAGGCATGCTGTCTCAGTTCCTTGCTGGAAGCTCCTCCAGGAGCACTCTGGAACTTACCAGCCAAAGAAATGGCTCCCCAGGCCTCATGGAAAAGTCCAGATTTCTCCCATTGCAAGCTTAGTTGTGCCATAGTAGCGAAGAAGCATGTGTTAAAGGAAAGCTGCAACACGGTTACATATTTCGACTCGTTGGGCACTCACGTTCTTTGTAACATCTGTGAAGGGGCACTGAACGCCGCCAACTCTTCTCTTGCCTTTGAGTCCCAGGAGGCAAACGGGTTCGTTTGCTTTAACGCTGTGAATGTGCAGCGGTAATGGCAAAGCCCTGCCCGGATCGCTCGACAGCTCTCGTTTGTACAGCATTCAAACGGCCTCAGGAACGCCGTTCTAAGCAGCCTTACATTCCATGATGGTGTGCCCAAGGAGGAATTTGGATTCTTCTGAGAAACACCACTGTGCCTCACTAATGAAACCTGTGAAAACCCAAAGGACCTCTCCCTATGGCAGTCGGAAGCTAGATGTTGAGTTCCAGACTGAAAACACCGGACAGCTTTCCCTGTGTCTTTGTTGGAATTCTGGGACCATTCAGATTCACAAGGCCTAACTTTTGCACGGCGGGGGAATGCTCTTGTGCATGTACAGCAGTCCCCACGTGAAAACCTTTCTTAGCAGATGGAGGCAGTCTTTCCCTTGTACTAGGTAGCTAGGCAGAATCATCAGATAAACATGCTTTGTCATCGAGCTTGAAAGTGGGACACTGATGGGAAAGTTCACATTTTCCCGCTTTTCAAGCGACTTGCTTTTGGCTTCAAAGCGGCCTGAACAGCACTAGCGGCCCACGTTCTCTTCACTGCAGGACTGTCGCTGTGGGCCAAGGCTGCGTTCTCTCAATGCCAAAAATGTGCTGACAATTCCCTACTAAAACTGATCCTACTGCACTCCAAATTCAGCTCCGGCCAATGAAAGGTGACCTAAGGCCACAAGGTAAGATCCAGTGTTTCATATCAGCAGAGCTGGGTGTGCATTGTATCCACGAAACCATACTCTGAAATGGAGTGCCTTAACTCTGCTATGCCCCTGGCGACACATAGGACAGTCGATCGTGCACCCATTTCGCATGATGACCACTGTGTGCCTGAAGAGCGTCCTCTGGCTTCTGAGGAACCCTAGGCGAAATAGGCCCCTGGGAAGCACTCTTCCCATTCATAGCAAGGGAAAAGTACTGCTTTCTGGGTTGCCAAGGAAGAGTGTCCCAGTCGTCAAAGAGCCTCGCGAAAGCAGTGCTGGGCAGACTCTGTTTGCAAGTCGACTGGCCTCAGTGACTGAAAGAGAACTCCACTGCTAATACACAGTGTGCTGACGATTGAGGCCTGGACTCAGGACAGAACGCAGGCAGAAGCGAAAGCTAAGCTCTGCGTCCAGCCTGATGACCAGTACACTTTTCACACTTAACTCTGTTGGGATGTGCAAGAGCCATGGTCACCGAGGCCTACCTAAGGTACTGAAATACTTCCCCAGTTCAGCCTAGGCAGAGGACTCTGTTGCCAAAGGATCTCCATGGAAGGGCCCTGTGGGTTCCGTGTGTTTCCTTGAGGGAGTCAGAAACGACTGAGGGTAACTATAGGAGCTCATGGTTGAAAGCAGGCTACCCTGGCAAAACCTTATTTTCCTCCGCGGTAGGCGAGACAGTTGCGGTTTGAAAGCTGCCTGAAAAACACTCCTGCTGCCCATCTTCTCTTTGCTGCCTGAAGGCGTCACGAAAGTACTATGAGTGTACTCGTATGAGGCATGCTGTCTCAGTTCCTTGCTGGGAGCTCCTCCAGGAGCACTCTGGAAATTACCAGCCAAAGAAATGGCACCCCAGGCATCAAGTAAAAGTCCAGATGTCTCCCATTGTAAGCTTAGGTGTGCCATAGTAGCGAAGAAGCATGTGTTAAAGGAATGCTTCCACTCTGTTATGTATTTCACGACGCGTTGTGCACTCACATTCGTTGTAACATCTGTGAAGGGGCACTGAACGCCGCCAACTCTTTTGTTGCCTTTGAGTCCCAGGAGGCAAAAGGGTTCGTTTGCTTTAACGCTGTGAATGTGCAGCGGTAATGGCAAAGCCCTGCCCGGATCGCTCGACAGCTCTCGTTTGTACAGCATTCAAACGGCCTCAGGAACGCCGTTCTAAGCAGCCTTACATTCCATGCTGGTGTGCCCCAAGGAGGAATTTGGGTTCTGAGAAACGCCACTGTGCCTCACAAATGAAACCTGTGAACTCCCAACGGACGTCTCCCTACGGCAGTCGGAAGCTAGATGTTGAGTTCCAGCCTGAAAACAACGGACAGCTTTCCCTGTGACAATGCTGGACTTCTGGGACCATCCAGATTCACCAAGGCCTAACTTTTGCACGGCGGGGGAATGCTCTTGTGCATGTACAGCAGTCCCCACGTGAAAACCTTTCTTAGCAGATGGAGGCAGTCTTTCCCTTGTACTAGGTAGCTAGGCAGAATCATCAGATAAACATGCTTTGTCATCGAGCTTGAAAGTGGGACACTGATGGGAAAGTTCACATTTTCCCGCTTTGCAAGCGACTTGCTTTTGGCTTCAAAGCTGCCTGAACAGCACTAGCGGCCCACCTTCTCTTCACTGCAGGAGTGTCGCTGTGGGCCAAGGCTGCGTTCTCTCAATGCCAAAAATGTGCTGACAATTCCCTTCTAGAAACTCATCCTACTGCACTCCAAATTCAGCTCCGGCCAATGAAAGGTGACCTAAGGCCACAAGGTAAGATCCAGTGTTTCATATCAGCAGAGCTGGGTGTGCATTGTATCCACGAAACCATACTCTGAAATGGAGTGCCTTAACTCTGCTATGCCCCTGGGGACACATAGGACAGTGGATCGTGCACCCATTTCGCATGATGACCACTGTGTGCCTGAAGAGCGTCCTCTGGCTTCTGAGGAACCCTAGGCGAAATAGGTCCCTGGGAAGCATTCTTCCCATTCATAGCAAGGGAAAAGTACTGCTTTCTGGGTTGCCAAGGAAGAGTGTCCCAGTCGTCAAAGAGCCTCGTGAAAGCAGTGCTGGGCAGACTCTGTTTGCAAGTCGACTGGCCTCAGTGACTGAAAGAGAACTCCACTGCTAATACACAGTGTGCTGACGATTGAGGCCTGGACTCAGGACAGCACGCAGGCAGAAGCGAAAGCTAAGCTCTGCGTCCAGCCTGAAGACGAGTACACTTTTCACACTTAACTCTGTTGGGATGTGCAAGAGCCATGGTCACCGAGGCCTACCTAAGGTACTGAAATACTTCCCCAGTTCAGCCTAGGCAGAGGACTCTGTTGCCAAAGGATCTCCATGGAAGGGCCCTGTGGGTTCCGTGTGTTTCCTTGAGGGAGTCAGAAACGACTGAGGGTAACTATAGGAGCTCATGTTTGAAAGCAGGCTACCCTGGCAAAACCTTATTTTCCTCCGCGGTAGGCGAGACAGTTGCGGTTTGAAAGCTGCCTGAAAAACACTCCTGCTGCCCATCTTCTCTTTGCTGCCTGAAGGCGTCACGAAAGTACTATGAGTGTACTCGTATGAGGCATGCTGTCTCAGTTCCTTGCTGGGAGCTCCTCCAGGAGCACTCTGGAAATTACCAGCCAAAGAAATGGCACCCCAGGCATCAAGTAAAAGTCCAGATGTCTCCCGTTGTAAGCTTAGGTGTGCCATAGTAGCGAAGAAGCATGTGTTAAAGGAATGCTTCCACTCTGTTATGTATTTCACGACGCGTTGTGCACTCACATTCGTTGTAACATCTGTGAAGGGGCACTGAACGCCGCCAACTCTTTTGTTGCCTTTGAGTCCCAGGAGGCAAAAGGGTTCGTTTGCTTTAACGCTGTGAATGTGCAGCGGTAATGGCAAAGCCCTGCCCGGATCGCTCTACAGCTCTCGTTTGTACAGCATTCAAACGGCCTCAGGAACGCCGTTCTAAGCAGCCTTACATTCCATGCTGGTGTGCCCCAAGGAGGAATTTGGGTTCTGAGAAACGCCACTGTGCCTCACAAATGAAACCTGTGAACTCCCAACGGACGTCTCCCTACGGCAGTCGGAAGCTAGATGTTGAGTTTCAGCCTGAAAACAACGGACAGCTTTCCCTGTGACAATGCTGGACTTCTGGGACCATCCAGATTCACCAAGGCCTAACTTTTGCACGGCGGGGGAATGCTCTTGTGCATGTACAGCAGTCCCCACGTGAAAACCTTTCTTAGCAGATGGAGGCAGTCTTTCCCTTGTACTAGGTAGCTAGGCAGAATCATCAGATAAACATGCTTTGTCATCGAGCTTGAAAGTGGGACACTGATGGGAAAGATCACATTTTCCCGCTTTGCAAGTGAATTGCTTTTGGCTTCAAAGCTGCCTGAACAGCACTAGCGGCCCACCTTCTCTTCACTGCAGGAGTGTCGCTGTGGGCCAAGGCTGCGTTCTCTCAATGCCAAAAATGTGCTGACAATTCCCTTCTAGAAACTCATCCTACTGCACTCCAAATTCAGCTCCGGCCAATGAAAGGTGACCTAAGGCCACAAGGTAAGATCCAGTGTTTCATATCAGCAGAGCTGGGTGTGCATTGTATCCACGAAACCATACTCTGAAATGGAGTGCCTTAACTCTGCTATGCCCCTGGGGACACATAGGACAGTGGATCGTGCACCCATTTCGCATGATGACCACTGTGTGCCTGAAGAGCGTCCTCTGGCTTCTGAGGAACCCTAGGCGAAATAGGCCCCTGGGAAGCACTCTTCCCATTCATAGCAAGGGAAAAGTACTGCTTTCTGGGTTGCCAAGGAAGAGTGTCCCAGTCGTCAAAGAGCCTCGCGAAAGCAGTGCTGGGCAGACTCTGTTTGCAAGTCGACTGGCCTCAGTGACTGAAAGGGAATTCCACTGCTAATACACAGTGTGCTGACGATTGAGGCCTGGACTCAGGACAGCATGCAGGCAGAAGGGAAGCTGTGCTCTGCGTCCAGGCTGAAGACCAGTAAACTTTTCACACTTAACTCTGTTGGGATGTGCAATAGCCATGGTCACCGAGGCCTACCTAAGGTACTGAAATACTTCCCCAGTTCAGCCTAGACAGAGGACTCTGTTGCCAAAGGATCTCCATGGAAGGGCCCTGTGAGTTCCGTGTGTTTCCTTGAGGTAGTCAGAAACGACTGAGGGTAACTATAGGAGCTCATGGTTGAAAGCAGGCTACCCTGGCAAAACCTTATTTTCCTCCGCGGTAGGCGAGACAGTTGCGGTTTGAAAGCTGCCTGAAAAACACTCCTGCTGCCCATCTTCTCTTTGCTGCCTGAAGGCGTCACCAAAGTACTATGAGTGTACTCGTATGAGGCATGCTGTCTCAGTTCCTTGCTGGAAGCTCCTCCAGGAGCACTCTGGAACTTACCAGCCAAAGAAATGGCACCCCAGGCCTCATGGAAAAGTCCAGATTTCTCCCATTGCAAGCTTAGTTGTGCCATAGTAGCGAAGAAGCATGTGTTAAAGGAAAGCTGCAACACGGTTACATATTTCGACTCGTTGGGCACTCACATTCTTTGTAACATCTGTGAAGGGGCACTGAACGCCGCCAACTCTTTTGTTGCCTTTGAGTCCCAGGAGGCAAACGGGTTCGTTTGCTTTAACGCTGTGAATGTGCAGCGGTAATGGCAAAGCCCTGCCCGGATCGCTCGACAGCTCTCGTTTGTACAGCATTCAAACGGCCTCAGGAACGCCGTTCTAAGCAGCCTTACATTCCATGATGGTGTGCCCAAGGAGGAATTTGGATTCTTCTGAGAAACACCACTGTGCCTCACTAATGAAACCTGTGAAAACCCAAAGGACCTCTCCCTATGGCAGTCGGAAGCTAGATGTTGAGTTCCAGACTGAAAACACCGGACAGCTTTCCCTGTGTCTTTGTTGGAATTCTGGGACCATTCAGATTCACAAGGCCTAACTTCTGCACGGCGGGGGAATGCTCTTGTGCATGTACAGCATTACCCACGTGAAAACCTTTCTTAGCAGATGGAGGCAGTCTTTCCCTTGTACTAGGTAGCTAGGCAGAATCATCAGATAAACATGCTTTGTCATCGAGCTTGAAAGTGGGACACTGATGGGAAAGTTCACATTTTCCCGCTTTTCAAGCGACTTGCTTTTGGCTTCAAAGCTGCCTGAACAGCACTAGCGGCCCACGTTCTCTTCACTGCAGGACTGTCGCTGTGGGCCAAGGCTGCGTTCTCTCAATGCCAAAAATGTGCTGACAATTCCCTACTAAAACTGATCCTACTGCACTCCAAATTCAGCTCCGGCCAATGAAAGGTGACCTAAGGCCACAAGGTAAGATCCAGTGTTTCATATCAGCAGAGCTGGGTGTGCATTGTATCCACGAAACCATACTCTGAAATGGAGTGCCTTAAATCTGCTATGCCCCTGGCGACACATAGGACAGTCGATCGTGCACCCATTTCGCATGATGACCACTGTGTGCCTGAAGAGCGTCCTCTGGCTTCTGAGGAACCCTAGGCGAAATAGGCCCCTGGGAAGCACTCTTCCCATTCATAGCAAGGGAAAAGTACTGCTTTCTGGGTTGCCAAGGAAGAGTGTCCCAGTCGTCAAAGAGCCTCGCGAAAGCAGTGCTGGGCAGACTCTGTTTGCAAGTCGACTGGCCTCAGTGACTGAAAGAGAACTCCACTGCTAATACACAGTGTGCTGACGATTGAGGCCTGGACTCAGGACAGCACGCAGGCAGAAGCGAAAGCTAAGCTCTGCGTCCAGCCTGAAGACGAGTACACTTTTCACACTTATCTCTGTTGGGATGTGCAAGAGCCATGGTCACCGAGGCCTACCTAAGGTACTGAAATACTTCCCCAGTTCAGCCTAGGCAGAGGACTCTGTTGCCAAAGGATCTCCATGGAAGGGCCCTGTGGGTTCCGTGTGTTTCCTTGAGGGAGTCAGAAACGACTGAGGGTAACTATAGGAGCTCATGGTTGAAAGCAGGCTACCCTGGCAAAACCTTATTTTCCTCCGCGGTAGGCGAGACAGTTGCGGTTTGAAAGCTGCCTGAAAAACACTCCTGCTGCCCATCTTCTCTTTGCTGCCTGAAGGCGTCACGAAAGTACTATGAGTGTACTCGTATGAGGCATGCTGTCTCAGTTCCTTGCTGGGAGCTCCTCCAGGAGCACTCTGGAAATTACCAGCCAAAGAAATGGCACCCCAGGCATCAAGTAAAAGTCCAGATGTCTCCCATTGTAAGCTTAGGTGTGCCATAGTAGCGAAGAAGCATGTGTTAAAGGAATGCTTCCACTCTGTTATGTATTTCACGACGCGTTGTGCACTCACATTCGTTGTAACATCTGTGAAGGGGCACTGAACGCCGCCAACTCTTTTGTTGCCTTTGAGTCCCAGGAGGCAAAAGGGTTCGTTTGCTTTAACGCTGTGAATGTGCAGCGGTAATGGCAAAGCCCTGCCCGGATCGCTCGACAGCTCTCGTTTGTACAGCATTCAAACGGCCTCAGGAACGCCGTTCTAAGCAGCCTTACATTCCATGCTGGTGTGCCCCAAGGAGGAATTTGGGTTCTGAGAAACGCCACTGTGCCTCACAAATGAAACCTGTGAACTCCCAACGGACGTCTCCCTACGGCAGTCGGAAGCTAGATGTTGAGTTCCAGCCTGAAAACAACGGACAGCTTTCCCTGTGACAATGCTGGACTTCTGGGACCATCCAGATTCACCAAGGCCTAACTTTTGCACGGCGGGGGAATGCTCTTGTGCATGTACAGCAGTCCCCACGTGAAAACCTTTCTTAGCAGATGGAGGCAGTCTTTCCCTTGTACTAGGTAGCTAGGCAGAATCATCAGATAAACATGCTTTGTCATCGAGCTTGAAAGTGGGACACTGATGGGAAAGTTCACATTTTCCCGCTTTGCAAGCGACTTGCTTTTGGCTTCAAAGCTGCCTGAACAGCACTAGCGGCCCACCTTCTCTTCACTGCAGGAGTGTCGCTGTGGGCCAAGGCTGCGTTCTCTCAATGCCAAAAATGTGCTGACAATTCCCTTCTAGAAACTCATCCTACTGCACTCCAAATTCAGCTCCGGCCAATGAAAGGTGACCTAAGGCCACAAGGTAAGATCCAGTGTTTCATATCAGCAGAGCTGGGTGTGCATTGTATCCACGAAACCATACTCTGAAATGGAGTGCCTTAACTCTGCTATGCCCCTGGGGACACATAGGACAGTGGATCGTGCACCCATTTCGCATGATGACCACTGTGTGCCTGAAGAGCGTCCTCTGGCTTCTGAGGAACCCTAGGCGAAATAGGTCCCTGGGAAGCATTCTTCCCATTCATAGCAAGGGAAAAGTACTGCTTTCTGGGTTGCCAAGGAAGAGTGTCCCAGTCGTCAAAGAGCCTCGCGAAAGCAGTGCTGGGCAGACTCTGTTTGCAAGTCGACTGGCCTCAGTGACTGAAAGAGAACTCCACTGCTAATACACAGTGTGCTGACGATTGAGGCCTGGACTCAGGACAGCACGCAGGCAGAAGCGAAAGCTAAGCTCTGCGTCCAGCCTGAAGACGAGTACACTTTTCACACTTAACTCTGTTGGGATGTGCAAGAGCCATGGTCACCGAGGCCTACCTAAGGTACTGAAATACTTCCCCAGTTCAGCCTAGGCAGAGGACTCTGTTGCCAAAGGATCTCCATGGAAGGGCCCTGTGGGTTCCGTGTGTTTCCTTGAGGTAGTCAGAAACGACTGAGGGTAACTATAGGAGCTCATGTTTGAAACCAGGCTACCCTGGCAAAACCTTATTTTCCTCCGCGGTAGGCGAGACAGTTGCGGTTTGAAAGCTGCCTGAAAAACACTCCTGCTGCCCATCTTCTCTTTGCTGCCTGAAGGCGTCACGAAAGTACTATGAGTGTACTCGTATGAGGCATGCTGTCTCAGTTCCTTGCTGGGAGCTCCTCCAGGAGCACTCTGGAAATTACCAGCCAAAGAAATGGCACCCCAGGCATCAAGTAAAAGTCCAGATGTCTCCCATTGTAAGCTTAGGTGTGCCATAGTAGCGAAGAAGCATGTGTTAAAGGAATGCTTCCACTCTGTTATGTATTTCACGACGCGTTGTGCACTCACATTCGTTGTAACATCTGTGAAGGGGCACTGAACGCCGCCAACTCTTTTGTTGCCTTTGAGTCCCAGGAGGCAAAAGGGTTCGTTTGCTTTAACGCTGTGAATGTGCAGCGGTAATGGCAAAGCCCTGCCCGGATCGCTCGACAGCTCTCGTTTGTACAGCATTCAAACGGCCTCAGGAACGCCGTTCTAAGCAGCCTTACATTCCATGCTGGTGTGCCCCAAGGAGGAATTTGGGTTCTGAGAAACGCCACTGTGCCTCACAAATGAAACCTGTGAACTCCCAACGGACGTCTCCCTACGGCAGTCGGAAGCTAGATGTTGAGTTTCAGCCTGAAAACAACGGACAGCTTTCCCTGTGACAATGCTGGACTTCTGGGACCATCCAGATTCACCAAGGCCTAACTTTTGCACGGCGGGGGAATGCTCTTGTGCATGTACAGCAGTCCCCACGTGAAAACCTTTCTTATCAGATGGAGGCCGTCTTTCCCTTGTACTAGGTAGCTAGGCAGAATCATCAGATAAACATGCTTTGTCATCGAGCTTGAAAGTGGGACACTGATGGGAAAGATCACATTTTCCCGCTTTGCAAGTGAATTGCTTTTGGCTTCAAAGCTGCCTGAACAGCACTAGCGGCCCACCTTCTCTTCACTGCAGGAGTTTCGCTGTGGGCCAAGGCTGCGTTCTCTCAATGCCAAAAATGTGCTGACAATTCCCTTCTAGAAACTCATCCTACTGCACTCCAAATTCAGCTCCGGCCAAAGAAAGGTGACCTAAGGCCACAAGGTAAGATCCAGTGTTTCATATCAGCAGACCTGGGTGTGCATTGTATCCACGAAACCATACTCTGAAATGGAGTGCCTTAACTCTGCTATGCCCCTGGGGACACATAGGACAGTGGATCGTGCACCCATTTCGCATGATGACCACTGTGTGCCTGAAGAGCGTCCTCTGGCTTCTGAGGAACCCTAGGCGAAATAGGCCCCTGGGAAGCACTCTTCCCATTCATAGCAAGGGAAAAGTACTGCTTTCTGGGTTGCCAAGGAAGAGTGTCCCAGTCGTCAAAGAGCCTCGCGAAAGCAGTGCTGGGCAGACTCTGTTTGCAAGTCGACTGGCCTCAGTGACTGAAAGAGAACTCCACTGCTAATACACAGTGTGCTGACGATTGAGGCCTGGACTCAGGACAGCACGCAGGCAGAAGCGAAAGCTAAGCTCTGCGTCCAGCCTGAAGACGAGTACACTTTTCACACTTAACTCTGTTGGGATGTGCAAGAGCCATGGTCACCGAGGCCTACCTAAGGTACTGAAATACTTCCCCAGTTCAGCCTAGGCAGAGGACTCTGTTGCCAAAGGATCTCCATGGAAGGGCCCTGTGGGTTCCGTGTGTTTCCTTGAGGGAGTCAGAAACGACTGAGGGTAACTATAGGAGCTCATGGTTGAAAGCAGGCTACCCTGGCAAAACCTTATTTTCCTCCGCGGTAGGCGAGACAGTTGCGGTTTGAAAGCTGCCTGAAAAACACTCCTGCTGCCCATCTTCTCTTTGCTGCCTGAAGGCGTCACGAAAGTACTATGAGTGTACTCGTATGAGGCATGCTGTCTCAGTTCCTTGCTGGGAGCTCCTCCAGGAGCACTCTGGAAATTACCAGCCAAAGAAATGGCACCCCAGGCATCAAGTAAAAGTCCAGATGTCTCCCATTGTAAGCTTAGGTGTGCCATAGTAGCGAAGAAGCATGTGTTAAAGGAATGCTTCCACTCTGTTATGTATTTCACGACGCGTTGTGCACTCACATTCGTTGTAACATCTGTGAAGGGGCACTGAACGCCGCCAACTCTTTTGTTGCCTTTGAGTCCCAGGAGGCAAAAGGGTTCGTTTGCTTTAACGCTGTGAATGTGCAGCGGTAATGGCAAAGCCCTGCCCGGATCGCTCGACAGCTCTCGTTTGTACAGCATTCAAACGGCCTCAGGAACGCCGTTCTAAGCAGCCTTACATTCCATGCTGGTGTGCCCCAAGGAGGAATTTGGGTTCTGAGAAACGCCACTGTGCCTCACAAATGAAACCTGTGAACTCCCAACGGACGTCTCCCTACGGCAGTCGGAAGCTAGATGTTGAGTTCCAGCCTGAAAACAACGGACAGCTTTCCCTGTGACAATGCTGGACTTCTGGGACCATCCAGATTCACCAAGGCCTAACTTTTGCACGGCGGGGGAATGCTCTTGTGCATGTACAGCAGTCCCCACGTGAAAACCTTTCTTAGCAGATGGAGGCAGTCTTTCCCTTGTACTAGGTAGCTAGGCAGAATCATCAGATAAACATGCTTTGTCATCGAGCTTGAAAGTGGGACACTGATGGGAAAGTTCACATTTTCCCGCTTTGCAAGCGACTTGCTTTTGGCTTCAAAGCTGCCTGAACAGCACTAGCGGCCCACCTTCTCTTCACTGCAGGAGTGTCGCTGTGGGCCAAGGCTGCGTTCTCTCAATGCCAAAAATGTGCTGACAATTCCCTTCTAGAAACTCATCCTACTGCACTCCAAATTCAGCTCCGGCCAATGAAAGGTGACCTAAGGCCACAAGGTAAGATCCAGTGTTTCATATCAGCAGAGCTGGGTGTGCATTGTATCCACGAAACCATACTCTGAAATGGAGTGCCTTAACTCTGCTATGCCCCTGGGGACACATAGGACAGTGGATCGTGCACCCATTTCGCATGATGACCACTGTGTGCCTGAAGAGCGTCCTCTGGCTTCTGAGGAACCCTAGGCGAAATAGGTCCCTGGGAAGCATTCTTCCCATTCATAGCAAGGGAAAAGTACTGCTTTCTGGGTTGCCAAGGAAGAGTGTCCCAGTCGTCAAAGAGCCTCGCGAAAGCAGTGCTGGGCAGACTCTGTTTGCAAGTCGACTGGCCTCAGTGACTGAAAGAGAACTCCACTGCTAATACACAGTGTGCTGACGATTGAGGCCTGGACTCAGGACAGCACGCAGGCAGAAGCGAAAGCTAAGCTCTGCGTCCAGCCTGAAGACGAGTACACTTTTCACACTTAACTCTGTTGGGATGTGCAAGAGCCATGGTCACCGAGGCCTACCTAAGGTACTGAAATACTTCCCCAGTTCAGCCTAGGCAGAGGACTCTGTTGCCAAAGGATCTCCATGGAAGGGCCCTGTGGGTTCCGTGTGTTTCCTTGAGGTAGTCAGAAACGACTGAGGGTAACTATAGGAGCTCATGTTTGAAACCAGGCTACCCTGGCAAAACCTTATTTTCCTCCGCGGTAGGCGAGACAGTTGCGGTTTGAAAGCTGCCTTAAAAACACTCCTGCTGCCCATCTTCTCTTTGCTGCCTGAAGGCGTCACGAAAGTACTATGAGTGTACTCGTATGAGGCATGCTGTCTCAGTTCCTTGCTGGGAGCTCCTCCAGGAGCACTCTGGAAATTACCAGCCAAAGAAATGGCACCCCAGGCATCAAGTAAAAGTCCAGATGTCTCCCATTGTAAGCTTAGGTGTGCCATAGTAGCGAAGAAGCATGTGTTAAAGGAATGCTTCCACTCTGTTATGTATTTCACGACGCGTTGTGCACTCACATTCGTTGTAACATCTGTGAAGGGGCACTGAACGCCGCCAACTCTTTTGTTGCCTTTGAGTCCCAGGAGGCAAAAGGGTTCGTTTGCTTTAACGCTGTGAATGTGCAGCGGTAATGGCAAAGCCCTGCCCGGATCGCTCGACAGCTCTCGTTTGTACAGCATTCAAACGGCCTCAGGAACGCCGTTCTAAGCAGCCTTACATTCCATGCTGGTGTGCCCCAAGGAGGAATTTGGGTTCTGAGAAACGCCACTGTGCCTCACAAATGAAACCTGTGAACTCCCAACGGACGTCTCCCTACGGCAGTCGGAAGCTAGATGTTGAGTTTCAGCCTGAAAACAACGGACAGCTTTCCCTGTGACAATGCTGGACTTCTGGGACCATCCAGATTCACCAAGGCCTAACTTTTGCACGGCGGGGGAATGCTCTTGTGCATGTACAGCAGTCCCCACGTGAAAACCTTTCTTATCAGATGGAGGCCGTCTTTCCCTTGTACTAGGTAGCTAGGCAGAATCATCAGATAAACATGCTTTGTCATCGAGCTTGAAAGTGGGACACTGATGGGAAAGATCACATTTTCCCGCTTTGCAAGTGAATTGCTTTTGGCTTCAAAGCTGCCTGAACAGCACTAGCGGCCCACCTTCTCTTCACTGCAGGAGTTTCGCTGTGGGCCAAGGCTGCGTTCTCTCAATGCCAAAAATGTGCTGACAATTCCCTTCTAGAAACTCATCCTACTGCACTCCAAATTCAGCTCCGGCCAAAGAAAGGTGACCTAAGGCCACAAGGTAAGATCCAGTGTTTCATATCAGCAGACCTGGGTGTGCATTGTATCCACGAAACCATACTCTGAAATGGAGTGCCTTAACTCTGCTATGCCCCTGGGGACACATAGGACAGTGGATCGTGCACCCATTTCGCATGATGACCACTGTGTGCCTGAAGAGCGTCCTCTGGCTTCTGAGGAACCCTAGGCGAAATAGGCCCCTGGGAAGCACTCTTCCCATTCATAGCAAGGGAAAAGTACTGCTTTCTGGGTTGCCAAGGAAGAGTGTCCCAGTCGTCAAAGAGCCTCGCGAAAGCAGTGCTGGGCAGACTCTGTTTGCAAGTCGACTGGCCTCAGTGACTGAAAGAGAACTCCACTGCTAATACACAGTGTGCTGACGATTGAGGCCTGGACTCAGGACAGCACGCAGGCAGAAGCGAAAGCTAAGCTCTGCGTCCAGCCTGAAGACGAGTACACTTTTCACACTTAACTCTGTTGGGATGTGCAAGAGCCATGGTCACCGAGGCCTACCTAAGGTACTGAAATACTTCCCCAGTTCAGCCTAGGCAGAGGACTCTGTTGCCAAAGGATCTCCATGGAAGGGCCCTGTGGGTTCCGTGTGTTTCCTTGAGGGAGTCAGAAACGACTGAGGGTAACTATAGGAGCTCATGGTTGAAAGCAGGCTACCCTGGCAAAACCTTATTTTCCTCCGCGGTAGGCGAGACAGTTGCGGTTTGAAAGCTGCCTGAAAAACACTCCTGCTGCCCATCTTCTCTTTGCTGCCTGAAGGCGTCACGAAAGTACTATGAGTGTACTCGTATGAGGCATGCTGTCTCAGTTCCTTGCTGGGAGCTCCTCCAGGAGCACTCTGGAAATTACCAGCCAAAGAAATGGCACCCCAGGCATCAAGTAAAAGTCCAGATGTCTCCCATTGTAAGCTTAGGTGTGCCATAGTAGCGAAGAAGCATGTGTTAAAGGAATGCTTCCACTCTGTTATGTATTTCACGACGCGTTGTGCACTCACATTCGTTGTAACATCTGTGAAGGGGCACTGAACGCCGCCAACTCTTTTGTTGCCTTTGAGTCCCAGGAGGCAAAAGGGTTCGTTTGCTTTAACGCTGTGAATGTGCAGCGGTAATGGCAAAGCCCTGCCCGGATCGCTCGACAGCTCTCGTTTGTACAGCATTCAAACGGCCTCAGGAACGCCGTTCTAAGCAGCCTTACATTCCATGCTGGTGTGCCCCAAGGAGGAATTTGGGTTCTGAGAAACGCCACTGTGCCTCACAAATGAAACCTGTGAACTCCCAACGGACGTCTCCCTACGGCAGTCGGAAGCTAGATGTTGAGTTCCAGCCTGAAAACAACGGACAGCTTTCCCTGTGACAATGCTGGACTTCTGGGACCATCCAGATTCACCAAGGCCTAACTTTTGCACGGCGGGGGAATGCTCTTGTGCATGTACAGCAGTCCCCACGTGAAAACCTTTCTTAGCAGATGGAGGCAGTCTTTCCCTTGTACTAGGTAGCTAGGCAGAATCATCAGATAAACATGCTTTGTCATCGAGCTTGAAAGTGGGACACTGATGGGAAAGTTCACATTTTCCCGCTTTGCAAGCGACTTGCTTTTGGCTTCAAAGCTGCCTGAACAGCACTAGCGGCCCACCTTCTCTTCACTGCAGGAGTGTCGCTGTGGGCCAAGGCTGCGTTCTCTCAATGCCAAAAATGTGCTGACAATTCCCTTCTAGAAACTCATCCTACTGCACTCCAAATTCAGCTCCGGCCAATGAAAGGTGACCTAAGGCCACAAGGTAAGATCCAGTGTTTCATATCAGCAGAGCTGGGTGTGCATTGTATCCACGAAACCATACTCTGAAATGGAGTGCCTTAACTCTGCTATGCCCCTGGGGACACATAGGACAGTGGATCGTGCACCCATTTCGCATGATGACCACTGTGTGCCTGAAGAGCGTCCTCTGGCTTCTGAGGAACCCTAGGCGAAATAGGTCCCTGGGAAGCATTCTTCCCATTCATAGCAAGGGAAAAGTACTGCTTTCTGGGTTGCCAAGGAAGAGTGTCCCAGTCGTCAAAGAGCCTCGCGAAAGCAGTGCTGGGCAGACTCTGTTTGCAAGTCGACTGGCCTCAGTGACTGAAAGAGAACTCCACTGCTAATACACAGTGTGCTGACGATTGAGGCCTGGACTCAGGACAGCACGCAGGCAGAAGCGAAAGCTAAGCTCTGCGTCCAGCCTGAAGACGAGTACACTTTTCACACTTAACTCTGTTGGGATGTGCAAGAGCCATGGTCACCGAGGCCTACCTAAGGTACTGAAATACTTCCCCAGTTCAGCCTAGGCAGAGGACTCTGTTGCCAAAGGATCTCCATGGAAGGGCCCTGTGGGTTCCGTGTGTTTCCTTGAGGTAGTCAGAAACGACTGAGGGTAACTATAGGAGCTCATGTTTGAAACCAGGCTACCCTGGCAAAACCTTATTTTCCTCCGCGGTAGGCGAGACAGTTGCGGTTTGAAAGCTGCCTGAAAAACACTCCTGCTGCCCATCTTCTCTTTGCTGCCTGAAGGCGTCACGAAAGTACTATGAGTGTACTCGTATGAGGCATGCTGTCTCAGTTCCTTGCTGGGAGCTCCTCCAGGAGCACTCTGGAAATTACCAGCCAAAGAAATGGCACCCCAGGCATCAAGTAAAAGTCCAGATGTCTCCCGTTGTAAGCTTAGGTGTGCCATAGTAGCGAAGAAGCATGTGTTAAAGGAATGCTTCCACTCTGTTATGTATTTCACGACGCGTTGTGCACTCACATTCGTTGTAACATCTGTGAAGGGGCACTGAACGCCGCCAACTCTTTTGTTGCCTTTGAGTCCCAGGAGGCAAAAGGGTTCGTTTGCTTTAACGCTGTGAATGTGCAGCGGTAATGGCAAAGCCCTGCCCGGATCGCTCGACAGCTCTCGTTTGTACAGCATTCAAACGGCCTCAGGAACGCCGTTCTAAGCAGCCTTACATTCCATGCTGGTGTGCCCCAAGGAGGAATTTGGGTTCTGAGAAACGCCACTGTGCCTCACAAATGAAACCTGTGAACTCCCAACGGACGTCTCCCTACGGCAGTCGGAAGCTAGATGTTGAGTTTCAGCCTGAAAACAACGGACAGCTTTCCCTGTGACAATGCTGGACTTCTGGGACCATCCAGATTCACCAAGGCCTAACTTTTGCACGGCGGGGGAATGCTCTTGTGCATGTACAGCAGTCCCCACGTGAAAACCTTTCTTATCAGATGGAGGCCGTCTTTCCCTTGTACTAGGTAGCTAGGCAGAATCATCAGATAAACATGCTTTGTCATCGAGCTTGAAAGTGGGACACTGATGGGAAAGATCACATTTTCCCGCTTTGCAAGTGAATTGCTTTTGGCTTCAAAGCTGCCTGAACAGCACTAGCGGCCCACCTTCTCTTCACTGCAGGAGTTTCGCTGTGGGCCAAGGCTGCGTTCTCTCAATGCCAAAAATGTGCTGACAATTCCCTTCTAGAAACTCATCCTACTGCACTCCAAATTCAGCTCCGGCCAAAGAAAGGTGACCTAAGGCCACAAGGTAAGATCCAGTGTTTCATATCAGCAGACCTGGGTGTGCATTGTATCCACGAAACCATACTCTGAAATGGAGTGCCTTAACTCTGCTATGCCCCTGGGGACACATAGGACAGTGGATCGTGCACCCATTTCGCATGATGACCACTGTGTGCCTGAAGAGCGTCCTCTGGCTTCTGAGGAACCCTAGGCGAAATAGGCCCCTGGGAAGCACTCTTCCCATTCATAGCAAGGGAAAAGTACTGCTTTCTGGGTTGCCAAGGAAGAGTGTCCCAGTCGTCAAAGAGCCTCGCGAAAGCAGTGCTGGGCAGACTCTGTTTGCAAGTCGACTGGCCTCAGTGACTGAAAGGGAATTCCACTGCTAATACACAGTGTGCTGACGATTGAGACCTGGACTCAGGACAGCATGCAGGCAGAAGGGAAGCTGTGCTCTGCGTCCAGGCTGAAGACCAGTACACTTTTCACACTTAACTCTGTTGGGATGTGCAATAGCCATGGTCACCGAGGCCTACCTAAGGTACTGAAATACTTCCCCAGTTCAGCCTAGACAGAGGACTCTGTTGCCAAAGGATCTCCATGGAAGGGCCCTGTGAGTTCCGTGTGTTTCCTTGAGGTAGTCAGAAACGACTGAGGGTAACTATAGGAGCTCATGGTTGAAAGCAGGCTACCCTGGCAAAACCTTATTTTCCTCCGCGGTAGGCGAGACAGTTGCGGTTTGAAAGCTGCCTGAAAAACACTCCTGCTGCCCATCTTCTCTTTGCTGCCTGAAGGCGTCACCAAAGTACTATGAGTGTACTCGTATGAGGCATGCTGTCTCAGTTCCTTGCTGGAAGCTCCTCCAGGAGCACTCTGGAACTTACCAGCCAAAGAAATGGCACCCCAGGCCTCATGGAAAAGTCCAGATTTCTCCCATTGCAAGCTTAGTTGTGCCATAGTAGCGAAGAAGCATGTGTTAAAGGAAAGCTGCAACACGGTTACATATTTCGACTCGTTGGGCACTCACGTTCTTTGTAACATCTGTGAAGGGGCACTGAACGCCGCCAACTCTTCTCTTGCCTTTGAGTCCCAGGAGGCAAACGGGTTCGTTTGCTTTAACGCTGTGAATGTGCAGCGGTAATGGCAAAGCCCTGCCCGGATCGCTCGACAGCTCTCGTTTGTACAGCATTTAAACGGCCTCAGGAACGCCGTTCTAAGCAGCCTTACATTCCATGATGGTGTGCCCAAGGAGGAATTTGGATTCTTCTGAGAAACACCACTGTGCCTCACTAATGAAACCTGTGAAAACCCAAAGGACCTCTCCCTATGGCAGTCGGAAGCTAGATGTTGAGTTCCAGACTGAAAACACCGGACAGCTTTCCCTGTGTCTTTGTTGGAATTCTGGGACCATTCAGATTCACAAGGCCTAACTTCTGCACGGCGGGGGAATGCTCTTGTGCATGTACAGCATTACCCACGTGAAAACCTTTCTTAGCAGATGGAGGCAGTCTTTCCCTTGTACTAGGTAGCTAGGCAGAATCATCAGATAAACATGCTTTGTCATCGAGCTTGAAAGTGGGACACTGATGGGAAAGTTCACATTTTCCCGCTTTTCAAGCGACTTGCTTTTGGCTTCAAAGCTGCCTGAACAGCACTAGCGGCCCACGTTCTCTTCACTGCAGGACTGTCGCTGTGGGCCAAGGCTGCGTTCTCTCAATGCCAAAAATGTGCTGACAATTCCCTACTAAAACTGATCCTACTGCACTCCAAATTCAGCTCCGGCCAATGAAAGGTGACCTAAGGCCACAAGGTAAGATCCAGTGTTTCATATCAGCAGAGCTGGGTGTGCATTGTATCCACGAAACCATACTCTGAAATGGAGTGCCTTAAATCTGCTATGCCCCTGGCGACACATAGGACAGTCGATCGTGCACCCATTTCGCATGATGACCACTGTGTGCCTGAAGAGCGTCCTCTGGCTTCTGAGGAACCCTAGGCGAAATAGGCCCCTGGGAAGCACTCTTCCCATTCATAGCAAGGGAAAAGTACTGCTTTCTGGGTTGCCAAGGAAGAGTGTCCCAGTCGTCAAAGAGCCTCGCGAAAGCAGTGCTGGGCAGACTCTGTTTGCAAGTCGACTGGCCTCAGTGACTGAAAGAGAACTCCACTGCTAATACACAGTGTGCTGACGATTGAGGCCTGGACTCAGGACAGCACGCAGGCAGAAGCGAAAGCTAAGCTCTGCGTCCAGCCTGATGACCAGTTCACTTTTCACACTTAACTCTGTTGGGATGTGCAAGAGCCATGGTCACCGAGGCCTACCTAAGGTACTGAAATACTTCCCCAGTTCAGCCTAGGCAGAGGACTCTGTTGCCAAAGGATCTCCATGGAAGGGCCCTGTGGGTTCCGTGTGTTTCCTTGAGGGAGTCAGAAACGACTGAGGGTAACTATAGGAGCTCATGGTTGAAAGCAGGCTACCCTGGCAAAACCTTATTTTCCTCCGCGGTAGGTGATACATTTGCGGTTTGAAAGCTGCCTGAAAAACACTCCTGCTGCCCATCTTCTCTTTGCTGCCTGAAGGCGTCACGAAAGTTCTATGAGTGTACTCGTATGAGGCATGCTGTCTCAGTTCCTTGCTGGGAGCTCCTCCAGGAGCACTCTGGAACTTACCAGCCAAAGAAATGGCACCCCAGGCCTCAAGTAAAAGTCCAGATGTCTCCCATTGTAGGCTTAGGTGTGCCATAGTAGCGAAGAAGCATGTGTTAAAGGAATGCTTCCACTCTGTTATGTATTTCACGACGCGTTGTGCACTCACATTCGTTGTAACATCTGTGAAGGGGCACTGAACGCCGCCAACTCTTTTGTTGCCTTTGAGTCCCAGGAGGCAAACGGGTTCGTTTGCTTTAACGCTGTGAATGTGCAGCGGTAATGGCAAAGCCCTGCCCGGATCGCTCGACAGCTCTCGTTTGTACAGCATTCAAACGGCCTCAGGAATGCCGTTCTAAGCAGCCTTACATTCCATGCTGGTGTGCCCCAAGGAGGAATTTGGGCTCTGAGAAACGCCACTGTGCCTCACAAATGAAACCTGTGAACTCCCAACGGACGTCTCCCTACGGCAGTCGGAAGCTAGATGTTGAGTTCCAGCCTGAAAACAACGGACAGCTTTCCCTGTGACAATGCTGGACTTCTGGGACCATCCAGATTCACCAAGGCCTAACTTTTGCACGGCGGGGGAATGCTCTTGTGCATGTACAGCAGTCCCCACGTGAAAATCTTTCTTAGCAGATGGAGGCAGTCTTTCCCTTGTACTAGGTAGCTAGGCAGAATCATCAGATAAACATGCTTTGTCATCGAGCTTGAAAGTGGGACACTGATGGGAAAGATCACATTTTCCCGCTTTGCAAGTGACTTGCTTTTGGCTTCAAAGCTGCCTGAACAGCACTAGCGGCCCACCTTCTCTTCACTGCAGGAGTTTCGCTGTGGGCCAAGGCTGCGTTCTCTCAATGCCAAAAATGTGCTGACAATTCCCTTCTAGAAACTCATCCTACTGCACTCCAAATTCAGCTCCGGCCAATGAAAGGTGACCTAAGGCCACAAGGTAAGATCCAGTGTTTCATATCAGCAGAGCTGGGTGTGCATTGTATCCACGAAACCATACTCTGAAATGGAGTGCCTTAACTCTGCTATGCCCCTGGGGACACATAGGACAGTGGATCGTGCACCCATTTCGCATGATGACCACTGTGTGCCTGAAGAGCGTCCTCTGGCTTCTGAGGAACCCTAGGCGAAATAGGCCCCTGGGAAGCACTCTTCCCATTCATAGCAAGGAAAAAGTACTGCTTTCTGGGTTGCCAAGGAAGAGTGTCCCAGTCGTCAAAGAGCCTCGCGAAAGCAGTGCTGGGCAGACTCTGTTTGCAAGTCGACTGGCCTCAGTGACTGAAAGGGAATTCCACTGCTAATACACAGTGTGCTGACGATTGAGGCCTGGACTCAGGACAGCATGCAGGCAGAAGCGAAAGCTGAGCTCTGCGTCCAGCCTGAAGACCAGTACACTTTTCACACTTAACTCTGTTGGGATGTGCAAGAGCCATGGTCACCGAGGCCTACCTAAGGTACTGAAATACTTCCCCAGTTCAACCTAGGCAGAGGACTCTGTTGCCAAAGGATCTCCATGGAAGGGCCCTGAGAGTTCCGTGTGTTTCCTTGAGGTAGTCAGAAACGACTGAGGGTAACTATAGGAGCTCATGGTTGAAAGCAGGCTACCCTGGCAAAACCTTATTTTCCTCCGCGGTAGGCGAGACAGTTGCGGTTTGAAAGCTGCCTGAAAAACACTCCTGCTGCCCATCTTCTCTTTGCTGCCTGAAGGCGTCACGAAAGTACTATGAGTGTACTCGTATGAGGCATGCTGTCTCAGTTCCTTGCTGGAAGCTCCTCCAGGAGCACTCTGGAACTTACCAGCCAAAGAAATGGCACCCCAGGCCTCATGGAAAAGTCCAGATTTCTCCCATTGCAAGCTTAGTTGTGCCATAGTAGCGAAGAAGCATGTGTTAAAGGAAAGCTGCAACACGGTTACATATTTCGACTCGTTGGGCACTCACGTTCTTTGTAACATCTGTGAAGGGGCACTGAACGCCGCCAACTCTTCTCTTGCCTTTGAGTCCCAGGAGGCAAACGGGTTCGTTTGCTTTAACGCTGTGAATGTGCAGCGGTAATGGCAAAGCCCTGCCCGGATCGCTCGACAGCTCTCGTTTGTACAGCATTCAAACGGCCTCAGGAACGCCGTTCTAAGCAGCCTTACATTCCATGATGGTGTGCCCAAGGAGGAATTTGGATTCTTCTGAGAAACACCACTGTGCCTCACTAATGAAACCTGTAAAAACCCAAAGGACCTCTCCCTATGGCAGTCGGAAGCTAGATGTTGAGTTCCAGACTGAAAACACCGGACAGCTTTCCCTGTGTCTTTGTTGGAATTCTGGGACCATTCAGATTCACAAGGCCTAACTTTTGCACGGCGGGGGAATGCTCTTGTGCATGTACAGCAGTCCCCACGTGAAAACCTTTCTTAGCAGATGGAGGCAGACTTTCCCTTGTACTAGGTAGCTAGGCAGAATCATCAGATAAACATGCTTTGTCATCGAGCTTGAAAGTGGGACACTGATGGGAAAGTTCACATTTTCCCGCTTTTCAAGCGACTTGCTTTTGGCTTCAAAGCTGCCTGAACAGCACTAGCGGCCCACGTTCTCTTCACTGCAGGACTGTCGCTGTGGGCCAAGGCTGCGTTCTCTCAATGCCAAAAATGTGCTGACAATTCCCTACTAAAACTGATCCTACTGCACTCCAAATTCAGCTCCGGCCAATGAAAGGTGACCTAAGGCCACAAGGTAAGATCCAGTGTTTCATATCAGCAGAGCTGGGTGTGCATTGTATCCACGAAACCATACTCTGAAATGGAGTGCCTTAACTCTGCTATGCCCCTGGCGACACATAGGACAGTGGATCGTGCACCCATTTCGCATGATGACCACTGTGTGCCTGAAGAGCGTCCTCTGGCTTCTGAGGAACCCTAGGCGAAATAGGCCCCTGGGAAGCACTCTTCCCATTCATAGCAAGGAAAAAGTACTGCTTTCTGGGTTGCCAAGGAAGAGTGTCCCAGTCGTCAAAGAGCCTCGCGAAAGCAGTGCTGGGCAGACTCTGTTTGCAAGTCGACTGGCCTCAGTGACTGAAAGAGAACTCCACTGCTAATACACAGTGTGCTGACGATTGAGGCCTGGACTCAGGACAGAACGCAGGCAGAAGCGAAAGCTAAGCTCTGCGTCCAGCCTGATGACCAGTACACTTTTCACACTTAACTCTGTTGGGATGTGCAAGAGCCATGGTCACCGAGGCCTACCTAAGGTACTGAAATACTTCCCCAGTTCAGCCTAGGCAGAGGACTCTGTTGCCAAAGGATCTCCATGGAAGGGCCCTGTGGGTTCCGTGTGTTTCCTTGAGGGAGTCAGAAACGACTGAGGGTAACTATAGGAGCTCATGGTTGAAAGCAGGCTACCCTGGCAAAACCTTATTTTCCTCCGCGGTAGGCGAGACAGTTGCGGTTTGAAAGCTGCCTGAAAAACACTCCTGCTGCCCATCTTCTCTTTGCTGCCTGAAGGCGTCAACAAAGTACTATGAGTGTACTCGTATGAGGCATGCTGTCTCAGTTCCTTGCTGGGAGCTCCTCCAGGAGCACTCTGGAAATTACCAGCCAAAGAAATGGCACCCCAGGCATCAAGTAAAAGTCCAGATGTCTCCCATTGTAAGCTTAGGTGTGCCATAGTAGCGAAGAAGCATGTGTTAAAGGAATGCTTCCACTCTGTTATGTATTTCACGACGCGTTGTGCACTCACATTCGTTGTAACATCTGTGAAGGGGCACTGAACGCCGCCAACTCTTTTGTTGCCTTTGAGTCCCAGGAGGCAAAAGGGTTCGTTTGCTTTAACGCTGTGAATGTGCAGCGGTAATGGCAAAGCCCTGCCCGGATCGCTCGACAGCTCTCGTTTGTACAGCATTCAAACGGCCTCAGGAACGCCGTTCTAAGCAGCCTTACATTCCATGCTGGTGTGCCCCAAGGAGGAATTTGGGTTCTGAGAAACGCCACTGTGCCTCACAAATGAAACCTGTGAACTCCCAACGGACGTCTCCCTACGGCAGTCGGAAGCTAGATGTTGAGTTTCAGCCTGAAAACAACGGACAGCTTTCCCTGTGACAATGCTGGACTTCTGGGACCATCCAGATTCACCAAGGCCTAACTTTTGCACGGCGGGGGAATGCTCTTGTGCATGTACAGCAGTCCCCACGTGAAAACCTTTCTTATCAGATGGAGGCCGTCTTTCCCTTGTACTAGGTAGCTAGGCAGAATCATCAGATAAACATGCTTTGTCATCGAGCTTGAAAGTGGGACACTGATGGGAAAGATCACATTTTCCCGCTTTGCAAGTGAATTGCTTTTGGCTTCAAAGCTGCCTGAACAGCACTAGCGGCCCACCTTCTCTTCACTGCAGGAGTTTCGCTGTGGGCCAAGGCTGCGTTCTCTCAATGCCAAAAATGTGCTGACAATTCCCTTCTAGAAACTCATCCTACTGCACTCCAAATTCAGCTCCGGCCAAAGAAAGGTGACCTAAGGCCACAAGGTAAGATCCAGTGTTTCATATCAGCAGACCTGGGTGTGCATTGTATCCACGAAACCATACTCTGAAATGGAGTGCCTTAACTCTGCTATGCCCCTGGGGACACATAGGACAGTGGATCGTGCACCCATTTCGCATGATGACCACTGTGTGCCTGAAGAGCGTCCTCTGGCTTCTGAGGAACCCTAGGCGAAATAGGCCCCTGGGAAGCACTCTTCCCATTCATAGCAAGGGAAAAGTACTGCTTTCTGGGTTGCCAAGGAAGAGTGTCCCAGTCGTCAAAGAGCCTCGCGAAAGCAGTGCTGGGCAGACTCTGTTTGCAAGTCGACTGGCCTCAGTGACTGAAAGGGAATTCCACTGCTAATACACAGTGTGCTGACGATTGAGACCTGGACTCAGGACAGCATGCAGGCAGAAGGGAAGCTGTGCTCTGCGTCCAGGCTGAAGACCAGTACACTTTTCACACTTAACTCTGTTGGGATGTGCAATAGCCATGGTCACCGAGGCCTACCTAAGGTACTGAAATACTTCCCCAGTTCAGCCTAGACAGAGGACTCTGTTGCCAAAGGATCTCCATGGAAGGGCCCTGTGAGTTCCGTGTGTTTCCTTGAGGTAGTCAGAAACGACTGAGGGTAACTATAGGAGCTCATGGTTGAAAGCAGGCTACCCTGGCAAAACCTTATTTTCCTCCGCGGTAGGCGAGACAGTTGCGGTTTGAAAGCTGCCTGAAAAACACTCCTGCTGCCCATCTTCTCTTTGCTGCCTGAAGGCGTCACCAAAGTACTATGAGTGTACTCGTATGAGGCATGCTGTCTCAGTTCCTTGCTGGAAGCTCCTCCAGGAGCACTCTGGAACTTACCAGCCAAAGAAATGGCACCCCAGGCCTCATGGAAAAGTCCAGATTTCTCCCATTGCAAGCTTAGTTGTGCCATAGTAGCGAAGAAGCATGTGTTAAAGGAAAGCTGCAACACGGTTACATATTTCGACTCGTTGGGCACTCACGTTCTTTGTAACATCTGTGAAGGGGCACTGAACGCCGCCAACTCTTCTCTTGCCTTTGAGTCCCAGGAGGCAAACGGGTTCGTTTGCTTTAACGCTGTGAATGTGCAGCGGTAATGGCAAAGCCCTGCCCGGATCGCTCGACAGCTCTCGTTTGTACAGCATTTAAACGGCCTCAGGAACGCCGTTCTAAGCAGCCTTACATTCCATGATGGTGTGCCCAAGGAGGAATTTGGATTCTTCTGAGAAACACCACTGTGCCTCACTAATGAAACCTGTGAAAACCCAAAGGACCTCTCCCTATGGCAGTCGGAAGCTAGATGTTGAGTTCCAGACTGAAAACACCGGACAGCTTTCCCTGTGTCTTTGTTGGAATTCTGGGACCATTCAGATTCACAAGGCCTAACTTCTGCACGGCGGGGGAATGCTCTTGTGCATGTACAGCATTACCCACGTGAAAACCTTTCTTAGCAGATGGAGGCAGTCTTTCCCTTGTACTAGGTAGCTAGGCAGAATCATCAGATAAACATGCTTTGTCATCGAGCTTGAAAGTGGGACACTGATGGGAAAGTTCACATTTTCCCGCTTTTCAAGCGACTTGCTTTTGGCTTCAAAGCTGCCTGAACAGCACTAGCGGCCCACGTTCTCTTCACTGCAGGACTGTCGCTGTGGGCCAAGGCTGCGTTCTCTCAATGCCAAAAATGTGCTGACAATTCCCTACTAAAACTGATCCTACTGCACTCCAAATTCAGCTCCGGCCAATGAAAGGTGACCTAAGGCCACAAGGTAAGATCCAGTGTTTCATATCAGCAGAGCTGGGTGTGCATTGTATCCACGAAACCATACTCTGAAATGGAGTGCCTTAAATCTGCTATGCCCCTGGCGACACATAGGACAGTCGATCGTGCACCCATTTCGCATGATGACCACTGTGTGCCTGAAGAGCGTCCTCTGGCTTCTGAGGAACCCTAGGCGAAATAGGCCCCTGGGAAGCACTCTTCCCATTCATAGCAAGGGAAAAGTACTGCTTTCTGGGTTGCCAAGGAAGAGTGTCCCAGTCGTCAAAGAGCCTCGCGAAAGCAGTGCTGGGCAGACTCTGTTTGCAAGTCGACTGGCCTCAGTGACTGAAAGAGAACTCCACTGCTAATACACAGTGTGCTGACGATTGAGGCCTGGACTCAGGACAGCACGCAGGCAGAAGCGAAAGCTAAGCTCTGCGTCCAGCCTGATGACCAGTTCACTTTTCACACTTAACTCTGTTGGGATGTGCAAGAGCCATGGTCACCGAGGCCTACCTAAGGTACTGAAATACTTCCCCAGTTCAGCCTAGGCAGAGGACTCTGTTGCCAAAGGATCTCCATGGAAGGGCCCTGTGGGTTCCGTGTGTTTCCTTGAGGGAGTCAGAAACGACTGAGGGTAACTATAGGAGCTCATGGTTGAAAGCAGGCTACCCTGGCAAAACCTTATTTTCCTCCGCGGTAGGTGATACATTTGCGGTTTGAAAGCTGCCTGAAAAACACTCCTGCTGCCCATCTTCTCTTTGCTGCCTGAAGGCGTCACGAAAGTTCTATGAGTGTACTCGTATGAGGCATGCTGTCTCAGTTCCTTGCTGGGAGCTCCTCCAGGAGCACTCTGGAACTTACCAGCCAAAGAAATGGCACCCCAGGCCTCAAGTAAAAGTCCAGATGTCTCCCATTGTAGGCTTAGGTGTGCCATAGTAGCGAAGAAGCATGTGTTAAAGGAATGCTTCCACTCTGTTATGTATTTCACGACGCGTTGTGCACTCACATTCGTTGTAACATCTGTGAAGGGGCACTGAACGCCGCCAACTCTTTTGTTGCCTTTGAGTCCCAGGAGGCAAACGGGTTCGTTTGCTTTAACGCTGTGAATGTGCAGCGGTAATGGCAAAGCCCTGCCCGGATCGCTCGACAGCTCTCGTTTGTACAGCATTCAAACGGCCTCAGGAATGCCGTTCTAAGCAGCCTTACATTCCATGCTGGTGTGCCCCAAGGAGGAATTTGGGCTCTGAGAAACGCCACTGTGCCTCACAAATGAAACCTGTGAACTCCCAACGGACGTCTCCCTACGGCAGTCGGAAGCTAGATGTTGAGTTCCAGCCTGAAAACAACGGACAGCTTTCCCTGTGACAATGCTGGACTTCTGGGACCATCCAGATTCACCAAGGCCTAACTTTTGCACGGCGGGGGAATGCTCTTGTGCATGTACAGCAGTCCCCACGTGAAAACCTTTCTTAGCAGATGGAGGCAGTCTTTCCCTTGTACTAGGTAGCTAGGCAGAATCATCAGATAAACATGCTTTGTCATCGAGCTTGAAAGTGGGACACTGATGGGAAAGATCACATTTTCCCGCTTTGCAAGTGACTTGCTTTTGGCTTCAAAGCTGCCTGAACAGCACTAGCGGCCCACCTTCTCTTCACTGCAGGAGTTTCGCTGTGGGCCAAGGCTGCGTTCTCTCAATGCCAAAAATGTGCTGAAAATTCCCTTCTAGAAACTCATCCTACTGCACTCCAAATTCAGCTCCGGCCAATGAAAGGTGACCTAAGGCCACAAGGTAAGATCCAGTGTTTCATATCAGCAGAGCTGGGTGTGCATTGTATCCACGAAACCATACTCTGAAATGGAGTGCCTTAACTCTGCTATGCCCCTGGGGACACATAGGACAGTGGATCGTGCACCCATTTCGCATGATGACCACTGTGTGCCTGAAGAGCGTCCTCTGGCTTCTGAGGAACCCTAGGCGAAATAGGCCCCTGGGAAGCACTCTTCCCATTCATAGCAAGGAAAAAGTACTGCTTTCTGGGTTGCCAAGGAAGAGTGTCCCAGTCGTCAAAGAGCCTCGCGAAAGCAGTGCTGGGCAGACTCTGTTTGCAAGTCGACTGGCCTCAGTGACTGAAAGGGAATTCCACTGCTAATACACAGTGTGCTGACGATTGAGGCCTGGACTCAGGACAGCATGCAGGCAGAAGCGAAAGCTGAGCTCTGCGTCCAGCCTGAAGACCAGTACACTTTTCACACTTAACTCTGTTGGGATGTGCAAGAGCCATGGTCACCGAGGCCTACCTAAGGTACTGAAATACTTCCCCAGTTCAACCTAGGCAGAGGACTCTGTTGCCAAAGGATCTCCATGGAAGGGCCCTGAGAGTTCCGTGTGTTTCCTTGAGGTAGTCAGAAACGACTGAGGGTAACTATAGGAGCTCATGGTTGAAAGCAGGCTACCCTGGCAAAACCTTATTTTCCTCCGCGGTAGGCGAGACAGTTGCGGTTTGAAAGCTGCCTGAAAAACACTCCTGCTGCCCATCTTCTCTTTGCTGCCTGAAGGCGTCACCAAAGTACTATGAGTGTACTCGTATGAGGCATGCTGTCTCAGTTCCTTGCTGGAAGCTCCTCCAGGAGCACTCTGGAACTTACCAGCCAAAGAAATGGCACCCCAGGCCTCATGGAAAAGTCCAGATTTCTCCCATTGCAAGCTTAGTTGTGCCATAGTAGCGAAGAAGCATGTGTTAAAGGAAAGCTGCAACACGGTTACATATTTCGACTCGTTGGGCACTCACGTTCTTTGTAACATCTGTGAAGGGGCACTGAACGCCGCCAACTCTTCTCTTGCCTTTGAGTCCCAGGAGGCAAACGGGTTCGTTTGCTTTAACGCTGTGAATGTGCAGCGGTAATGGCAAAGCCCTGCCCGGATCGCTCGACAGCTCTCGTTTGTACAGCATTCAAACGGCCTCAGGAACGCCGTTCTAAGCAGCCTTACATTCCATGATGGTGTGCCCAAGGAGGAATTTGGATTCTTCTGAGAAACACCACTGTGCCTCACTAATGAAACCTGTGAAAACCCAAAGGACCTCTCCCTATGGCAGTCGGAAGCTAGATGTTGAGTTCCAGACTGAAAACACCGGACAGCTTTCCCTGTGTCTTTGTTGGAATTCTGGGACCATTCAGATTCACAAGGCCTAACTTTTGCACGGCGGGGGAATGCTCTTGTGCATGTACAGCAGTCCCCACGTGAAAACCTTTCTTAGCAGATGGAGGCAGACTTTCCCTTGTACTAGGTAGCTAGGCAGAATCATCAGATAAACATGCTTTGTCATCGAGCTTGAAAGTGGGACACTGATGGGAAAGTTCACATTTTCCCGCTTTTCAAGCGACTTGCTTTTGGCTTCAAAGCTGCCTGAACAGCACTAGCGGCCCACGTTCTCTTCACTGCAGGACTGTCGCTGTGGGCCAAGGCTGCGTTCTCTCAATGCCAAAAATGTGCTGACAATTCCCTACTAAAACTGATCCTACTGCACTCCAAATTCAGCTCCGGCCAATGAAAGGTGACCTAAGGCCACAAGGTAAGATCCAGTGTTTCATATCAGCAGAGCTGGGTGTGCATTGTATCCACGAAACCATACTCTGAAATGGAGTGCCTTAACTCTGCTATGCCCCTGGCGACACATAGGACAGTGGATCGTGCACCCATTTCGCATGATGACCACTGTGTGCCTGAAGAGCGTCCTCTGGCTTCTGAGGAACCCTAGGCGAAATAGGCCCCTGGGAAGCACTCTTCCCATTCATAGCAAGGAAAAAGTACTGCTTTCTGGGTTGCCAAGGAAGAGTGTCCCAGTCGTCAAAGAGCCTCGCGAAAGCAGTGCTGGGCAGACTCTGTTTGCAAGTCGACTGGCCTCAGTGACTGAAAGAGAACTCCACTGCTAATACACAGTGTGCTGACGATTGAGGCCTGGACTCAGGACAGAACGCAGGCAGAAGCGAAAGCTAAGCTCTGCGTCCAGCCTGATGACCAGTACACTTTTCACACTTAACTCTGTTGGGATGTGCAAGAGCCATGGTCACCGAGGCCTACCTAAGGTACTGAAATACTTCCCCAGTTCAGCCTAGGCAGAGGACTCTGTTGCCAAAGGATCTCCATGGAAGGGCCCTGTGGGTTCCGTGTGTTTCCTTGAGGGAGTCAGAAACGACTGAGGGTAACTATAGGAGCTCATGGTTGAAAGCAGGCTACCCTGGCAAAACCTTATTTTCCTCCGCGGTAGGCGAGACAGTTGCGGTTTGAAAGCTGCCTGAAAAACACTCCTGCTGCCCATCTTCTCTTTGCTGCCTGAAGGCGTCAACAAAGTACTATGAGTGTACTCGTATGAGGCATGCTGTCTCAGTTCCTTGCTGGGAGCTCCTCCAGGAGCACTCTGGAAATTACCAGCCAAAGAAATGGCACCCCAGGCATCAAGTAAAAGTCCAGATGTCTCCCATTGTAAGCTTAGGTGTGCCATAGTAGCGAAGAAGCATGTGTTAAAGGAATGCTTCCACTCTGTTATGTATTTCACGACGCGTTGTGCACTCACATTCGTTGTAACATTTGTGAAGGGGCACTGAACGCCGCCAACTCTTTTGTTGCCTTTGAGTCCCAGGAGGCAAAAGGGTTCGTTTGCTTTAACGCTGTGAATGTGCAGCGGTAATGGCAAAGCCCTGCCCGGATCGCTCGACAGCTCTCGTTTGTACAGCATTCAAACGGCCTCAGGAACGCCGTTCTAAGCAGCCTTACATTCCATGCTGGTGTGCCACAAGGAGGAATTTGGGTTCTGAGAAACGCCACTGTGCCTCACAAATGAAACCTGTGAACTCCCAACGGACGTCTCCCTATGGCAGTCGGAAGCTAGATGTTGAGTTCCAGCCTGAAAACAACGGACAGCTTTCCCTGTGACAATGCTGGACTTCTGGGACCATCCAGATTCACCAAGGCCTAACTTTTGCACGGCGGGGGAATGCTCTTGTGCATGTACAGCAGTCCCCACGTGAAAACCTTTCTTAGCAGATGGAGGCAGTCTTTCCCTTGTACTAGGTAGCTAGGCAGAATCATCAGATAAACATGCTTTGTCATCGAGCTTGAAAGTGGGACACTGATGGGAAAGTTCATATTTTCCCGCTTTGCAAGCGACTTGCTTTTGGCTTCAAAGTTGCCTGAACAGCACTAGCGGCCCACCTTCTCTTCACTGCAGGAGTTTCGCTGTGGGCCAAGGCTGCGTTCTCTCAATGCCAAAAATGTGCTGACAATTCCCTTCTAGAAACTCATCCTACTGCACTCCAAATTCAGCTCCGGCCAATGAAAGGTGACCTAAGGCCACAAGGTAAGATCCAGTGTTTCATATCAGCAGAGCTGGGTGTGCATTGTATCCACGAAACCATACTCTGAAATGGAGTGCCTTAACTCTGCTATGCCCCTGGGGACACATAGGACAGTGGATCGTGCACCCATTTCGCATGATGACCACTGTGTGCCTGAAGAGCGTCCTCTGGCTTCTGAGGAAACCTAGGCGAAATAGGTCCCTGGGAAGCATTCTTCCCATTCATAGCAAGGGAAAAGTACTGCTTTCTGGGTTGCCAAGGAAGAGTGTCCCAGTCGTCAAAGAGCCTCGCGAAAGCAGTGCTGGGCAGACTCTGTTTGCAAGTCGACTGGCCTCAGTGACTGAAAGAGAACTCCACTGCTAATACACAGTGTGCTGACGATTGAGGCCTGGACTCAGGACAGCACGCAGGCAGAAGCGAAAGCTAAGCTCTGCGTCCAGCCTGAAGACGAGTACACTTTTCACACTTAACTCTGTTGGGATGTGCAAGAGCCATGGTCACCGAGGCCTACCTAAGGTACTGAAATACTTCCCCAGTTCAGCCTAGGCAGAGGACTCTGTTGCCAAAGGATCTCCATGGAAGGGCCCTGTGGGTTCCGTGTGTTTCCTTGAGGTAGTCAGAAACGACTGAGGGTAACTATAGGAGCTCATGTTTGAAACCAGGCTACCCTGGCAAAACCTTATTTTCCTCCGCGGTAGGCGAGACAGTTGCGGTTTGAAAGCTGCCTGAAAAACACTCCTGCTGCCCATCTTCTCTTTGCTGCCTGAAGGCGTCACCAAAGTACTATGAGTGTACTCGTATGAGGCATGCTGTCTCAGTTCCTTGCTGGGAGCTCCTCCAGGAGCACTCTGGAACTTACCAGCCAAAGAAATGGCTCCCCCGGCCTCATGGAAAAGTCCAGATTTCTCCCATTGCAAGCTTAGTTGTGCCATAGTAGCGAAGAAGCATGTGTTAAAGGAAAGCTGCAACACGGTTACATATTTCGACTCGTTGGGCACTCACGTTCTTTGTAACATCTGTGAAGGGGCACTGAACGCCGCCAACTCTTCTCTTGCCTTTGAGTCCCAGGAGGCAAACGGGTTCGTTTGCTTTAACGCTGTGAATGTGCAGCGGTAATGGCAAAGCCCTGCCCGGATCGCTCGACAGCTCTCGTTTGTACAGCATTCAAACGGCCTCAGGAACGCCGTTCTAAGCAGCCTTACATTCCATGATGGTGTGCCCAAGGAGGAATTTGGATTCTTCTGAGAAACACCACTGTGCCTCACTAATGAAACCTGTGAAAACCCAAAGGACCTCTCCCTATGGCAGTCGGAAGCTAGATGTTGAGTTCCAGACTGAAAACACCGGACAGCTTTCCCTGTGACAATGCTGGACTTCTGGGACCATCCAGATTCACCAAGGCCTAACTTTTGCACGGCGGGGGAATGCTCTTGTGCATGTACAGCAGTCCCCACGTGAAAACCTTTCTTAGCAGATGGAGGCAGTCTTTCCCTTGTACTAGGTAGCTAGGCAGAATCATCAGATAAACATGCTTTGTCATCGAGCTTGAAAGTGGGACACTGATGGGAAAGTTCACATTTTCCCGCTTTGCAAGCGACTTGCTTTTGGCTTCAAAGCTGCTTGAACAGCACTAGCGGCCCACCTTCTCTTCACTGCAGGAGTGTCGCTGTGGGCCAAGGCTGCGTTCTCTCAATGCCAAAAATGTGCTGACAATTCCCTTCTAGAAACTCATCCTACTGCACTCCAAATTCAGCTCCGGCCAAAGAAAGGTGACCTAAGGCCACAAGGTAAGTTCCAGTGTTGCATATCAGCAGAGCTGGGTGTGCATTGGTATCCACGAAACCATACTCTGAAATGGAGTGCCTTAACTCTGCTATGCCCCTGGGGACACATAGGACAGTCGATCGTGCACCCGTTTCGCATGATGAACGCTGTGTGCCTGAAGAGCGTCTTCTGGCTTCTGAGGAACCCTAGGCGAAAAAGGCCCCTGGGAAGCACCCTTCCCATTCATAGCAAGGGAAAAGTACTGCTTTCCGGGTTGCCAAGGAAGAGTGTCCCAGTCGTCAAAGAGCCTCGCGAAAGCAGTGCTGGGCAGCCTCTGTTTGCAAGTCGACTGGCCTCAGTGACTGAAAGAGAACTCCACTGCCAATACACAGTGGGCTGATGATTCAGGCCGGGACTCAGGACAGCACTCTCACAGAAGCGAAGGCTAAGCTCTGCGTCCAGCCTGAAGACCAGTACACTTTTCACACTTAACTCTGTTGGGAAGTGCAAGAGCCAGGTCACCGAGGCCTACCTGAGGTCTGAAATACTTCCCCAGTTCAGCCTAGGCAGAGGACCCTGTTGCCAAAGGATCTCCATGGAAGGGCCCTGTAGGTTCCGTGTGTTTCCTTGAGGTAGTCAGAAACGACTGAGGGTAACTATAGGAGCTCATGTTTGAAACCAGGCTACCCTGGCAAAACCTTATTTTCCTCCGTGGTAGGCCAGACAGTTGCGCTTTGAAAGCTGCCTGAAAAACACTCCTGCTGCCCATCTTCCCTTTGCTGCCTGAAGGCGTCACCAAAGTACTATGAGTTTACTCGTATGAGTCATGCTGTCTCAGTTCCTTGCTGGGAGCTCCTCCAGGAGCACTCTGGAACTTACCAGCCAAAGAAATGGCACCCCAGGCCTCAAGGAAAAGTCCAGATTTCTCCCATTGCAAGCTTAGTTGTGCCATAGTAGCGAAGAAGCATGTGTTAAAGGAAAGCTGCAACACGGTTACATATTTCAGACTCGTTGTGCACTCACGTTCTTTGTAACATCTGTGAAGGAGCACTGAACGCCGCCAACTCTTCTGTTGCCTTTGAGTCCCAGGAGGCAAACGAGTTCGTTTGCTTTAACGCTGTGAATGTGCAGCGGTAATGGCAAAGCCCTGCCCGGATCGCTCGACAGCTCTCGTTTGTACAGCATTCAAATGGCCTCAGGAACGCCGTTCTAAGCAGCCTTACATTCCATGCTGGTGTGCCCCAAGGAGGAATTTGGATTCTTCTGAGAAACGCCACTGTGCCTCACTAATGAAACCTGTGAAAACCCAAAGGACCTCTCCCTACGGCATTCGGAAGCTAGATGTTGAGTTCCAGCCTGAAAACAACGGACAGCTTTCCCTGTGACAATGCTGGACTTCTGGGACCATCCAGATTCACCAAGGCCTAACTTTTGCACGGCGGGGGAATGCTCTTGTGCATGTACAGCAGTCCCCACGTGAAAACCTTTCTTAGCAGATGGAGGCAGTCTTTCCCTTGTACTAGATAGCTAGGCAGAATCATCAGATAAACATGCTTTGTCATCGAGCTTGAAAGTGGGACACTGATGGGAAAGTTCACATTCTCCCGCTTTGCAAGCGACTTGCTTTTGGCTTCAAAGCTGCCTGAACAGCACTAGCGGCCCACCTTCTCTTCACTGCAGGAGTTTCGCTGTGGGCCAAGGCTGCGTTCTCTCAATGCCAAAAATGTGCTGACAATTCCCTTCTAGAAACTCATCCTACTGCACTCCAAATTCAGCTCCGGCCAATGAAAGGTGACCTAAGGCCACAAGGTAAGATCCAGTGTTTCATATCAGCAGAGCTGGGTGTGCATTGTATCCACGAAACCATACTCTGAAATGGAGTGCCTTAACTCTGCTATGCCCCTGGGGACACATAGGACAGTGGATCGTGCACCCATTTCGCATGATGACCACTGTGTGCCTGAAGAGCGTCCTCTGGCTTCTGAGGAACCCTAGGCGAAATAGGCCCCTGGGAAGCACTCTTCCCATTCATAGCAAGGGAAAAGTACTGCTTTCTGGGTTGCCAAGGAAGAGTGTCCCAGTCGTCAAAGAGCCTCGCGAAAGCAGTGCTGGGCAGACTCTGTTTGCAAGTCGACTGGCCTCAGTGACTGAAAGAGAACTCCACTGCTAATACACAGTGTGCTGACGATTGAGGCCTGGACTCAGGACAGAACGCAGGCAGAAGCGAAAGCTAAGCTCTGCGTCCAGCCTGATGACCAGTTCACTTTTCACACTTAACTCTGTTGGGATGTGCAAGAGCCATGGTCACCGAGGCCTACCTAAGGTACTGAAATACTTCCCCAGTTCAGCATAGGCAGAGGACTCTGTTGCCAAAGGATCTCCATGGAAGGGCCCTGTGGGTTCCGTGTGTTTCCTTGAGGGAGTCAGAAACGACTGAGGGTAACTATAGGAGCTCATGGTTGAAAGCAGGCTACCCTGGCAAAACCTTATTTTCCTCCGCGGTAGGCGAGACAGTTGCGGTTTGAAAGCTGCCTGAAAAACACTCCTGCTGCCCATCTTCTCTTTGCTGCCTGAAGGCGTCACCAAAGTACTATGAGTGTACTCGTCTGAGGCATGCTGTCTCAGTTCCTTGCTGGGAGCTCCTCCAGGAGCACTCTGGAAATTACCAGCCAAAGAAATGGTACCCCAGGCATCAAGTAAAAGTCCAGATGTCTCCCATTGTAAGCTTAGGTGTGCCATAGTAGCGAAGAAGCATGTGTTAAAGGAATGCTTCCACTCTGTTATGTATTTCACGACGCGTTGTGCACTCACATTCGTTGTAACATCTGTGAAGGGGCACTGAACGCCGCCAACTCTTTTGTTGCCTTTGAGTCCCAGGAGGCAAACGGGTTCGTTTGCTTTAACGCTGTGAATGTGCAGCGGTAATGGCAAAGCCCTGCCCGGATCGCTCGACAGCTCTCGTTTGTACAGCATTCAAACGGCCTCAGGAACGCCGTTCTAAGCAGCCTTACATTCCATGCTGGTGTGCCCCAAGGAGGAATTTGGGTTCTGAGAAACGCTACTGTGCCTCACAAATGAAACCTGTGAACTCCCAAAGGACGTCTCCCTACGGCAGTCGGAAGCTAGATGTTGAGTTCCAGCCTGAAACAACGGACAGCTTTCCCTGGGACAATGCTGGACTTCTGGGACCATCCAGATTCACCAAGGCCTAACTTTTGCATGGCGGGGGAATGCTCTTGTGCATGTACAGCAGTCCCCACGTGAAAACCTTTGTTAGCAGATGGAGGCAGTCTTTCCCTTGTACTAGGTAGCTAGGCAGAATCATCAGATAAACATGCTTTGTCATCGAGCTTGAAAGTGGGACACTGATGGGAAAGTTCATATTTTCCCGCTTTGCAAGCGACTTGCTTTTGGCTTCAAAGCTGCCTGAACAGCACTAGCGGCCCACCTTCTCTTCACTGCAGGAGTTTCGCTGTGGGCCAAGGCTGCGTTCTCTCAATGCCAAAAATGTGCTGACAATTCCCTTCTAGAAACTCATCCTACTGCACTCCAAATTCAGCTCCGGCCAATGAAAGGTGACCTAAGGCCACAAGGTAAGATCCAGTGTTTCATATCAGCAGAGCTGGGTGTGCATTGTATCCACGAAACCATACTCTGAAATGGAGTGCCTTAACTCTGCTATGCCCCTGGCGACACATAGGACAGTCGATCGTGCACCCATTTCGCATGATGACCACTGTGTGCCTGAAGAGCGTCCTCTGGCTTCTGAGGAACCCTAGGCGAAATAGGCCCCTGGGAAGCACTCTTCCCATTCATAGCAAGGGAAAAGTACTGCTTTCTGGGTTGCCAAGGAAGAGTGTCCCAGTCGTCAAAGAGCCTCGCGAAAGCAGTGCTGGGCAGACTCTGTTTGCAAGTCGACTGGCCTCAGTGACTGAAAGAGAACTCCACTGCTAATACACAGTGTGCTGACGATTGAGGCCTGGACTCAGGACAGAACGCAGGCAGAAGCGAAAGCTAAGCTCTGCGTCCAGCCTGAAGACCAGTACACTTTTCACACTTAACTCTGTTGGGATGTGCAAGAGCCATGGTCACCGAGGCCTACCTAAGGTACTGAAATACTTCCCCAGTTCAGCCTAGGCAGAGGACTCTGTTGCCAAAGGATCTCCATGGAAGGGCCCTGTGGGTTCCGTGTGTTTCCTTGAGGGAGTCAGAAACGACTGAGGGTAACTATAGGAGCTCATGGTTGAAAGCAGGCTACCCTGGCAAAACCTTATTTTCCTCCGCGGTAGGCGAGACAGTTGCGGTTTGAAAGCTGCCTGAAAAACACTCCTGCTGCCCATCTTCTCTTTGCTGCCTGAAGGCGTCACCAAAGTACTATGAGTGTACTCGTATGAGGCATGCTGTCTCAGTTCCTTGCTGGGAGCTCCTCCAGGAGCACTCTGGAAATTACCAGCCAAAGAAATGGCACCCCAGGCATCAAGTAAAAGTCCAGATGTCTCCCATTGTAAGCTTAGGTGTGCCATAGTAGCGAAGAAGCATGTGTTAAAGGAATGCTTCCACTCTGTTATGTATTTCACGACGCGTTGTGCACTCACATTCGTTGTAACATCTGTGAAGGGGCACTGAACGCCGCCAACTCTTTTGTTGCCTTTGAGTCCCAGGAGGCAAAAGGGTTCGTTTGCTTTAATGCTGTGAATGTGCAGCGGTAATGGCAAAGCCCTGCCCGGATCGCTCGACAGCTCTCGTTTGTACAGCATTCAAACGGCCTCAGGAACGCCGTTCTAAGCAGCCTTACATTCCATGCTGGAGTGCCCCAAGGAGGAATTTGGGTTCTGAGAAACGCCACTGTGCCTCACAAATGAAACCTGTGAACTCCCAACGGACGTCTCCCTATGGCAGTCGGAAGCTAGATGTTGAGTTCCAGCCTGAAAACAACGGACAGCTTTCCCTGTGACAATGCTGGACTTCTGGGACCATCCAGATTCACCAAGGCCTAACTTTTGCACGGCGGGGGAATGCTATTGTGCATGTACAGCAGTCCCCACGTGAAAACCTTTGTTAGCAGATGGAGGCAGTCTTTCCCTTGTACTAGGTAGCTAGGCAGAATCATCAGATAAACATGCTTTGTCATCGAGCTTGAAAGTGGGACACTGATGGGAAAGTTCATATTTTCCCGCTTTGCAAGCGACTTGCTTTTGGCTTCAAAGCTGCCTGAACAGCACTAGCGGCCCACCCTCTCTTCACTGCAGGAGTTTCGCTGTGGGCCAAGGCTGCGTTCTCTCAATGCCAAAAATGTGCTGACAATTCCCTTCTAGAAACTCATCCTACTGCACTCCAAATTCAGCTCCGGCCAATGAAAGGTGACCTAAGGCCACAAGGTAAGATCCAGTGTTTCATATCAGCAGAGCTGGGTGTGCATTGTATCCACGAAACCATACTCTGAAATGGAGTGCCTTAACTCTGCTATGCCCCTGGGGACACATAGGACAGTGGATCGTGCACCCATTTCGCATGATGACCACTGTGTGCCTGAAGAGCGTCCTCTGGCTTCTGAGGAACCCTAGGCGAAATAGGTCCCTGGGAAGCATTCTTCCCATTCATAGCAAGGGAAAAGTACTGCTTTCTGGGTTGCCAAGGAAGAGTGTCCCAGTCGTCAAAGAGCCTCGCGAAAGCAGTGCTGGGCAGACTCTGTTTGCAAGTCGACTGGCCTCAGTGACTGAAAGAGAACTCCACTGCTAATACACAGTGTGCTGACGATTGAGGCCTGGACTCAGGACAGCACGCAGGCAGAAGCGAAAGCTAAGCTCTGCGTCCAGCCTGAAGACGAGTACACTTTTCACACTTAACTCTGTTGGGATGTGCAAGAGCCATGGTCACCGAGGCCTACCTAAGGTACTGAAATACTTCCCCAGTTCAGCCTAGGCAGAGGACTCTGTTGCCAAAGGATCTCCATGGAAGGGCCCTGTGGGTTCCGTGTGTTTCCTTGAGGTAGTCAGAAACGACTGAGGGTAACTATAGGAGCTCATGTTTGAAACCAGGCTACCCTGGCAAAACCTTATTTTCCTCCGTGTTAGGCGAGACAGTTGCGGTTTGAAAGCTGCCTGAAAAACACTCCTGCTGCCCATCTTCTCTTTGCTGCCTGAAGGCGTCACGAAAGTACTATGAGTGTACTCGTATGAGGCATGCTGTCTCAGTTCCTTGCTGGGAGCTCCTCCAGGAGCACTCTGGAAATTACCAGCCAAAGAAATGGCACCCCAGGCATCAAGTAAAAGTCCAGATGTCTCCCATTGTAAGCTTAGGTGTGCCATAGTAGCGAAGAAGCATGTGTTAAAGGAATGCTTCCACTCTGTTATGTATTTCACGACGCGTTGTGCACTCACATTCGTTGTAACATCTGTGAAGGGGCACTGAACGCCGCCAACTCTTTTGTTGCCTTTGAGTCCCAGGAGGCAAAAGGGTTCGTTTGCTTTAACGCTGTGAATGTGCAGCGGTAATGGCAAAGCCCTGCCCGGATCGCTCGACAGCTCTCGTTTGTACAGCATTCAAACGGCCTCAGGAACGCCGTTCTAAGCAGCCTTACATTCCATGCTGGTGTGCCCCAAGGAGGAATTTGGGCTCTGAGAAACGCCACTGTGCCTCACAAATGAAACCTGTGAACTCCCAACGGACGTCTCCCTACGGCAGTCGGAAGCTAGATGTTGAGTTCCAGCCTGAAAACAACGGACAGCTTTCCCTGTGACAATGCTGGACTTCTGGGACCATCCAGATTCACCAAGGCCTAACTTTTGCACGGCGGGGGAATGCTCTTGTGCATGTACAGCAGTCCCCACGTGAAAACCTTTCTTAGCAGATGGAGGCAGTCTTTCCCTTGTACTAGGTAGCTAGGCAGAATCATCAGATAAACATGCTTTGTCATCGAGCTTGAAAGTGGGACACTGATGGGAAAGTTCACATTTTCCCGCTTTTCAAGCGACTTGCTTTTGGCTTCAAAGCTGCCTGAACAGCACTAGCGGCCCACCTTCTCTTCACTGCAGGAGTTTCGCTGTGGGCCAAGGCTGCGTTCTCTCAATGCCAAAAATGTGCTGACAATTCCCTTCTAGAAACTCATCCTACTGCACTCCAAATTCAGCTCCGGCCAATGAAAGGTGACCTAAGGCCACAAGGTAAGATCCAGTGTTTCATATCAGCAGAGCTGGGTGTGCATTGTATCCACGAAACCATACTCTGAAATGGAGTGCCTTAACTCTGCTATGCCCCTGGGGACACATAGGACAGTGGATCGTGCACCCATTTCGCATGATGACCACTGTGTGCCTGAAGAGCGTCCTCTGGCTTCTGAGGAACCCTAGGCGAAATAGGCCCCTGGGAAGCACTCTTCCCATTCATAGCAAGGGAAAAGTACTGCTTTCTGGGTTGCCAAGGAAGAGTGTCCCAGTCGTCAAAGAGCCTCGCGAAAGCAGTGCTGGGCAGACTCTGTTTGCAAGTCGACTGGCCTCAGTGACTGAAAGAGAACTCCACTGCTAATACACAGTGTGCTGACGATTGAGGCCTGGACTCAGGACAGCACGCAGGCAGAAGCGAAAGCTAAGCTCTGCGTCCAGCCTGAAGACCAGTACACTTTTCACACTTAACTCTGTTGGGATGTGCAAGAGCCATGGTCACCGAGGCCTACCTAAGGTACTGAAATACTTCCCCAGTTCAGCCTAGGCAGAGGACTCTGTTGCCAAAGGATCTCCATGGAAGGGCCCTGTGGGTTCCGTGTGTTTCCTTGAGGGAGTCAGAAACGACTGAGGGTAACTATAGGAGCTCATGGTTGAAAGCAGGCTACCCTGGCAAAACCTTATTTTCCTCCGCGGTAGGCGAGACAGTTGCGGTTTGAAAGCTGCCTGAAAAACACTCCTGCTGCCCATCTTCTCTTTGCTGCCTGAAGGCGTCACCAAAGTACTATGAGTGTACTCGTATGAGGCATGCTGTCTCAGTTCCTTGCTGGGAGCTCCTCCAGGAGCACTCTGGAACTTACCAGCCAAAGAAATGGCACCCCAGGCATCAAGTAAAAGTCCAGATGTCTCCCATTGTAAGCTTAGGTGTGCCATAGTAGCGAAGAAGCATGTGTTAAAGGAAAGCTGCAACACGGTTACATATTTCGACTCGTTGGGCACTCACGTTCTTTGTAACATCTGTGAAGGGGCACTGAACGCCGCCAACTCTTCTCTTGCCTTTGAGTCCCAGGAGGCAAACGGGTTCGTTTGCTTTAACGCTGTGAATGTGCAGCGGTAATGGCAAAGCCCTGCCCGGATCGCTCGACAGCTCTCGTTTGTACAGCATTCAAACGGCCTCAGGAACGCCGTTCTAAGCAGCCTTACATTCCATGCTGGTGTGCCCAAGGAGGAATTTGGATTCTTCTGAGAAACACCACTGTGCCTCACTAATGAAACCTGTGAAAACCCAAAGGACCTCTCCCTATGGCAGTCGGAAGCTAGATGTTGAGTTCCAGACTGAAAACACCGGACAGCTTTCCCTGTGTCTTTGTTGGAATTCTGGGACCATTCAGATTCATAAGGCCTAACTTTTGCACGGCGGGGGAATGCTCTTGTGCATGTACAGCAGTCCCCACGTGAAAACCTTTCTTAGCAGATGGAGGCAGTCTTTCCCTTGTACTAGGTAGCCAGGCAGAATCATCAGATAAACATGCTTTGTCATCGAGTTTGAAAGTGGGACACTGATGGGAAAGTTCACATTTTCCCGCTTTTCAAGCGACTTGCTTTTGGCTTCAAAGCTGCCTGAACAGCACTAGCGGCCCACGTTCTCTTCACTGCAGGACTGTCGCTGTGGGCCAAGGCTGCGTTCTCTCAATGCCAAAAATGTGCTGACAATTCCCTACTAAAACTGATCCTACTGCACTCCAAATTCAGCTCCGGCCAATGAAAGGTGACCTAAGGCCACAAGGTAAGATCCAGTGTTTCATATCAGCAGAGCTGGGTGTGCATTGTATCCACGAAACCATACTCTGAAATGGAGTGCCTTAACTCTGCTATGCCCCTGGCGATACATAGGACAGTCGATCGTGCACCCATTTCGCATGATGACCACTGTGTGCCTGAAGAGCGTCCTCTGGCTTCTGAGGAACCCTAGGCGAAATAGGCCCCTGGGAAGCACTCTTCCCATTCATAGCAAGGGAAAAGTACTGCTTTCTGGGTTGCCAAGGAAGAGTGTCCCAGTCGTCAAAGAGCCTCGCGAAAGCAGTGCTGGGCAGACTCTGTTTGCAAGTCGACTGGCCTCAGTGACTGAAAGAGAACTCCACTGCTAATACACAGTGTGCTGACGATTGAGGCCTGGACTCAGGACAGAACGCAGGCAGAAGCGAAAGCTAAGCTCTGCGTCCAGCCTGATGACCAGTTCACTTTTCACACTTAACTCTGTTGGGATGTGCAAGAGCCATGGTCACCGAGGCCTACCTAAGGTACTGAAATACTTCCCCAGTTCAGCCTAGGCAGAGGACTCTGTTGCCAAAGGATCTCCATGGAAGGGCCCTGTGGGTTCCGTGTGTTTCCTTGAGGGAGTCAGAAACGACTGAGGGTAACTATAGGAGCTCATGGTTGAAAGCAGGCTACCCTGGCAAAACCTTATTTTCCTCCGCGGTAGGCGAGACAGTTGCGGTTTGAAAGCTGCCTGAAAAACACTCCTGCTGCCCATCTTCTCTTTGCTGCCTGAAGGCGTCACCAAAGTACTATGAGTGTACTCGTATGAGGCATGCTGTCTCAGTTCCTTGCTGGGAGCTCCTCCAGGAGCACTCTGGAAATTACCAGCCAAAGAAATGGCACCCCAGGCATCAAGTAAAAGTCCAGATGTCTCCCATTGTAAGCTTAGGTGTGCCATAGTAGCGAAGAAGCATGTGTTAAAGGAATGCTTCTACTCTGTTATGTATTTCACGACGCGTTGTGCACTCACATTCGTTGTAACATCTGTGAAGGGGCACTGAACGCCGCCAACTCTTTTGTTGCCTTTGAGTCCCAGGAAGCAAAAGGGTTCGTTTGCTTTAAAGCTGTGAATGTGCAACGGTAATGGCAAAGCCCTGCCCGGATCGCTCGACAGCTCTCGTTTGTACAGCATTCAAACGGCCTCAGGAACGCCGTTCTAAGCAGCCTTACATTCCATGCTGGTGTGCCCCAAGGAGGAATTTGGGCTCTGAGAAACGCCACTGTGCCTCACAAATGAAACCTGTGAACTCCCAACAGACGTCTCCCTATGGCAGTCGGAAGCTAGATGTTGAGTTCCAGCCTGAAAACAACGGACAGCTTTCCCTGTGACAATGCTGGACTTCTGGGACCATCCAGATTCACCAAGGCCTAACTTTTGCACGGCGGGGGAATGCTCTTGTGCATGTACAGCATTACCCACGTGAAAACCTTTCTTAGCAGATGGAGGCAGTCTTTCCCTTGTACTAGGTAGCTAGGCAGAATCATCAGATAAACATGCTTTGTCATCGAGCTTGAAAGTGGGACACTGATGGGAAAGTTCACATTTTCCCGCTTTTCAAGCGACTTGCTTTTGGCTTCAAAGCTGCCTGAACAGCACTAGCGGCCCACCTTCTCTTCACTGCAGGAGTTTCGCTGTGGGCCAAGGCTGCGTTCTCTCAATGCCAAAAATGTGCTGACAATTCCCTTCTAGAAACTCATCCTACTGCACTCCAAATTCAGCTCCGGCCAATGAAAGGTGACCTAAGGCCACAAGGTAAGATCCAGTGTTTCATATCAGCAGAGCTGGGTGTGCATTGTATCCACGAAACCATACTCTGAAATGGAGTGCCTTAACTCTGCTATGCCCCTGGGGACACATAGGACAGTGGATCGTGCACCCATTTCGCATGATGACCACTGTGTGCCTGAAGAGCGTCCTCTGGCTTCTGAGGAACCCTAGGCGAAATAGGCCCCTGGGAAGCACTCTTCCCATTCATAGCAAGGGAAAAGTACTGCTTTCTGGGTTGCCAAGGAAGAGTGTCCCAGTCGTCAAAGAGCCTCGCGAAAGCAGTGCTGGGCAGACTCTGTTTGCAAGTCGACTGGCCTCAGTGACTGAAAGAGAACTCCACTGCTAATACACAGTGTGCTGACGATTGAGGCCTGGACTCAGGACAGCACGCAGGCAGAAGCGAAAGCTAAGCTCTGCGTCCAGCCTGAAGACCAGTACACTTTTCACACTTAACTCTGTTGGGATGTGCAAGAGCCATGGTCACCGAGGCCTACCTAAGGTACTGAAATACTTCCCCAGTTCAGCCTAGGCAGAGGACTCTGTTGCCAAAGGATCTCCATGGAAGGGCCCTGTGGGTTCCGTGTGTTTCCTTGAGGGAGTCAGAAACGACTGAGGGTAACTATAGGAGCTCATGGTTGAAAGCAGGCTACCCTGGCAAAACCTTATTTTCCTCCGCGGTAGGCGAGACAGTTGCGGTTTGAAAGCTGCCTGAAAAACACTCCTGCTGCCCATCTTCTCTTTGCTGCCTGAAGGCGTCACCAAAGTACTATGAGTGTACTCGTATGAGGCATGCTGTCTCAGTTCCTTGCTGGGAGCTCCTCCAGGAGCACTCTGGAACTTACCAGCCAAAGAAATGGCACCCCAGGCATCAAGTAAAAGTCCAGATGTCTCCCATTGTAAGCTTAGGTGTGCCATAGTAGCGAAGAAGCATGTGTTAAAGGAAAGCTGCAACACGGTTACATATTTCGACTCGTTGGGCACTCACGTTCTTTGTAACATCTGTGAAGGGGCACTGAACGCCGCCAACTCTTCTCTTGCCTTTGAGTCCCAGGAGGCAAACGGGTTCGTTTGCTTTAACGCTGTGAATGTGCAGCGGTAATGGCAAAGCCCTGCCCGGATCGCTCGACAGCTCTCGTTTGTACAGCATTCAAACGGCCTCAGGAACGCCGTTCTAAGCAGCCTTACATTCCATGCTGGTGTGCCCAAGGAGGAATTTGGATTCTTCTGAGAAACACCACTGTGCCTCACTAATGAAACCTGTGAAAACCCAAAGGACCTCTCCCTATGGCAGTCGGAAGCTAGATGTTGAGTTCCAGACTGAAAACACCGGACAGCTTTCCCTGTGTCTTTGTTGGAATTCTGGGACCATTCAGATTCATAAGGCCTAACTTTTGCACGGCGGGGGAATGCTCTTGTGCATGTACAGCAGTCCCCACGTGAAAACCTTTCTTAGCAGATGGAGGCAGTCTTTCCCTTGTACTAGGTAGCCAGGCAGAATCATCAGATAAACATGCTTTGTCATCGAGTTTGAAAGTGGGACACTGATGGGAAAGTTCACATTTTCCCGCTTTTCAAGCGACTTGCTTTTGGCTTCAAAGCTGCCTGAACAGCACTAGCGGCCCACGTTCTCTTCACTGCAGGACTGTCGCTGTGGGCCAAGGCTGCGTTCTCTCAATGCCAAAAATGTGCTGACAATTCCCTACTAAAACTGATCCTACTGCACTCCAAATTCAGCTCCGGCCAATGAAAGGTGACCTAAGGCCACAAGGTAAGATCCAGTGTTTCATATCAGCAGAGCTGGGTGTGCATTGTATCCACGAAACCATACTCTGAAATGGAGTGCCTTAACTCTGCTATGCCCCTGGCGATACATAGGACAGTCGATCGTGCACCCATTTCGCATGATGACCACTGTGTGCCTGAAGAGCGTCCTCTGGCTTCTGAGGAACCCTAGGCGAAATAGGCCCCTGGGAAGCACTCTTCCCATTCATAGCAAGGGAAAAGTACTGCTTTCTGGGTTGCCAAGGAAGAGTGTCCCAGTCGTCAAAGAGCCTCGCGAAAGCAGTGCTGGGCAGACTCTGTTTGCAAGTCGACTGGCCTCAGTGACTGAAAGAGAACTCCACTGCTAATACACAGTGTGCTGACGATTGAGGCCTGGACTCAGGACAGAACGCAGGCAGAAGCGAAAGCTAAGCTCTGCGTCCAGCCTGATGACCAGTTCACTTTTCACACTTAACTCTGTTGGGATGTGCAAGAGCCATGGTCACCGAGGCCTACCTAAGGTACTGAAATACTTCCCCAGTTCAGCCTAGGCAGAGGACTCTGTTGCCAAAGGATCTCCATGGAAGGGCCCTGTGGGTTCCGTGTGTTTCCTTGAGGGAGTCAGAAACGACTGAGGGTAACTATAGGAGCTCATGGTTGAAAGCAGGCTACCCTGGCAAAACCTTATTTTCCTCCGCGGTAGGCGAGACAGTTGCGGTTTGAAAGCTGCCTGAAAAACACTCCTGCTGCCCATCTTCTCTTTGCTGCCTGAAGGCGTCACCAAAGTACTATGAGTGTACTCGTATGAGGCATGCTGTCTCAGTTCCTTGCTGGGAGCTCCTCCAGGAGCACTCTGGAAATTACCAGCCAAAGAAATGGCACCCCAGGCATCAAGTAAAAGTCCAGATGTCTCCCATTGTAAGCTTAGGTGTGCCATAGTAGCGAAGAAGCATGTGTTAAAGGAATGCTTCTACTCTGTTATGTATTTCACGACGCGTTGTGCACTCACATTCGTTGTAACATCTGTGAAGGGGCACTGAACGCCGCCAACTCTTTTGTTGCCTTTGAGTCCCAGGAAGCAAAAGGGTTCGTTTGCTTTAAAGCTGTGAATGTGCAACGGTAATGGCAAAGCCCTGCCCGGATCGCTCGACAGCTCTCGTTTGTACAGCATTCAAACGGCCTCAGGAACGCCGTTCTAAGCAGCCTTACATTCCATGCTGGTGTGCCCCAAGGAGGAATTTGGGCTCTGAGAAACGCCACTGTGCCTCACAAATGAAACCTGTGAACTCCCAACAGACGTCTCCCTATGGCAGTCGGAAGCTAGATGTTGAGTTCCAGCCTGAAAACAACGGACAGCTTTCCCTGTGACAATGCTGGACTTCTGGGACCATCCAGATTCACCAAGGCCTAACTTTTGCACGGCGGGGGAATGCTCTTGTGCATGTACAGCATTACCCACGTGAAAACCTTTCTTAGCAGATGGAGGCAGTCTTTCCCTTGTACTAGGTAGCTAGGCAGAATCATCAGATAAACATGCTTTGTCATCGAGCTTGAAAGTGGGACACTGATGGGAAAGTTCACATTTTCCCGCTTTTCAAGCGACTTGCTTTTGGCTTCAAAGCTGCCTGAACAGCACTAGCGGCCCACCTTCTCTTCACTGCAGGAGTTTCGCTGTGGGCCAAGGCTGCGTTCTCTCAATGCCAAAAATGTGCTGACAATTCCCTTCTAGAAACTCATCCTACTGCACTCCAAATTCAGCTCCGGCCAATGAAAGGTGACCTAAGGCCACAAGGTAAGATCCAGTGTTTCATATCAGCAGAGCTGGGTGTGCATTGTATCCACGAAACCATACTCTGAAATGGAGTGCCTTAACTCTGCTATGCCCCTGGCGACACATAGGACAGTCGATCGTGCACCCATTTCGCATGATGACCACTGTGTGCCTGAAGAGCGTCCTCTGGCTTCTGAGGAACCCTAGGCGAAATAGGCCCCTGGGAAGCACTCTTCCCATTCATAGCAAGGGAAAAGTACTGCTTTCTGGGTTGCCAAGGAAGAGTGTCCCAGTCGTCAAAGAGCCTCGCGAAAGCAGTGCTGGGCAGACTCTGTTTGCAAGTCGACTGGCCTCAGTGACTGAAAGAGAACTCCACTGCTAATACACAGTGTGCTGACGATTGAGGCCTGGACTCAGGACAGAACGCAGGCAGAAGCGAAAGCTAAGCTCTGCGTCCAGCCTGAAGACCAGTACACTTTTCACACTTAACTCTGTTGGGATGTGCAAGAGCCGTGGTCACCGAGGCCTACCTAAGGTACTGAAATACTTCCCCAGTTCAGCCTAGGCAGAGGACTCTGTTGCCAAAGGATCTCCATGGAAGGGCCCTGTGGGTTCCGTGTGTTTCCTTGAGGGAGTCAGAAACGACTGAGGGTAACTATAGGAGCTCATGGTTGAAAGCAGGCTACCCTGGCAAAACCTTATTTTCCTCCGCGGTAGGCGAGACAGTTGCGGTTTGAAAGCTGCCTGAAAAACACTCCTGCTGCCCATCTTCTCTTTGCTGCCTGAAGGCGTCACCAAAGTACTATGAGTGTACTCGTATGAGGCATGCTGTCTCAGTTCCTTGCTGGGAGCTCCTCCAGGAGCACTCTGGAAATTACCAGCCGAAGAAATGGCACCCCAGGCATCAAGTAAAAGTCCAGATGTCTCCCATTGTAAGCTTAGGTGTGCCATAGTAGCGAAGAAGCATGTGTTAAAGGAATGCTTCCACTCTGTTATGTATTTCACGACGCGTTGTGCACTCACATTCGTTGTAACATCTGTGAAGGGGCACTGAACGCCGCCAACTCTTTTGTTGCCTTTGAGTCCCAGGAGGCAAAAGGGTTCGTTTGCTTTAATGCTGTGAATGTGCAGCGGTAATGGCAAAGCCCTGCCCGGATCGCTCGACAGCTCTCGTTTGTACAGCATTCAAACGGCCTCAGGAACGCCGTTCTAAGCAGCCTTACATTCCATGCTGGTGTGCCCCAAGGAGGAATTTGGGTTCTGAGAAACGCCACTGTGCCTCACAAATGAAACCTGTGAACTCCCAACGGACGTCTCCCTATGGCAGTCGGAAGCTAGATGTTGAGTTCCAGCCTGAA